>NC_034608.1:34705751-34724586 GCF_900095145.1 Mus pahari
GACCAGGCTGGCCTTGAACTCAGAAATCCGTCTGCCTCTGCCTCCCGAGTGCTGGGATTAAAGGCATGCGCCACCACGCCCGGCTCTACCTATTTTTTTTATCACCTATATCCCAGCTCTTATCTATCTACAAACCTATCAGTGCTTTCCTATTATCTATCACTATAGATAATATGTATAAATCTACAATCTATCTCTACATATATAATCTGCCTATCAACTTTCCCTCCATAGTTCTATCTTCTACCTATGTCTACAGTCTATAGTCTATCATCTGCATACCTATAGAATCTATCTATAAATCTACCATCTGCATATCTATCATACATTCTTTAACCACTCTGTCCATCTCCTTCAGTTTGTCTGTATATCACATCCGAATATAACAGTTTCCAAGGCTGTCCTTGTTTCTCTCTTTACTCTACTGGGGAAATGCTGCTCCACAGTCCCTACACTCTGTAAGTTCACAAATGTCAATATTGCTCTAAGTATTGTGTGATGTGCTGGGTGCACAGTGTCAAATAAACATTTGAACTTGGCTTCAGGTGGCCTATATCCCATGCACAACTTTAGGGATGGCTGGAGGTACAGTGACACAGATTTCTGGGGGAAAATATTCTTCAAGGCTTGTCTGTGGTCAGTTCATTTAAAAAAATGCAATTCTGATCAGAACTTCCTCCACATTTCTTGTTGTGAATTAAGTGTGAACTTAAAACAGTCAGAGGGAAGTCGAAGAAGTTCAGAACACGTTCAGGCAGCGGGCAGCTCCAGAGATTCACGTGTAGTGAAAGAAAGGGTTATGAAAGTCCAAGGAGCTCAGAACACCCGCAGGCAGCAGGCAACCCCAGGGACTCAAAGGCAGTGAGGCCAAGGGTTAGATGTGGTTTACTTTTCATAGAAATGTCAAGGGCTGTCACTGCCCCCTTCCGGTCATTCTGGCGGAGAGTTGTAATTTTCTTATTAGTGAATAAGCAGAGTCAGCACAGCACAGCAGTTACTGGTGTGACTCTTAGAAGCAAAGCTTATCCTAAGCTTAGTCCACAACATTATAATCCTCCTGACTGCTCATCTAACAAAAACTCCACTGGGATTCAAAAAAAACGTACATCCTAGCAAACAGTCACTCTGAAGATAATCCTACCGTGTGTTCCCTGCTTGTCAAGAATCTGCTAGGAACTATTGGGGTCAATGAGAGCAGGAAGGACGAGCTTCCCATGGAGCATGCATACAGAAGCTGGTTAGGAAAGCTAGCCTACAGCACAGATAACCATAAAGATAACCTATGCCTATTCTAAACAGAGGGGCGAGTATGCACCTAATGTGAGTAAGATGAGTAGCCTGAAACTTTCTCAACAAAAGGTTTTGCCCATACTCTCTTTGACCAGGTCAGAGAAGACTGTATGACTGTACCTACTCTGACAATAAGGTCTAGCCTGTGTATCTTTTGCCTTAGCTATAGGGTTAGTATTTAGAAGGTCTAAATTATCTATACTTGACCTAGAAGGCTATTCTGTGGCTCACTTGACAAGGAGAGCTAGTCTATACCTCATCAGACTAGAAGGAGATAGTCCATGTCTCACCCAATCAACAGGAAGTTATTTATCTATATTCAGGCAGGTATATTTTGTTACAAAACCAGTCTAGAAAAGCCATGTTGCATAGGATTAATTAAAGATGCGTCTTTTCATTATTAATAATGACAGCTATATTGATTAAAGTCAATGACCACCTGCATTTTCTCTCTCCATTTTCCCGTCATTCTGGGAATTTTTAATATTCAGAAAGACACCAGCTGGATGTAATGCCCCTTGACAGCAAATATTCTACCCATCTTGATCATTGTGAAGTACTTTCCATAGAAATCAGTAACAAGATAAATTTCCAGGAGTTTTTTTTTTTTTAATTGCAACAAACTTGCAAGAAAAGTTTAGGAATTTGTTAAAAGATAGTGTACCAAATTGGAAAAAAAATTCACTAAATGATATATATTTTTCTTAAACAAAAGCAGAGGACGCTTCCATACCCTGAGATTTGGCCCCATGGTATAGACTGTATGTCTGCTAGTTCTTCCTCAATCCCCTCCTTAGCTACCCCTACTTGCCCACCTCTACTCCTTTGTAACTCTCCACTGACTCACAGAACTTGCTTTCTACCAAGGATTCCACAGCTTTGCTTGACTGGGACTGAGGTAGGCTAGTAATGTTCTTCCCTTCACTCATTCTCTTCTTCCTAGGGTCCCAAGAGACTAGCAGCCAATGCACACATTAGGTAATCTTTTAATCCCATCTCTATTCCCTTTGGATTCTATGCCTTCAGTGGATGGACCTAGGTATCCCTACTTCTGCCTCTGCAACTATACAGCCAGACTCCAATCCCCACTAAAGAGGACTCCAGAGTTCTGGGAGTAATCAGCGACTGAACCATGAAACTCAGAGTGATCCAACATCCAGAGTGATCCAAAGACTGAAAAGCAAGCACCATTCCCCTGGTCCACAATCTGTCAGATCTGAGAAATAGCAAACAAAAGAACCAAAGAACCAGTCAACCATTGTGAGACCATATATTTACACCAAGAAATACCGTAATGTCTTAACTACAGCTGCCTAAATTTCAGTGCAGTAATACAATTAGGAACAACTAATATAACTCAGAAGCAAGAAATTCTATTGTAATGTGCCCCCCAAGAAAGCCAATTAAACTGAAGAACAAGTTAAGTACTTTAAAATAGCAATTATGAATATCTTAAATATCTCCATCCTCTAAAGTCCTTAACGAAGACTATGAAAACACAAACCACTGTTAAGTAAGGAAAGTCCAATGAGATATACAGTAGAATTTATCAAAACAAAAATCACTAAAGAGAAGTCTAATGTAAAACTCAAAATAAAAAAAAAAAAAACTAGGAAATCAAATAAATAGCTGAGATGTTAACAACAGTTTGAGGGACGTGGAAGAGAGACTTTCATGTCTTAAAGACAGAAGAATTTGGTAGGTCACTCAAAAAATAAATGTTAAACAAAAAGAATCCTGGGACACTATGAAAATACCAAACCTGCAAATAATAAGTCTAGGGGAAAGAGAATATACCCAGGAGAAAGGCACAAAAATATTCCTAACAAAATTAAAGAAGAAAATTTTATAAATGTAAAGAAAGAGATGCCACTAAAGGTATAAGAGACTTAACAAACATCAAATAGATAGGACAAGAAAAGAAGTTCCCGTGACACATAATATTTGAAATAGAACATGGAAAGAATGTTTAAAGCTACAAGGAAAAAGATCAGGTCATATATAAAAGCATATGCATTAGAATAACAACTTACTTCTGAATTAGAATAACACTTTACTTCTGAATGGAGACTCTGAAAGCCAAAAGTTCTTAGTCAGGTGTCCTACAAACTTTAAGAGATAACAAATGCTAGCCCAGACTACTATACCCAGCAAAACTGTCAAACACAATCAAGGGAGAAAGATAAATATTTATGGTAAAAAATAAATTTTAATAACTTCTTTACATCAATCAAGGTCTGTACAGAAGGTATTAGAGGTGAACTTCAGTCTGAAAAGAACAGAAGACAAGGAATAAATAATGTCATAACAATTAATTTAAAAGGGGATTGCAAACCACCACAACAAAATAATGTAAATTAATAAACATTGTTTAGTAATATCTATAAATCTTAATGGTCTTTATTCCCCAGTAAAATGACACAGACTAACATATTTGATTAGAAAGCAGGATCCTTCTTTTGCTGGACTCAAGAAACCTCCACCAAGGACAGCCATCACCTCAGGGTAAATGGATGGGGAAGGATATTACAAGAAATGAAATCAAGAAGCAAGCAGGTGTAGCCATTTTAATATTGGAAAAAATAGACTTCAAACCAAATATAATCAGAAGATATAGGAAAGGAACACTACATATTCATTAAAGGAAAAATTCACCAAGAGGATATTTCAATACTACGCATTTAGAAACCAAATCCAAGGTCACCCAATTTCATAAACTTGTAGCTGTTCAAACTGCACAGCTACAGTTAATATCAGATATTAACCCTTATACAATGATAGTGGGTGAAAGCATACTGTAGCCAAATATATGGTATACCATGAAGGCAGCTCCAAGAGAGCAAGTTCCTGGCACAGAATGTCTACACAAAAGTCATTATTTTATGTAGACATACAAAGCACAGTGATACCTTAATTATATTCTCGAAAGCTCTAAGAAAATAACAAGAGGAGTAATATCCAATGAGAGTAGACTAGAAAAATAATCAAACTTGGGGCTGAAATCAAGCTACTTGAAATATAAGAACAAGAAATTACATGGAATCAGTGAAATGAAGAGTGAGCTATTTAAAAAAAATTAATAACAATATTGCAGAACTTTTAGCCAATTTAACCTAAGGAGAGAATAAGGATCCAAATTAATAAAATTAGAGATGAAAAGGGGGAGATTACAACACACACTGAGAAAATTTAGAGAATCGTGAAGACATACTTTTGAAAAATCTGTACTCCACCAAACTATGATATGCAAGAGACATGGATTAATTTCTTTTCTTTTTCTTTTTTCTTTTTCTTTTAATCATCCTTGGACTCACATTCCTTTTTTTCCCCAATTATTTATTAGGTAATTACTTCATTTACGTTTCAAATGCTGTCCTGAAAGTTCCCTATACCCTCCCCCCCCCCCNCCTCCCCTACCCACCCACTCCTACTTCTTGGCCCTGGCATTCCCCTGTGCTGGGTCATATAAAGTTTGCAAGACCAAGGGGCCTCTCTTCCCAATGATGGCCGACTGGGCCATCTTCTGCTACATATGCAGCTAGAGACATGAGCTCTGGGGATACTGGTTAGTTCATATTGTTGTTCCACCTATAGGGTTGCAGACCCCTTAAGCTCCTTGGGTACTTTCTCTAGCTCCTCCATTGGGGGCCCTGTGTTCCATCCAATAAACTCAAGATGAAATAAATAAGTTAAAAAGACTCACAATCCCCAGTGAAATGGAAGCAATAATCACAAATCTTCCAACTTAAAAAAAAAAAAAATGTCCAGAACTAGATGGATTCAGTGAATTCTACGAGAATTTCAAAGCCATAATACCAATCCTCTTTATACTATTTTGCCAAATCGAAACTGAAAGGTATTTTCTAAATTATTTTTATGAAATGACCATTCATCTGATACCCAAAACAGACATTCATCTGATACCCAGAACAAAATGCATAAAATAGAAAATTATATGCCAGTATACCTTATAAACATAAGTACAAAATTTCTAATGAAATACTTGCAAACAGAATTCAGTAACAGATCAAAAAGTTGTCAAATCAAGTTTGGTTCATCCCAGAGCTGCAGGGATGCTTAAACATATAAAAGTCAATAAACATAATTCACCACATAAGTAGAGAAAGCCCACATGCTATCTCATTAGAAACAGAAAAGCCCTTTGACAAAATTCAACATCTCTTCATGATAAATGTTGTGGAAAGTGAAGGCATGCAGGGAACATTCCTATACATATAATAAAGAGAATTTATGACAATCCCACAGCTAACATCAACTAAAATTAAGAGAAATTTAAAGGTATTTCCACCAAAATCAGAAACAAGACAAGGATGATCATTTTCCACACATATTCAATAGAGCAATTGAAGTTTGAGGTAGAGCAATAAGGCAACGGAAGGAGATAAAGTGGATACAAATAGGAAAGGAAGATTAAAGACTCCACCAGAAAACTCCTACAAATAATAAACACTTCCAGAAAGTAAGCAGGATACAAAATTATCAAATGAAGATCACTAGCCTTCCTGTGTACAAATGAGGTGGAGAAACAATATCTGTCAACATCCACTTAAAAATATCTTGGGAAATATTACCAAGCAAAGGAATGACTTGTTCAATAAAAACTTTAAACTGAAGAATATAACAGAAGACTTTGAATGGTCTATTGCACTTGAGGATCTGTAGAGATAATATTATGTAAAGGGACATCTAAACAGAGGCCTACAAACTCAAAATCCCAGCACAATTCTTTACAGAAATAGAAAAGGCAATCTTAACTTCATAAAACCTAGAATATCCAAAACAGTTCTGCATAATAAAAGAACCACTGGAGGTATCACCATTCCAAATTTCAAACAGACAACTTAATAATGAAATAGAATTGACGTCCTGAAAAGATTTCCATTAATCTATAGACACCAGATGCCAAAAATGCATACTGAATAAAAAGATAGTATCTTTAACAAATGGTGCTGGTCAAACTTGAAAGCTGTGTGTAGAAGAAAGAAAATAAATCCACATCTATCAACTTGCACAAAACTCATCCCCTCAAACACTTAAGATTTCAATATATGACCAGCGACTGAATCTGTAGAAGTAGAAAGTGGGGAATAGACTGGAATATCCTGGCACAAGAAAAGATTTTCTGAACAGGACACAAACTAAAACCTACCAACAGTTAATAAACAGGTTTTTATGATGCAAAAAAGTTTCTGTACAGCAAAGGACAGCAACAATAGATGAATACCATATCCTACAGCATAGGCAAATATCTTTACCAACTATATATCTGGCATAGGGCTACTACCTAGAATATACAAAGAACTAAAGAAGCTGAACATCAGGAAAGCAAACAACCCAATTAAAAGTGGGACACAGAACTAAGCAAAAATGGGATACAGAACCAAGCAGAGAGTTCTCAAAAGATGAAGTGCAAATGGCCGATTAACAAGTAAAACCTTTAAACCCCCTTAGTCATAGTGACCTTTGTGACTATGTTTTCTTCTCCACTGTGGTTATTTATAAAATATGTCCAGTATTAGAAATGCTCTCCTACAGGGTTGGGTGTAGTTAGATATAAAAATTGAGCATCGATTTCTGTATCATATAAATCTACTTCTTCTCCCTGAGAGAATGTTCTAACTCTTTCCTCATAAATCCTTCTAAACCTTGAAGCATGGAAAGTAGTGCATTGACTATTCCCACTTAAGCAACAGGCGTCCTCACACAGCCATTTGATCTCATTGCTAATAGTTTGATAAACTGTATATTAAACCATCTTGTGTGCATATTCTTTGAATCAGCATATTTGTTTCCAGGGATCAATTCCAAGAAATAGATTTTATGAGCCAGAAGGACATACCTCTTCAGAGCTTTTCAAAAAGTCCTTACTGATGAATTGATCTTTCAATAAAATTAGTGCAGGGAAGGCGCCCTGTAGATGCTCTTGTGAACTTGCCTGTGGTTTTCTGAGCTCCTTTCTTAAGACATGGCTCCATGGCTTCCATGGCTTGAAACTCACAGCATGCTGGCTGCATCTCTGACTCCTTTCTCCTACGAGAGGGCCTCTGTGCCTGTCTCTCCCTCAGAATTGAAAACTCCTCAAGCACTTGCTGAATGTCTGCTCTTGTGCATTCATCACGCCTGCCCTTAAGGTTTATCCACAACCTCTTGGTTACTTGAAATAGTAGGAAGCACACACACACAAAATGTCCTAGGGAGGAATGTGGGAGAAAACTGCCTTTTGAACTCCTTCCTTGTTATAAGTAAGTATCACATAGTCTGATAGCTAGGACAACATCCTGCCAGACTCTCCACCCAAACCTATCACCAGCTGTATTTTTTTAATGTTCCCTAAAGCATTTCATATTTAACAGATCATGTGAGAGAATATATATATATATTTCCAGACTCAAATCAGTCCTTTTCAGATGGCCCTACAAGTGCCACATGTAACTAGAGAGTGAAGAGCATCAGCTAGATTTTTCAGAACCGTTTTCAATATGATTTGGGTCTGTAGCTTTATCACCAAGGCAACCAGAAACTGTTTCAAACACTGCCCTTGGCCTGTAGCCTCTCATGGTTTCTTGTCCACTTACACTTTTAAATTCAGGCTATGCACTTTCCAAACATGCAAAGACAATACGGGAGGCACGTTCTTGTTCAAATGATGAAATTTAATTTAATTTTCTTTTTTTTTTCTTTTTTAGAATGTCTTACATGAGTATTGTATTTACTTTACATCATTTACATTCCCTGTGTCTCCACTGCTCATTGTGTAATTCCTGGCCTCTTCTATAATTATGGTTACACATATACAACACAGACACACAGACACATACACACACACACACACACACACACACACACACACACACACACATTTATGCCTCTCTGCATTTATTGACAAAGTTCTCTCACATCCTTGACACCCTGCAGGGCCCTGTTCCATTTCTCATCTTCTGCCCTCTTTTCTTTGCTCTGCACTGAAACTGCTCCTTGCAGTTCAGAGTTGCCCATACACTGCATCCAGAGCACACCTTCCAGTTGGGCTTTCCATGGGTACCCGGGTGTCTCATGCCATCCTCTGGACACGTTCCTCCCCACTCCCTGGCTGGTTTAACCTGTCTCCTTGAGTACACAGTTGATAAAACAAGAGTTTGTAGGAAAGGTTCGAGCAGAAGTCTTTGGTCAAAAACAGACTTGAAAACACAAGCCCTTGGAAGACAATGGCACTTGACTTGTACCTTCTCACTGAAAGCATTGCTCCTAGACACAGTCAAATTCAGGAATGCCAGGATAACTGCGTGAGCTGCATTTTCCTAACTCATTATTGATCCTGTTCTCTATTAAATGTAGTTTTACATTAAAAGGTCTTCTTAACCAAATCTGTAAACCCAGTTTTCAGAGAATGAAAAAAGCTGCCGTTGTGGTTTTTTGTTTGTTTGATTTTGGTATTTGAGGAGGCATGTACGTGAGCTAGATGCAGTTATACATCCTCACATGAGGAGATGAACAGCAGTGCCTCACCATAGGCTTTTAAGGTAGAATTGTTTTTTTTTTTCTATTCATTTCTATGTGTTCTTATTACTTAAGCATAGCAGCATAGATGGTGGTTATGATAATCTTGGGTGGAAGAGGGTCCCTGGACATCCCAGTGAGTGAAGAATCAGACAGGGAGATTAAGCAACTCCCTTTCCTTCTCTGATAATCTATGTGTTAAAAGAATGTTGTCTACTATTCAGTAAGTTCATTTAACACTTGATCTAAAATCATCTGACTAAATGAGACATATGAATGATGTTTAAAAAAAAATCTAACATCAATTACACAAACGAGTAACATGGTATTTTGATAAAATATCAATGGTAAGTGATGGGGTTAATATGTAGGCTTCACTTATGACATCTAAAGTGTGGTAAATCAGGTACCATATGATTATTTCAAATATGAAGAAAATTGGACTGTCTCTGGTGCTTGAAGGAGAGCCTCAACTACAATTTTTAGGATTGCTCCATGTGAAATAGCAATGTGCAGAAATGGTGAGTAGAGAAACACTGAAATATATTACATAGAGTGAAGAGAATGTAACTGCTTAAGACAGTCCTCAACATTTGGAAAATGCATATTTTCTAAACGTTTGCCTTGCTTCAAAATGAAGAAACCGTCATCTAAAAAGCACATGAACGTGAATTTCTAAAGTCTGTTTCCCAAGGCAGCATGCTTTGACTATGCGTATACTGCCTTTCACTTGTGAGGGTCATATTTTTTTTTCATATCAATCTAACTCCATTTGCATAACCATTTGATAGTAAATATGAGGGCTGCAAGGGTGTAAACTTTTCCATTTGAATAAAAATGATGTGCACTAATGGAACACCCCACGTTCAGAGTCAGTAGTGCTTCATGTGTAAGCGCACCAGGACTCATCAAATTGGAATACTCTGCTCTTTTCCCACTCAGAAAACACTCCAGATCAGGCAAAGCTCTTAGTTTGCATTCTGCAAATGACTGTGCTGAGATAACAGTTATCCATTAGAAGAAATGTTGGAAAAACTGCAAACAATCAAGAGGCTGCCTGGCCCTTCATTATCTCCTCTTAAGGACATTACAAACACTGCTGAGTCACAAGGAAAGTACGATTTTACAACTTTAATGATTCTAAATTACATCCTGAAGCCAGTATCAGGAGTCATTCCGTTAAGCCATTTTTTTGTGGCGATATTGGGTGGAATGGCAATGAACATCACATGCCACTATTATCAAATACCCACACTCTAATGTGCTTCTCATCATCTTCCCAAACTCTCCAGCCTGGGCCAGGTTCTCATCAGGCCCCTCACCTGCTCCCAACCACTAGGTTGTCAATAGAACAGACACAATCCAGGGTAGACCAGACAGGTGATCTTCTGCTGAAGGCAGTTTAATCTCTAAGTGGTATTCTTAAAGAACAAAGACCAACCCATTAAAAAAAAAAAAAAAAAAAAAAAAAAGCAATTCTATCAGCTCGTCCTGGTGTTTTTCTGCAGAACAATGTCTTCAGCAGCTTTCTCTGCTTGTTAGCTATGTTGAAGGCTACAGAGCAGGCCAGGGTGTTTAGTGAACCAGGTGAAGTGAGGTAATATTTCCTGGAATACTACGTGATTTTCCCTGACGTAAAGTATTTTAGAGAGGAAGTTTAGACCAAAGCAGAGCAGAACAAAGTGGCAAAGAGTTCAAGTTTATTCCAAGCATGGCACTGTTAATCACCCTAAGAAGTCAAGGGCAGAGACTTGGTCATTTACGACTTTACAGTGTGTTGGAGAAACAAGGCACATGTGGGTTGTTCCTTAACTTGTGCTACAAGGATAGTAACTGGGCAACATTGCTTAAAACATTTTGGCATGTCCTCATTCCTGGAAGTCACGTGTACGATGGTAGTAACAAGCTCAGAATCTGTATGCTCACTCCCATAGCCCGGAGGTTGTATCGAACTCTCTGTCTCACTCATGAGGTTCATCCTATGGAATTAAAACAGTCTCGAAGCATGGACCAAGCAGAAGGTCAGCCACAGAGCCCACAGAGAGTCTCAGATAGTGAAAGACAGCAGGACGGGATTTTAGAATCCTGTGCACCTAGGTGGCTATGGCTCAGAGGTAGACCTGTGATCAGCATGGTACAATGGCCTATCTGCACACAGCAGTGCCTCAGCGTCTCTACCCAGCACACTGTGCTCACTTAAAGAAACTGGGTTCCTCCCAGCTTGAATCACAGCCAGGGCCCTGCAATTAGTGGCTATCACCAAGGTATGACTGGCAGGTACTGAGGCCCTATCATGCACTCCACAACAGGGAGGCCATGATGTGGCCCCAGAAACTGTAGCAATTGTAGTTCACAAAGTAGGGCTAAGAAGTCTGGGGAAATGGCTCCCTCTATGAAATTTGTGTCTTTATCATTTAGTTTTCTAAACTTCTTAGATAAAGATTCACCTGCAACCTTTTCTTTTAAGTTTTCGTTTTCCAGATAAATGTGTATGAATGTGTTGTTTGTGCATGTATTTGTAAGTACATGCAGTTTGTATATGTGTGTATATAGCATTCTTATGTGTTTGTGGTGTATATACATATACATGTTTGGGTGTACATATGTGTGTGATGCATGTATGTATTTTTCGTGTGTGTGTGTGTGTGTGTGTGTGTGTGTGTGTGTGGGTGTGTGTGAGGGGTGTGGGGGTGTGATCTGGTTGGTTGCTAGTGCACAGTGTGTGCCACTCATGTCAAGGCTGGAGGTTGTCACTCACATAATCAGGGATACTCCAGACTGGACAGGAGTACAGGATGTTCTCACTTATACTAAGCCTGAAGGGTGGATCTGGTGGAGGTTCACACTCATGAACAATCAGTTCACAGAGTCTCAGCAGGCTAGGCTGGTACACAGGAGGTAAAGAATAGAGCAAAGGTTATTAGAGAGGGAAGAGATGGGACCGAAAACCATTCAACTGGATCATCAGATTTCATTGGAGGTTCTGGAAACCAGTAAGGGTTGCCTGGTTCTCAATGAAGGCTATGTATTTCCTGGACATAATAAAATGGGAGTAGAGTATTGGGGGCTGGGGGCTAGAAACCTGGACAGACAGAGCATGATGGATGAAAAAGAGTCTGGTATTCTGGCATGCTGAATACTTTTTTTTTTTTAGTAGTAGTAATAAATCTTTTAGGAAACAAACACTTGAAGAGGGCTCTATTTTAACCATGAAAATCAACAGGACCAAGGGAAAGAGTCATGTGAGGAGTGAATATGGAATGTGTCCCACTGCTAAGGATGATGTGCACTGGGTTTGGGACTGTCTGAACCCAAAAGCAGGAGTCTTGTGATGCCTGTTGAAACCACCATGTCTCTACAGCATCTACAGTGGACGTGTCAGCATCGAAATTAAAAGTCTAGTTTAGAAACAAACCCTTGGCAGACCTCAGTCATGTGAGCAAGAGGAATTGACATTGAGTTTCGAGATGGAAGACAGACAACACTCATAGAGATATGAGCAAGGCACTGGCCAAAATGCTCATCAGGAAAGGGCGCTTGTCACCAAGCCTGATGACCTACCTGAGTTTAATCCCAAGGACCCACATGGGGGAAAGAGAGGACTAGCTCCTGATTATAAAAGTGGGCCAGGTGTCTGCCATACCGATTAAGGATAACAAAATTTAAGAAAGTAAAACCAGGAGGGAAGTGACAGGATGCAGCCACAACCGGACAGGTGATGCTAAATGTTCCAAAGCACCTTCCTTACGGTGGAACTTACGTCCTTATAGCGGCAGTTCCTTCCTTACAGTGCCACTGCTTCTATCATTACATCTTAATCACCAAGAAGAGTTTCGTTTATATGATCCCCCAGCTGGGAATGGATATGGGTAATTAGGATGCCCCTCCATTCTTTACTTAATTTATATTTACGAATTTTGCTGAGCATTTGCATTTGTGTATTTGAGAATCTCAAAGACATGTTTAAAGTTAACTATTTCCCCACTGCGTTAAGTTTAATACTCATTAAGGAAACATGCAAATGGAAGTGCTTGAAAAATGAGGTATTCCTTTAAGTCCCATGTACAAACACAGGACCACAAAACACAGTGGAAAACAAGAACGTAGTGGAAGTTCAGAATTGAATTAGGGAAAACAGCACATAATTGCTTTGTGAACTGTCACCTTAGCCCATCCAAGCTGCTGGAACAGTTTCTTCTGGAAACATGTTGAAGCCCAGGTCAAGGATGTGCAGTATGTGTTTTAGGCAGCATTTTTCTGTCTTACAGATGTGTCTTGTCCACCCTCCCAGGAGACCAGGAGAAAAAGAACGAGATCTCTGGTTCCTCTAATAGGTAGCATCTCTCATAATGACCCCAAAAACCTAGGATTTAATTACCCAAGATCTCCATTCAGTCCAAGTTGGAAGTAAGCATTTCAACATGCAGTTGTTGGGGAAAACAAATCTTTGCCCCGAAAATCTATGGGACGTGGCAATCCCACAAAAGCTGTAATTCACAGCCATGGGTTAAGAACATGCTGGTGACTAACAGCTGCATCCTCTGAGTTCGGTTTTCTTATAAATCAGGAAACCTACTTCTTTTTGACAAGAGAGCCCACGGACAGGGAGCTAGGACTATATTCTCAACCTCTCCTTAGATGGCTACCAAATCCATAAAGAAAGAAGGAGTGGGGTGGAAAAAGGAGGAAAAGAAGAAAGAAAAGAAGGGAAGGAAGGAAGGAAGGAAGGAAGGAAGGAAGGAAGGAAGGAAGGAAGGAAGGAAGGAAGAAAGGAAGGAAAGACTCAACATTTCTATGTTGGACTAACTGAAAGGCTTGTAGGTTTTAAAATGAATTACAATCAAAGTTGGAAAACTGAACAAGGCTTTAAGACATTTGAATGTCAAATCTGCAGGAAACAGCCCCATGACATTATTTTACTTTTAAAATCAATTAGGCAGACAACCAGCTTCTCACATTTTGTGGGCAATCCATGAACTTTAATTATTTTTTTTCTAAATGATTTACAAGTGCTCCTGAGGAAAAAAAATAGTGATTAATCAAGTAGAATGCTAGCTTATCATGGGAGGGGGACTTTATGGCAATTAAGGAACACTAATACAAACATGGAGAAAGTACATATTTCCAGGTATATTAATTAAACATGTAGTTATTACAACAATGAAAACTTATTGCCAATTATTTTTGTTCCCAGAAAAAAAATAGTACCTATTCCTTCTAGTATGTTATCTGATACACATTACTGTGGATTGGAGCTAACAAGGTTTCCAGACTGTAACTAGAAAGAAAACATAGACCCCCCCCCCAAAGGAAATGAAGATCATCACAGAAAAAAAAAAAAGAGGATTTAGCATTTCTCAGGGCCTTGGACATGCTAAATTATGCACATAGGGAAAAATACTGAAACAAAGTGGTACTTGCTTTAAATCACCAGATAGCTTGCAGACCAGAAGCACATGAATGGGTCTTTGGCTCTTCTAGATCATTGTTCTAAATGTTCCGAATATCCTAAGATCTGTCTATGGATGCATTCCTAAGAAGAGAGATCCATGCTGTGATGTGAAAGTGCTTGAGGTGATAGAGAACACACGTAATTGCTTAAACAATGGAAGGCATCTGGCATTAGAACAGGACTAACTAGTCAATGCTTCCACGTCCTAAGAAATATCAGCTCAAGCAGGTGAGGTATCAATGAATGCACCCTGAGGTTCTTGGAGCTGAGTGTCATCTCTAATGCTGAGCCCAGGACAGCTCCTGACTCCACATCAGAGGAACTGACTGGCACTGGAAGCAGCTACCGAAAGAGAACTCGGGGACTAAGAATTTGACATCAACTTTGTTCTCCACCTCACTTCTGATGTTCCTTTGCTCTCAAAAGGCCCAGGTAGGACTGTAAGGATGGGTTTCCTTCTCCTTGAAGTTGATCCAAGACCTAAGTTAAGCTCTTTTCTCACTGCATTTTCCTGCTGTGGGGTAATGTTATGGTCTCACTATTCGTGTCTCTCCACAAACACACAAGCTGAGAGCTTGTCCTAAAGTTGATCAGGTTAGATGCTGGGACCACTGGGACATGATAAGTGATTTTCTGCTAGTGATTTGTACCCCAGAGGAAAGCCTTCATCTTATCACTGAGTGAACTACAGCATGAAGACAGCAGCTATCATCCAGACATGGGGTCTTTGAGAAACATTAAACCTACCTTGAACGTGGAATTCCCATGTCCAGAATTGTGTTCTTTGAGCTGCCTATGGATTTGTATATCATTAAGACTGCCAATCTAAGCAAGAGTAAGGAATGTGACTAAATCTTGCCCATGTGTACTGACTTTTCTTTTTTTTTTACGGAATAAATACAATTTAAGTAGGAAACAGAAAGCGAATTAAATACTGCTATTCATGTTTTATGCAAAAGCTCGATTGCTCTCCATTACAAACTCATTCTTGCCACTTGCTAAATAAAGTGCATGTAGCTATAGAAGCTGAATAATTTCACCAGCCTCTAACGAAGCCCTCTGAAGACTCAATGAGAGCTGCAGAGCCCGGCTGCCTGGGAAGGCATGCATGCTCTTGCCTGTTCAGTATTCCTCATGTGTCAAAGAGATCATGACAAACAACAATGCAATCATCTACTTAGTGCTGATGCTCTCACATTGGAGTGTGCTGCACAGCCGACTACTGTCAAGTTAGACCATAAATTAAATCATCTCAACCTGTTTGTATTGTTACAAGCTCACATCCATATCTCAGCCCTCTCATACCCCTTGAGAGAAGTTGCCTACCAAGCTCCTTCCTAGGGTGAAGGAGGCACCCATTTAACTAACACCAGATGGAAGAAAATTAAAGGAAGGGGTGACATGTAACTGGTGGACCCAGCTTTCTTTTTTTCCTGTTTTAAATAGGAGAGTTACAGCTTCTATTAAAATTTTGTATTGCTTGCACTCTGTGACCCAGCTTTCAATGAACAGAGACACGGCACTGCTAACTGGTACAAGGAAAAGTTGGAAACAGGTACAACCAACCAAGCATGAATCTACTGGTTTTGCCGATGGATCAAGCACACATCCTGGGGCTAGACTGTTAAATGAAAAGGGATAAAAATTGTGAGGATTTTAGCCAACTGAGTTTGGACTTACCCTAAGATTTTTGCACATCAGAGTGGACTGAAGACATTCAGTTCCTTTTCCATCAGAAATTACTACCAAGGAAGAGAGGTTAGGATTTAATAGCAAGAAGGATGTGCATGACCTGACAATGCCAACATCCCACAGCACGCAAACCTGGCCTTCATGAACAGATATGTGAAAGAAGTCAGGTCTGAGGGTTGCAGTCCATACTTATCATCCTAGCTCATGGGTAGGCTACTCATAGATATTCTACAATTGTTTGCAGAGGTGACAGCGCTTGCAAGCCAAGAAGGCTTTTCCACATCACATAAGTTGGTGCTGTTTAGAGAGAATAATTATTGCATACAGTCAGGCAGGCAACCCACATTGTGACTTTGAAATGTTGAGCCTATAGTCAATACGTGCTTCTAAACAATTATCACTTGGGAGAATTGAAATGTACTTGGAAAGTAAAGCCTCTCAAGATGTCACTGAAGGTCAACCTGCCCCCCCTCCCAGATGATAGTGTCAACAATACAGCAGCTTCATTAATAGAGTGAAATTATATGCTTCTATTCAAGTTAATTAAAATCGCTTAGGGATCACACACACACACACACACACACACACACATCTATCTGTCATTTATCACTATATCTATCATTATATCTATAATATCCATCAATTATATTAATCTGTCTACCTATCATCCATCTATTAATATGATAAAACCTTTCTAAAGCTCCTAATAAAGTGATTTTGAAACCTTCTCTCATGTTTTTCTATTGCCTCTTAATTCCATGGTGCTATGAAGAAAATATTTTTAATTAAAATAATTGAAAATTCACTTCCATCACTAAGGAATTGATAATTTTAGACATTTAAAAATCCTTCATATTCTATCATCTTTCAGATCAGCCCTTCCTCTCTGATTTTAAACTCATTAACTCACTTTTAACCCTCTAAACATTTGAAAGGGTCTAACCCCATCTTCCCGAGAGAGGTCTAACCTCATCTTCCTGAGAGAGGTTGCCCATCACCTCCATGAGCACCTGCAGAGATCTGTGTCCCAGTCCATCATGTGTGCCAGTGTCTTCTACCTCAGTGTGACAATCACTTCTACTTCAGTCTTCAAGTCCGAAAGTATGAATGCACCAAGGAACCTTTGCCAACCTAATGACTCTGTCCCTTAAATGTCAAAGCCCCCAAAATTGCTTGTCTTTATACTCCAAGGCCAGGAGTAGGGAGGCTGTTAAGCAACAGTGGGAATAAGGGAAGGGACCTTTGAAGTCCCCTGTAGTTCCCCTGTCTCACCATCCGGGGGCAGGAGTCTCCGGATGAGAGACTTTTCTCTCTAGTGTGTGGTCAGAATCACTTCCAGGTCTATGTGGATTCATAAGCAGCCTCTCCAGCTCTCTCTGTTTTTGGACTTTTGTTCCCAGCTATTACCCAGCTGGAGTGTCATTGAAGTCACATCACTTTCTATTTTTCACTCTTCCAAACAAACCCATTTTTCTATCTGCTCTGAAGAAGTGTATCTAGTTCTATGCCCATGTTTCTAACTACACCTTCCATGATGCTCTCCTGTAAGTGCTAGCCAAGGACGGCCCCTGAAATATCAGAGAAACCCTGCTTTATGAAACCACCCTCTTCCCATGATTGCACAGGTATCTCTATGGACACCTTCCCTGAAGTTCCCAGGCTCTCAGCTCAATTGCTAGATATATCTCAGTGTTCGTGAACCACTCATGACCTACATGTAGAATGAGTTAATATGCTCACCATCTGTGGGACCTTGCTCATTAAAAAAAATATATTCATCAGCTTTTTCTCTTTAGAAATACACTTAACTTGGAAACAGAGACCTAGGCTTCTGCCTTCTGTCTTATTCCCTAGGGCCCTGAAAGTCAGAATGTGTATACTGAAGTCACTCAATAACAGAATCTGTATACAGGAGTCACTCAATAAATATTGACTAGAGCCTGTTGGTATGCTTTTCAAACTACAGAGTGCTCCTTGGAAATCTGCTGGCCTCTGAGTCCTGCTCTCCTGGAGCCCTTAGGACAAAAGAATCATCATTCTAAGTGTTGAACCATGTGGCCTCACTACTATCTGGCCTTGAGACTTGTGACCAAGAAGAATCCCAGGCCTCTGCCTAACCGAAGGAATGCATTTATGACTTCACATTGTGCATAGCTCCCAGGTATCTTTTTTATTTTTTAAACTCTTGAAAAAAGTTTAATGTACTTATCCATAAGGAATGCAAAAGTCAGGATTGGTTGTTCCCAAGACATGAGTTTTATACTCTCTTATGATCTCAAGAGTTCAAATTGGACTAAGGACAGGAGGAGACCACAAAAATAAATAGGTAGAAACTGAAGAGGTGGCTCTGTGGTTAAGTACACTTGCTGCTTTTTCAGGGATCCCAGGGTTAGATCCCAGCACCATCATGGTAGCTAACCATTGGCTGGAACTCCAGTTCCAAAATATCTGACACTCTCTTTTGGAATCCCAGGCAGTGCACATAATCGATTCATTATCATACATGCAGCAAAACTCATTGAATAAAAGTAATTATGTATTTTTCAAACAATATAGTAAAAATGGCTGTGTCACCCACTGTGAGGCACACAGAGACAGTCTGAGACAGAGCTGAGTCTTTTCCATTTTGAAAGCAATAAATCCTTGGCCATTATTCCCTATAGTGACCTGATCTAAAAGGATTCATAAGAAGACAAAAAGGGAATTCAGGCTATAAAGTAAAGTCACTATTCATTAGGCATATTCTGCTAATTGTTCTTTATGTAAATTTTCTTTTTTAAATTTATTATTATTTTCTTTATTTACATTTCAAATGCTATCCTGAAAGTTCCCTATACCCCACCCCCGCCCCTGCTCCCCTACCTACCCACTCCCACTACTTGG
>NC_034608.1:34725536-34739206 GCF_900095145.1 Mus pahari
TCCTTCCATGGGTATTTTGTTCCATATTCTAAGGAGGAATGAAGTATCCACACATTGGTCTTCCTTCTTCTTGATTTTCTTGTGTTTTGTAAATTATATCTTGAGTATTCTAAGTTTCTGGGCTAATATCCACTTATCAGTGAGTGCATATCAAGTGACTTCTTTTAGATGGCCTTTAGGCACCCCCTGTGAAAGGCTTCCTTGATCCCCAAAGGGGTCACAAACAATAGGATGAGAAACACTTGTCTAGATGGTGTCGTATCCCCAGGAACCAGAATTGCAAGTGGTTGTGAAGCCCCAGATGTTGGTGCTGGAAATGAACCTATATGCTCTCAAAGAGCAGTAATTCCTGAACCATCTCTCTAGCCCCAATTCTGAATTTAGAGCAAGCAATGGTACTTTTCCTTTTCTTGGCATCTCTTCCTATGTATCCTCAGCCCATTCTTCCCAGATATTGCCCTGCTCTCACCATTTTTCACCCAGTTTCACCTCCTCATCCTTTTGTGGTATGAGTCTTTGTCACACCGAACTACATCTCTTTTAGCACCACAGCCAGTCATCACTGTCTCAAGATATCCTTCAGTTTGTTTTCATGGCATCAATTAAACCAGGTAGACTGTACCTGTGGAATTCCCAAACCTCCATGGTTTGTAAACAAGCAAGACAGCAAGCCCTCAGGGTTCAATAACCCCTGACAGTTTTCATTAGGCTCGGGTAAAGAAGCTGTTTTGCTGATATGTAAAGAAGATGAGTTGTAGTTCATTTATTATAGTTAGAAAGGTGCTCAAGTTATGAAAATCATTGTGACAGGCTTTACGTATGGTTGAGATGAATCTATACATAGATAAGGATGCCATGTGTCTCTCATCAACAAGATCTCTTTTTACAATATGGAAAATCCAAAACAAGATTCAAGTAAATAATGACAAAAAAAAAATCACAGAATAGAAGTTAAGTATAATAGTCGAATCCAAAGTCAACTCAAACTGAAATGTTGGAGGATGTAAATTCTCTCTATTCTCAAAGGTTAAGTGGCCACTGAAGATTTGTCTTCAAACCTCAGGGAAAACTTGCTTTGTAGCACAGATCCTAACTGCATTCTCTGATGGTGCTTATCCCAACCACTGCAGCCAAGAGCACAGTTCAGAATCAAGTGCAAAATGTATTTCACTCAGCAGATGGACCAGTTTGTCTTTGACATTCAGCTCCCAGCCCTTCTCTCCAAGGTTAATCACTATGAGTTCTATTGCTGTATACTAACTTCATTTGGTACTTAACCTTATATAGCACAATCACGTATTACACAAGACCGTCTCTGAATGTCTTCTGCAATACAGTGCTTCAAACATGAATTAGTATTAGTTTCTATATCAGCAATTTCTTCTTTGTATTATGAAGTTATATCTTAGTCTCTGCCAGAACTGTCCCATTGTCTATCCACTCTCCACCAATAAATATTCATTTCAGTGTTGGGGCTCCATGAAAAATTGCAAATATTTTATGTGACATGCTTAGAAGATACCTCCTTTTATCATACAGAGAAAAAGGAAGGGTGCATAATCTTCCATATTTTACATTGCTCTTGCACATATATGAATAAAAGAATGAAAGAATCAAGCCAAACATGCTAAGATATATGTGTAATTACATGAGTGTATATATGTGATATACATGTATATATACATGTATATACATATACTCAGTCACATATACATATATTTATATGTACATATCTATAAATTCATGTATATACACACATATATAAATCCACTGTCAATTCACTTTGTGTATATATCAAAATAATATGCCATTAAATGATAAATTCATCTTCTTAGCTAATATCTTAAAGGAAATCTATATGACCTATGTGTTACATAGTTAAATGGTTAGGAAACAGAAACAAATTGTTATATGCTCTTTAGTATTTGTTTTTAAAGCTTTAGCATAATTATTTTAAGATATTTATGTGTAAACTATAGAAAGCTTTGGGATGATTATAGCTTAGAGTATCCTTTCAAAATTCTTTGTTTTATCACTTGAGGAAATAAAGTAAACATACTAGATTGTAATACAGAGCTTCAAACCCTATAACTAAAACATCCTGTCATTATAATTTAAACTACTTATATTGATAACAGTGGAAGAAATGATCCAAATTGGATTTTACTTCTCATACTGTAAAAACACCATGTGTTTGAGGAAAACTTTACTTCCTTGTGTGGAAGTGAAGGTTAATCAGGCTTTGGAGGTTCAGCATTATATGCATTACATAGTCTGTACAGGGCTTCTCCTTTACTTAATCAAATGATCACACCTCACTACACTATAGTGGACAGGAGGGGTCTCTAACCTTCCCCACTGGAAAGGAGAAAGTGACAGGCCTCAGGCTGAATCTGAACCAAGGCACTGATTTGCTAAATAAACAACAGATGGTCCTTTAACTTTCCTGGGTCCCTGTGATTCCTCATCACTGGTGATAAACAGAAAAAAATGTATGCCCTAAGCGCTATGCTTGGAAAATTACTAGATTTGAGATTCTCATGCCCTAAGCACTATGCTTGGAAATAGACTAGATTTGAGATTCTCAAACAACCTCTTGCCTTGAGTCTCTGTTGTCTTCTAATTGAAATATGGGCAGAAATATTCACAAGTTAAATTACGGGCACTGAATGAGGATCCAAATCTGGGAAACAACATTGAGGTGCTCACAAACAAACAAACAAACAAAAAGCATAGTTTAATACTGTCATCCAGCCCAAAGCCATGAGCCCACAGTCATGGCAGGACCATGGGGCTTGGTGGGAATAGCCTACATATTAGAAAAACAGTAGCTTGAATGTCATCAGACCTGACAGGGGACGAATTGTACTGCCTTGATCTCATAACACAGCAAAATACCATTGTTCTAAAACCATTCAGGCAAACAAATGAGGTACTGAACACCAGAGTTGATGTGATGACTGATATCCTCACACTTCCATGGGAGAATGTAGTTCTGTATCGACTGGTTCTGTGTCAGTGGAGTCAACCAGCCATGAGGCTAGAGCACCTTTTGGAAAACTATACAGAGCCAGGCATGGTGGTTTGTTTATAATAATCCCAGTCTGTGGTAGGCTGAGAGAGAAGGATGCACGAATCAATGCCAGCCTAGACTACAAAGAAAGATTATTTCAAATATAAGTATTGAACCAATACTAAATATATAGATACTTTCTTTTGTGTTTCATCTTGATTCCTGGACAATGAAATAAAACAGCAATTTACATAATATTTTTTATCACATTGATGATGTATAACAGTTTCTCCTGAGACTGAAACATTCCATCATTTAGAAAAGCTTCTTAAACAGAAAAGTAAAAAACTCAAAATAGCCCCAGAATCCCTGAAACTAACTAGACTCACTAGATGCCTCTTTACCAGAGTAAACAACAAAATCTGAGTGACCACCAAACTGAAGGAACCTAAACTTCAAGAAAGTCCTCTTACAGTGAATTCCCACTCATAAGTAAGTAGATACCATGCTTGTCTTTCTGGGTCTGGGTTACTTCACTCAGGAGGATCTCTTTTTTTGGTTCCATCCATTTGCGTGCAAATTTCTTGAGGTTATTTTTTTTAAACATTTGAGTAGTATACCATTGTGTAAATGTATCACTTTAAAAAAAAATCTGTTCTTCAGTTAAAGGACATCTGGCATCCTTTGAGTATATGCTCAGGAGTTTTGTGTAGCTAGGTCCTTAGGTAGATCAATTCCCAATTTTCTAAGAAACTACGATATTTATTTCCAGAGTAGCTGTGTAAGTTTGTACTCCCACCAGCAATGGAGAAGTGTCCCCCTTGCTCCGCATCCTTGTCAGTGTGAGCTGTCACTTGTGTTTGTTATCTTAGCCATTCTGACAGGTGTAACGTAGAACCTCAAAGTTGTTTTGATTTGCATTTCCCTGATGGCTAAGAATGTCAAACATTTCTTTAAGTGGATATTCGTCGTAAAGGATAATCATACTACAATCCACAGACTGAGAGAGGCTAAGTAATAAGGAGGGCTTAAAGGAGAACACGGGGATCTCCCTGGGAGGGGGAAATGAAATAGATTTTGCAAGCACACTAGGGTTGGGGTAAGGATGGGAGATGACTGGAACTGATAGCATTTCCTGGGCAGGGTAGAAACCTAGTGTAATGGAATCTATGCGAATGACTCTCGTGAAGATATCTAGTAGTGGCAGATTCAGAAGCTGAATCAGCCATCTTCTGCAACCTAGCAGGGATTGGGTCACCATAGTAGCCAGAAAAGCTCAGACCTACAGTTTGTCCTGCCTGCAAGATGTGCTGGGACAGGATCCTAGCATAACTGTCATCAGAGTGACTTCCTCCAGCAACTGATGGAAGCAGATGCAGAGCCCCACGGCCAAGTTTTAGGAAGAGCTTTTTGGAGAATCCCGCACAGGAAGGGGGGGTGGGTGGGTGGAATGATCCAGACATGTCAAGGACACCACAGAACGTAGTCCACAAAATCAACTGCCTGGGGCTCAAGCGGGCTCACAGAAACTTGGGAGCCTGTACAGGTCCTCTGGATATATGTCATGGTGTGTAGCTTGGTGTTCTTGTGGAATTCCCAACTGTAGGTTTGGGGGCTGTTTCTCGCGATTTTGCCTCCCTTGAGGACCCTTCTCCTCCTACTGAGTGGCCTTGTCCAGTCTAGATATGAAAATATGGGCTTGGTCTGATTGTCACTTGTTATGCCATAGTTTATTGATGCTCCAGGGAGACCTGCTCTTTTCTGAGAGGAGATTGAAGGGGATGGATCTGCAAAAAGGAGGTGGGGTGAAAGTGACCGAGGGAAGTGTTGGAAAATTGTGGATGGAGTGTAGGACATGATAGAAGATTAAATAAATAAAAGAAGGAGGAGGAGCAGAAAAAGGAGGAGGAGGAAAAGGAGGAAAAGGAGAAGGAGAAGGAGAGGAGAAGGAGGTGGAGGTGGAGGTGGGGGTGGTGATGGTGATGGAGCGTAGCCAAGCCAAACTGCAAAGAAAAGTCTAGCTGCCTGGAAGAAGCAGAAACCAGCTGAACTGCCTCGAAGAGGTTTAGACTGAGACCACCTGGAAAGGGGATTATTGAATCTGTTGAGCTACCTGCAGGCTGTGCAGAGTGATCCAGGTTCCCAGCTTCAGGAGCTGTCACCCATGCTGGGGTGGGTCTTGCTCATGCAGGTCTCTATGACTCACTTCTGCTCCTGGAAGTGACCCCTCACCTGTATCCCTCTAAGTAACCCCGATAAAAATCATTGCTTCACCAAGCTCAACTTTGTTGGTATTGTACATGGAATTCTACCTTGGATGAGCAGATTTTTGTTGTGTCTCCCAGGAAAAGTTTCATTATATAGCAATTGACTGCGATAATTTATCTGGAGCTAATTTAAAGTACATAGGAGGATCTATATAGAGTATATAATCTCTTTATTTGAGAGGTATGTAGTAGACTCAGAACACTTTGCAGGTACCAAGAGATGTCGTATTGACATTCAAGAAGTACTGTGACAAATGGTATTTCATTCAAAAAATGAATTTGAATCCTTATGTCAGACCATACACAAAACTATATCCAACCAAGTAAGTCCTATGAATAAATTTAGTAGTTAAAATCATGAAACTCTTTAGGGAAAACACAGATGTACATCTTCATAAACACAGGACAAGACATCATTTCTTCAGCATGGTGCCTGAAGTATCCTCCCACAACTGTAGAGGACCAATGCGGGAGTTGAGAGTGTTTATGTCTTTGGGATGAAAAGACCATCATCAAAAAAGCAGAAAGACAAACCCATATCCAGAGAAAATAAGTGTAAATGAAATAAGGATCTAAAAGCCAACTTTCTTAGGGAATGCTGACATCTCAAAAACAACAACAAAATAACCACAAGGAAAAAAAAATGGGCAAAGAATTCAAAGACACCTCTCCAGAGAACATATGCAAATGGACACATGCAGAGAGGTTCATATAATTAATCCCCAGTGAAAGAACTTTGAGAACTCTAATAAGGAGGTACATCTGACTAT
This sequence comes from Mus pahari, assembly GCF_900095145.1. NCBI lineage: Eukaryota > Metazoa > Chordata > Mammalia > Rodentia > Muridae > Mus > Mus pahari. The sequence goes on from NC_034608.1 coordinate 34,731,587, forward strand.
CAGGGCAGTGACCAGACAGATTATGGCAGGAACTGGCAACAATACAGAGAGAAACAGGAAGCAAGGAACACTGGCCCATTATGCAAAGTAATATATCACAGATATTCTAGGAAAAGAATTTATCTCTTCAATATTTAAAAATAATGTCATTTTGTGATTTAAAAAAGCCAGTCCTAATTATCTACCCAAGAGAAGTGAAAACATATAGCCAGTGAAAATAGTGGTCAATATTCTTAGTAGCATTATTTAGGATATTTAAGATGTGGTCACAATTTAAAAGTTCACAAACAGAAGACATGATATGTATGAAACATGCAGTATGCACATAGAATGGAATATTGTTGATCATAGAAAATAAAAAGTACAGAGGCAGGACACAGTATCAGAACATTCTCTCAGAGACATTAGGCTGATAACCAAAGAGATGGCTCAGGAGTTAAGAGAAATAACTGCTTTTGAAAAGGACCTCAATTGGAATCCCAGCACCTATGTGGCAGCCCACAACCCACCTGTAATTACAGCTCCTGCAGATCTGAAGCCCTTTTCAAATAATAGTGTAGGGTCCTATGGATTTACATTGTCTGGGGAAGGAGGCAGGGAGGATAGGTTGTGACTTATGTAGGCTCTATCTCCTTTCCACGGTGAGCAATAGTCCAAAATGAAATCATGGTGTCATTGCATCATGATGTAAGTATGAAAACTGACTTGTTCATCTGCTTTAAGTGGATCAGCTTTAGGAGTAATAAAGAATATCTGCTTAAGATGTAAAGTAAAATGTCCTGGAATGCTGCCACAGTCAGGATTAAGATGCTCCAGAGAGGCTAAGAACACCTTCAAAACCCTTAAATGTTGGCACTATGGAAGGGCAGGTGGATGGTATCTGTGTGTCAGGAATCCTGCTATCATGATGCTCCTATGCTACACCCATGCATGTGGATATGCATATACATGTGTTTAATGGAAACATTTAAAGCTTTATTTTAAAATAATTCTTAATCCTCTTACAAATGCATCCCAATGAACATTGGCAGACCTCCATTTAAGCATCTACTCTATTCTCATGAAATGGCTATGAGGTCATTTGGGAGGCAGAGGGAGGCATGTCCGAATTATCTTCTCATCTACTTATAGAAAAACAGGGTGATCTTAGGTATGTTCACCAGTTATTTATATAATCTCTAGCCCTCAGCAATAAAACAATCAGAAGTTGTCACTTCACACTGTTAACTGTGACAATTTGGAACTCAAAAAAGAATGACTCTTGATGATTTACTTTATTTTAATTAAAAGTTGTCCCAAGAGGGAGCTTGGAGGCTTTTCTATCCTTGCTAAGGTTAAAGAATTCCTTGCTCATTTCCTTCTGGATTGAAGTTCAGTTCTGAGAATCTACATGGCCAGCTTCAGATATAGGTTTCAAAAGAAATACCTGGCTCTGGCCAAGGGAAATGAGAATCTTGGACAGGCTTAGCAAAGAAAGTCTTGAAAATATAGAAAGACTGTTAATGATAATACTGTGAATGTTATTTATTTATTTATTTATTTATTCATTTATTTATTTATTTTTGTAAAGAGTCAAGTCTAGGAAAACAGACAGTGCTTAAGATGAAGAAATCATGTCAGAGGCAGTTTGGTCCATCTCAAGCTTCATGATTCTCATGACAGGAAGAACTCCCTTCTGAATACGGTCAGAAAAAATGAAAGTTCATTTATCCTTCAAGACTTTTTTATTTTTTTAATTTAGTGCATGCTAACAAATGATCTAGTGTTTGGTGTCCAGGGGTGCCTCTGTTTTATAAAGTGGAGAGTTTACAAGGTGTTGAGAAATCACAACACAGCAAACAAAGCAAACCAGAAAAGATGTAAGTGACAAGCTGCTTATTAAGACTGAAAGGGAGAGTAAAGGCAATTAGATGTTCTTATTAGAGACAGACAAGAAGAAACCGGGCAGAGAAAACTTCATTCCAGCAGGGAATAGTGCTGGAGAGAGATCCTTAACCAGTAGCAGAAGTACGTGGAGGACTCAAGGACTCCTAGGGTCACTGGAGATGGAGAACGTGAGTCTGGGAACCGTCAATCCAAGATAATGGGAGAGACCAGCTAATATGGGTTCAAACCGAGACTGCAATTCCATGGAGAGTTCAGGTAAAAGTGGATGGGGGCACATCTGATTGCCATTTGCTAATCATATGTTTGCTCCTAAAAGAAGAATGGCTTTCCTAAAATCTATAATAATCATGAAAAGCAATTTCCACACTAGACATAGACCACAGTAGAAGAGAAGAGAAACTCTTTTAAATGTCAATCCAAAGCACGTAAGCATCATTTTAAAATATACAGTGTTATATTTTGAGTCTGGCTGAAATTCCAGTTTCTTACAGAGGCAGTATCAAAAAATGTACAGCAATTAAGAGTCACAGATGAATGGAAGTTATTTATTGATGATTTTTCAGGAAAAAAAGTAATATATTATGCAATATAAGTGACCCACTATAACGGATTTTGGTATAATAGACTTGATCACATTATTAATTTCAATGGCTATAAAACAGTTACATGCCATTTGGCGATGAATAAAATTAGCTAAGAACAGCCATGGATGCAATTGTACTCTTTCTTTAATGCATATTTTATAATCTCTTTTTCATAAAAAATGTAATCACTTTACAGTAAAATACACATAATTTAAAAGAGAAATGAAAGAGCAATTAAGAGAACTATAACTAAGAATGGAAATGTATTGAAATCTATCTGTGAACGCTTTCCAGGCACAGTCACATAGTCCTCCCATCTATGTCAGATCTTCTAAATGGCCAACAAGCAAAGCATGCCTGCTCTTGGAATTCTACAAATCCGGTGACAGAGGACAACTGACTCAACATACAATGTTTCTTCCCTGGCAACCCATAATGAGAAAGCAGAAGATGGATACAAGAGAATGGAAGCTCAGTAGCTAAAAGCATTGGCTACTCTTCCAGAGAACCCGAATTGGACTTCCTGCACCCACCTTAGAGCTCACAAAGGTCTGTAACTTTAGCTCCATGAGACACAACCCTCTATTGGCCTCCAGAGAAAATACATAGACACTGCATATGCCTACATGCAGCCAAAACAGGGCTGCACATACATTTTTTAAAAATCTTTTTAAAAGTGGAAAAGAAAAGAATTGCTGAAGGTAAACACAATAGACCACAAGAAAGTGTGCAACCACAACCATTCCACCCTGGAAGATAGGGTTCAATGCTTGCATGGCTCACCTTGGCCTGGAGAATCTGACTCATGTCTACCCAGGAAGCCATTAGGGAAGAGGCAAGACCACTAAAGACATCATGTTGAAGTTTATTATGGAGGGGAAACTTCTGACTTGACACTACTGTCTGTAAGATACCTGCCTCCTTTCGGGGAGCCAGAACTCATATCTTAACAGAAATTGTCCAAATGCTAGGATGGAAGTAATCAATTACAAGTGAGATGGGGAGAGTAGAAAGATAAATGTCAGTCAGGACACCAGCATTGGAGAAATGACCATCAATCCTCCCATTCCTAACATCATCAGAAGACATAAGTTTATCCTGATGTTTCTGATGGCTCACCCTCTTCTTCTCCTCTCATGCATCTGAAGAGAACCCTGCAATTGAGGAAACACTCTGGGCAGTGTAAAGGAGCTCTTGTTTCACTATTTTAAACAGATCTCTATTTTAAACAGCATCATTGATCAACTTCTCAACGAAGTCTGGTGTCTGGTTAGGATGGGATGTGATCCAGGGTAGCTTAGCAGGTGTTGACACTTTCCTGTTGTATTTTCCTCCTGTCTTTGTAACATTCAAGGGTCTAACAGCTTGTTGCTACTCTGAGAATCCATCTCCATGACCTCTGTATAGTCTATATCTCACTGTGTGGATCAGCACTCAAGGCTCAAGGGTTTCCATCTCCTGTAAGATTCACTACTCTTTGTTCAGTTTCCTGGACTGTATCCTAGGACACACTAAGATATCCTTGAAGAGGATGTTCTCTGTGGAGAGTTCCCAGAGATCTCCTGCAGAATTGACCCCTTTCCTTTCTCAGATTCTGGCAGAGTTTTACTCAGGCAAAATAGAGAGGCATGGGATAACTCCATTACAAATAAATTGGAGAAGACACGAGAGAAACACATTGCCTATAACTAGGCTCATCAGGAATTCATTTGAGTTAGAAAAATAAGGTTTGTCTGTTAGTGTTCAATGTCTATTTTGGGTCTGGTCTTTACTTATGAAGGAATCAACATGGTAAAATTCTACATGGTGATTTTTTCCCCAAGTAGTTCTGGTTCTCTAAGACATATTTTGTAGGTTCTGTGGCCACTAATGAATAATAGAGGCTATATTCACAGTAGTAATGACATGCTCACCTTACCTCCTTGGGAAATAATTCATTTACAACAAGCCTAAGAGAACATAATCTTCAGTGTATCCGGACTACATGAGTACACAAGAGTTCTCTGGAAGCCAGAAACTTTCCATGGCTGAGATGACCTAAACTTCCCAACCATGACACATATTCAATCCCTGGTCGGCAAGATAGTGCCTTAGTCCTGGGGTTCTATTTTTTTTTTCACATTGAAATTTGCACATTTCCATGGATGCATTTGTGTATTTGTGTAGAAATATGCTCTCATGAGAATGCCAACAGGCACAGAGCTCCCTCCTACCACAGCAGCGATAATAATGGGACCAGTGACATCACATTTGGCTTCAAGCTTGTGGTGAGGAAAAATCTAAGCACTGCTATAACAGTGCTGAATCTTCACATTGGTCTTAGGAGAGTCAGGCTTTCTGTTCCTATTTTATGTATATAGAGATCAAGTCTAGTGAAGACGCTAAGCGTGTAGTCCATAGTGAGACCCTACAAATGCTAAACACTTAGAGCTGGAGAGGTGTCACAACTGCTATGGGTGTGCATAGTTCTTACAGAGGACCTGAGTTTCATTCCCAACCCCTAGTGACTCAAAACTACACACAACTCTAGCTCTAGGAGATCCAAAACCCTTTCCTTGCCTCCAGGCCCCATGTACATACACACAAACACACACATAATTAAATATAAAATTAACCCTTAAAAGTAGTAAACACTAATGATATCACACCCCAGAGTTGTCAGTCCTTAATCTAACGAGTAGGAGAAACTTAATCTGGTAGCAAATTACCAGTAGTTAGATACTTATTATAATTATTCAGATTGTAGATGCATATTCCAATTACAATATAAGATCTGTTCTAATTTTTAACTCAGTATATTAACAGAATCAACATTTCAGACACAGTAGATGAGATCCTAAACTGAGTGTAACACGACCATGTGCCTCCAGGCCCAGCGGATTAATTTTGACTCTCTGTTGACTTTCCCAGGTATTGGGTAAGATTCTTGTGACTTTAATAGATCCCATCCCGTAAGGGAAGACTCAAAATTTGCTCACAGCCTGTAATTTTCCCCTGTGACCATCTGACCTGTAAATTTTCATGAGAATCTGGAACACATGTAAGCCCACATTTCAAGGTCGTGGCGATTTTTATTCCTTGATCAACAGAAACTTGTCTAACAGGAGAGCAAAATAAGACTCTGCCCTGTACTTGACAGAATAAAGGTCTTAGAAGTCATTGAAGCTAATAATATCACCAGCCCTTTGTAAGCAACCATGTAGAGTTTGGTGGAGAATGTCTACATTACTTTTATCCATTTGTATGATGTCAGACAAATATCTTTGGGGGAAAACTATCAAACGTATAAAACCAAAATGCAGCCAGGCAGTGGTGGCACACGCCTTTAATCCTGGCACTTGGGAGGCAGATGCAGGCAGATTTCTGAGTTTGAGGCCAGCCTGGTCTACAAAGTGAGTTCCAGGACAGCCAGGGCTATACAGAGAAACCCTGTCTCGAAAAAACAAAAAACAAACAAACAAGCAAACAAAACCAAAATGCATGGCACTGGCACTAATCTAGAAAAGATACTAAAGTTATATTAATTAGTTAATTGCATATTTTAATAAGAAATGTACAAAGGTTCTGTGCTATGTTTAAATAACATAGCCATGAGTCACTGCGTTTTTAGTAAACATAAGAGTGCTATAACGCTATGTAATTATGCTTGGTTTTGCTTAAGATGTAGTCAATACTTGCAAACTTTTTCAACAGGAAGAGATTCGCAGTCTATTGGGGACCCCTCTTTTTCATGTCCAGACTGTTACTCTTGGTCACAGAAGGACAGACACAGCTTTGCTGAAAAGTCAGCATATTTATCAAGTGGAATTGCCTCCCTCCCCGCAATGCCACACTGCTCCAGCCCCCTCCCCCTTACCAGGTACTCATATAGAAAAAATAAATGAGGATTCTCTCTGAGGGCACCAGGCTTGCCACACCTGTCACACCACACATACAGCCTATTCTCATGTCACTTAAATGCTTTAAAGTCACTACACATCAAGCTCTATTTTTAAGTGGTCTTTTCTATGAACATGAGAGAAATTGTTGCAGAAAATGTTCTATTATAGAAATCCCACCAGCCTTTAGCCATATTAGTCTGGAAGGATCCCTCTGGATTCACCCAACAGGTCTCCAAAATTGGAAAAAAAAATCCAAACTATTAAAGATGATTTAACAAAGACATCTGCTTCATAAAAGACACCAATGAACATAATGATGCTTTTGTGGTCACTTTTGTGGAAGGAAATCAAGAGGTTTGTTATTGCACCTGGAGGCTCTCCTATGTAAAGATAGATCTGGGGGAACTCAGATTTTGGTATAGCCAGAGTTTCAAGTCAGAAAGCTTACACTTTTATCAAAAGAGCATTTTACCAACACTAGCTAAGCTGTCATAAGCGTGACTCTGTAGAAATATCCCCTGAAAGATGTTGTCCTTTGTGATTAATAACCAGGGAGATGCCATGTTTGTTTGTCAGTGTGCGACGTGTGCCTTGCTTCATGGAATGGAGAGGATCCCCACATGTGAGTCATCTGCACTGTATTCTCTTACTCTATTAGTAAGCGCCACTCTATTAAGGCAATTTATATCTCATTCAGGGGGAATTCTGCACACTGCAGATTAGAAAGATTGACTTGTTTGTATAGAGTTTCAGTGTTTTCTCAGCATGTGATGGAAAGAACTTGAGAGAGTTAGAACTTTAGTCAGAATTCTACAATTTCTTTGAAACAAAGGAAGGAGTATATAGGACACTGTTATATTTATTTTCAAAATCTGGTCCCAGTGCCCCAGAAAGAAATATGGATCTCAGGGCTTTCAGGCCTAGAGCTGAAAACTGTACTGTACAAGTTCTTGGCTCATCCTATGAAAGTCTTTCACATCTGTCAAGAAATGACACCTCCATGAAATTGGTGAATAAAGACATAGATGGGATGGTGCCATGAGAGGTACCCTGGCCCTGTGTTTGATGTATCTATTAGCTAGCAAGGTTAACCCACTGTTGCCACTTTAGCTTTGATGCAACACCTGGAAGAGCTCTTAGTAATGTGAATAATGGAACAGCAAACAGAAGGTCATGAGATTGAGGTCATTATATAATACACAAGGGACCTGTAAAACTGCTCGCTCTCTCTCTCTCTCTCTCTCTCTCTCTCTCTCTCTCTCTCTCTC
>NC_034608.1:34739250-34789186 GCF_900095145.1 Mus pahari
CACACACACACACACACACACACACACACACACACACCTCATGGCACTGTCCCAGGGTCACAGTCTTACTCTTTGTTATAGAACAGCCTCTTCCAACACAGCCTCCTGTTTATTTCTACCTCTGTGGGTTACTCATCTAAGCATCTTGACAGGCTCTCCCTTCCTCATCCTCCTTGCCATCTGTTCCCCCAGATCCTAACTCCATCTTCCTTTGCTAAAGGTATTACTCATATATGAGCCCTCCACAAACATTTGCTTCTGAGAAGCTGTCAGTAACACACAGATCTGCTTTGCTCTGTGGTCAATTCAGAGCACAGTGTAGATTTCTTGACCATGGCTCTTCTTCATCGTTTTTATTGGCATTCATTGTTGTAGTTGGTTTTGCCATTTTTTTTTCTCTCTATCTTTTATTCCACAGGAGTAGAACATACTTTACTCTTCTCTGCATTGGAAATGAGTGGTAAAAGCCACTTTGTTCTTGGGAAACAATCCTGTCCTGACATGTTTAAGGTCACACTCAAGGGAATAATCTAGGACTAAGTGGTTTTAATTAGAGCAGATCCAGCAGTGTGCACACAGGGGCTAGCTAATCGTCTGGCTCAGTAGTTCTTGGCAAGGGCTGTGAGATCTTGAACATCCAGCAGTGGTTCAGTTACTGTGGTACAGGTAGCAATTTGAGGATCACAGTCGTCAGTCAACAGGGTATTGACACTTACAGGTACATTCCAGTAACCTCAAGAATCAGGAGGAAGAGGCAAGTTGATCACAAGTGCAAAGCTGAATTTGTGCGTTCATTCAAGCACACTTTAAAACACACACACACACACACACACACACACACACACACACAGAGAGAGGGGGGGTTAGTTTATAAAGTAGGAATTTATATATGGCTTTATTGACCAGTCTTATTTCTACTTGATCCTCCCTCCCTGGCCTATTCTAATCATTAAGGGAGAAGAAAAATATGTAAGTGGGGACACTGGGGTTAATTATGGAACAAGAGTAAACTTGGTGCAAGGGGTTCCTGAACATTGAAAACTGCTAATCTGTCAAAAGTTGAGCATGGTAACTTAATTCTAATTAAGGACTTAATTCTCCATGAACATATGCTTTGTACTTGTTCTAATGAAGTGTGTCTTAGGAATGCAGTTGCTTTCACTTTAGACATGCTCACAGTTGGTATCTGGCTTTATCCATAGTACACATCTGCTTATTCCCTTGTGGAGTGTTGTTTGGTGGTCTCAGAAGTTTAACATTACAGCTTTCCTATAATAATCCCTTCCGTTCTCTGTGCAGCTGGGAACCTGTCCATACTCTGACCAAGGCCAGCTCCAGCCCAGTGTTGAGAACCAATAGTCAGAGCCTGGACCTGTTTTCTTGGGGAAATGACAGGCTTCATCTTTTCTCCTGGGTTTGCAAGAATTGAATATTGAATTAGCTGTCACTGGGGAGAATGAGGGAATATTATGATGTTAAGAACAGAAGTTAAATTCATAGACAAAAGCCATACTTTGAGTATATCAGAACAAGGCAGCTTCTGCAACAATTAGGACCTGTGAGGCATCCAACCCTCCTCTGCTTGCAATGTTTTGTGAGCCAACCAATTTGCTTAATTTGAAGTATTTGGAACTGCGTTTCATCAGACAATTAAACTGCCCTAACAAGACAAACTATGATAAGAGATAGTCATATAAGTTCCCACCTTTGACATGCTCCAAACCTATACTAAGTCAGTGATTGGTAGATCGATGGCCATACTGTCTTATTTGGGATACTTATTGAGAAAAGATTCTATGAAATCCTTGCAGGTTACTTTTTTTTTTTTTTGGCACAAAGCAGTGAACCTTGAGCTCACAAATCCCTTCAAGGGATGAATTGACTTATGTTTATACTTACTTGTTTGTATTACCTTATGGTGATAAAAATGTGGCCAAGGAATTTATGTAAAATAAAACATCACACTCAAGCAATGTTTGTCATATTATAGAGCAGACATAAGAGAGACACCTGAAGAATGGCATAAAAATAGTAATGGGAGTATGAGGTGTTTGTTGGCCATGTAGCCACTTTAATTCAATTCAATTAATTCTTTTACTTGTTGCGACCATTGAGACATCATTTTTATTTGACCATTAGATTCAAAGCATTGAGTGCTTGGAGATGTTTTATCTCTCAAATAAAGGGAAACTAAAAAATCTTTGACAATTGAATATTAATTAAAAATCTTAGCAATGGTATGAAGACTATACAAGAAGAAATAATCTTTGTGTAATGGCAAACAATTTCCTCAGAATAGGAAAATAACACTCTGTGGGCAGTAGTTCAAAAGTGGAGTAGAGGTCCTACTTACAAGCCAATAAATTTTTAGTTTATAAAGGACTCAAATGGAAAGTGCATTAACCTACAAATCTGCATCTCAACCAGATCAGAATTAAAGAAGAGACTGGAAAGCTTGCAAAGGACCAAGGGAGCAGACTGTTCTTTGTGGGCTATGTGTGCACCATGCCTCCCCATGCTTGCTATTTTAATTAACCAAGGGTCAATCAATAGTGGTCATTGAATTAACTGGCTTTCCTTTGAGGTAGCTGAGACTTTTGAGGCATTTATTCAATCAGTTGTGAATTAGCCAACGAGGAACAGTTTAGTGGCATGCCAGTGCTTTGGTAGCCACAGTAATGTGTTTGTCTTCTTTAATAATGTCAGCTATCTATTGTGGTAGAGGGAAGAGGCAGTGCAATTTCTTAGCAGGATATTTGGAATTACTTCTGGGTTATTTAGCGGAGTGTGGAAGCAGCACTTTAAAATGTGGTGTCTTAGGAAGGCTCAGAAACAGCAAAGTCCTATTTTAAGCTAGTTTGCTTTACTCGGAGAGCGACTCCTATATTCTAGCTAAATCTGTAATACAGCTTTATCTCAAAGGAATCTATAATGTTAGCTAACTAAGAGAAATGTTTTGCTAATGGGCGAGGATGAGATTGTCATTGTTAAGAAAATGGATCAAATTGCAATTCTATATAACGTGCAAATAAATCGATTTTTCTAGTTCGTTCGTATCATAGGTTTCAGTTATATTCGCCCCTTCTGATTTCATCCCATATTCAACCTCTCTTTTCTATTCATCCAACTTTGTCTCCTCTTTTATTTTGCCCATTAAGTTTCATCTGTGCTGTCCATATATTCATGGTGTGTGATCTTCTCCTGGAGTGTGGTTGGTCTACCAGTGACAATATTCTTAGGGAAAACTGATTCTCCCTCAGCAAGCAGCTATCAACTCTCAATACCTTCTTGACTAGGGCATGGGACTGGTATCTACTTATCTCTTCATGTGCAAATAAATTTATTTACCTAGGGCTGAATGGAAATACTAAAATAACAGTAGATGTGCAAGTGCATCTGGGTACATGACTGGAACTAAACACTCTAGGAGTTGAAAGGAGATCCCATTATCATTGGTGTTCTGCATTGTTCTGGTCATCTTCTAAGTGCCACATTCAGTACTCACAGGTTTGGGAATGTCAGACACTCACAGTTGGACCACTCACAGATGAATGAAAAGATAGTTCTGCCTACCGGAAAGATCAACCATCAGGCTCAGAGAATGCTTTCAATATTACAGAGTGAAACTGAGCCAGCAATACAAATTAACAAGGACTTTTAGATCATTTTAAGATAAAAAGAAAGACAATGTGTTATTTGGAACCGATTCTTCCAGTAGCATATGAGCTAATTATTGGGCAATATTCAATTGGATCTGATAAAGTGGTGAGAGCAGAAAATGCCTCTTCATGCAGATGTCTGTTTCCCTTGGACAAGCACAATAGATCTTGTCTTTTGTAAAGCTAGGGGATTTCAGTCTTCAATCAGACTAGGAAAGTATGTTTCTTCCTCTCCCGGTTCACCTAATAATCTCTGTTCCTAGAGAAAGTACCCAAGGAGCTGAAAGGGTCTGCAACCCTAGAGGAGGATCAACAATATGAACTAATCAGTACCCCCAGAGCTCGTGTCTCTAGCTGCATATGTAGCAGAAGATGGCCTAGTCGGCCATCATTGGGAAGAGAGGCCCCTTGGTCTTGCAAACTTTATATGCCCCAGTACAGGGGAACACTAGGGCCAAGAAATGGGAGTGGGTGGGTACAGGAGCAGGGTAGGGGGAGGGTATAGGGGACTTTCGTGATAGCACTTGAAATGTAAATGAAGAAAATATCTAATAAAAATTGAAAAAAAAGATCTCTGTTCCTGAGACCCCTTCTTACTCTGACAAGACTAGATCACCTAAGCGAAGAGGGTGTTTTAAGAAACGCACAGCTGTGAGACTACACTGAGAGTTGCCATATTCAGAATCCTTGCCGATGCTCTAAAGAGTAAGCTAAGGTCCAGAACAAAGCAGCATTATTGAGTAGCTAGAATGTGTGGGACCATGTAAGGTTTGGTTTCCAGTTGAGCTAAGGCTTGAAACCCTGGAGACCCTGAACGGATGGTAGGTGCTTTGCCTGTTCCTGGGCACAAGAACTCTGTCACTAGTCACAGCCCTCCATAGATTTATGGCCATCAGTCACATAAGAGCAAGGCCCCACGAGCCTCTCCATATGTAGAGGACATGACTTGTGGTCACATAGGCTCAAGACAGATCTCCATTTTAATGAGGTACCTAAGGGTCTGGAGGGCTTAGTCAATAAGCTTTCCTTCTCAGACATTCCTCCCTGCAAAAGGTATTTAATCTCAGGCCCACCCTGAGAAGTGGGTATGTTTCTCTGCATTCATTTTCTGCCATGACAAATATGCCTTAAAATCATGGACTGTCTCTTTTCATAGGGATTCAGGGTGGGAAACCATGGAGACATGGTGGGGAGCCATGGAGAAGGCCTTCGCCTTCTAGAGCAGCTGTCTACTCTCTCACAGAAGGCCTCTCTGCACTCCCAGCCACAGGAGCCACCAAGCCCAAGCCCAAGTCCAAGCCAAGGGCTGACGAGTCAAGAACTACACCCCTGCCACCGGTGGGACCAGCCAGAGCTCCTCCTTCCCCACACCCCAGCCTCGAAATAGACCCATCCTGTGTGCCCCCACTCCATTCTTAGCTCTACTATGGCTCCTGGTGGTGCCTGGGTGTCCAAGAACCTGAGAACCAGATGGCCCCTGGCTGTCCTGTGCCACAAACTGGGCTTTCTCACCCCTGGAGCAGTGTCCTGCAGGTTCCCCACAGCCCAACACCCACCCTGCAACAACAGCTCCCTGAGTGACGGAGCCCTGTGGCAGAGTGAATTTGGGTCCCATAACCCTACAACTTGCACCTAATGTGAGGCACGAACACACAACCCTGAGATTAAGAGTCCTGCTTTACCAACTGAGCTAGTAGGGCCCTGGGTTCAATTATTGCTAGAGTAAGACAGGCTGAAAATCTTTTGAACCTTGAGGTTTTGGACCTAGACACCCATTTACTTGCATCTGAAATAGAAATGAAGATCTGTTTATGTCCAATTCTGACATTCTGCATTTGAGCTATGAGTCATTTGTTCTTTCTGTTCAGTTGTGCTCACAAATTGGACTTCATTATCCAGTTGGGATATTTTCACTCCAGAAAGCTCTTCATTTTGTAAACTATTTTAGAATGGCCATTGGTGCAAACATTTTTCAACCTGTCACACAGACATAGTGTCATTATGGGATGCCAAATTTGCACAACCAGTATTAAGTAATTTTCTCCTCCTCTATGCTAAATCTTGAAACATTTGGCTCTGCCTGAAGAGCAATTTAGGATGTTATATCTGGGTTGATGTCACTTGTACCATGTGTTGTGGCTACTATTGTTGCTACATGTATCACCATATTTAAGACAGACCCAAGAGCAAAGAGTGTCCCAGCCCAAAGTGTCCCCAGCATGGAAGTTGACACACTTGACTCAGCCATGGTTGCTTATGGATTTTGAGACACATCTTTGAACTTGCATGCAGTTCCATGACTTTTCTCATGATTTACTTTTGTGAAGCCCTTCCTTAGTTATTAGCCATTCTGTGATTTTTTTTTCACACTGACTCTAAAATTATGAACAAACATGTCTCACTGGGCAGACCCACTCATGTTAATTATTTAAAGCTGTTGTAAAAAAATAATTAAAATGTGCCGGCACTTAATGCTTTTCTAGTGAGTTGTCAAATGAAAATGATGTTTGAAATCACAATGGTCTGAACAAGTAAAAAGAAAATTGGATTGAATTAAATTAAATTGACTACATGGCTAACAGAAAGTAACTGTGTGATGGTGCTATGAGGGAGAAAAACAAGAAACAGATTGAATGATTCCTGATGTGTTACAGAAATGTTTTCTAGATGATCTTCAAAAGCAGAAAAAAATCTAATATTCTCACAGATGTGTTGGATGTTGTAAAAGAGCTGAATTCTCTACATACATGTAAGTGTTGTCCCTGATTTGCTCTCCTATTGTGAAGACATAGAAAAATCTATAAAGATGTCGAGTGATTGCCTTCCATAATGCATGAGAGCAGAGCCATTCCTGCAGCATGGGCAGCCTCTTAGGGTTCAAAATGAAAAAAAGAGAGGGCATGGCATTAGTGGGGGTGGATGGATGTATTAGTGGGAATCTGGGGGGAATATGAGCAAGGATATATTTCATTCTATACATGTACGTAATTCTTTAAAAATGAATTAGAAAAAAACAGAAATGATTTGCAATGTGTCTGAGGACATAGATAGGGTCATTGCCAAGTGTCAGAAAGCACAATGATCAACATTCTACATCAGTCCAATCCTGAGTCATCATGTATTTTATGAACATACCAAGGGTTGAAAATTCCATTAAAACTAACAAATAAACACAAATCAGAAATGAATGAAAATAATTATAATTACGAAGCAATGCACAGATATTTGGCAGTCCTTGGGAGGGAAGTGGGGGTTTCTGCGTATAAAAGAGAAAGACATACTCTAAAACATGTGTGTGGTCATGTTCAAAGGCGATGTCCAGCTAAGCCAGAGGGGAAAGGAAAGAATGCTTTACAGAGATGCAAACCAACAGGATTCTCTGAGGTCTACAGCAGCTCAACTTGATTTAACAAAAGGAAACCCAACCTGGGCTCCTCCCTGGGAGGCTCTTATCTAGGATGACAACTCCTCTAGCATTCTGGATTCATCGGATGCTCTCTGGGTCTTTGAACTGAGAGTTTCATGCATATGGAAGATGGAAGGTCAGCACACCACATTGTTCCTTTGATCTGCAGTAGCAGCCAGTGAATGTGTCTCAAAAGGCTAAATTCTAGCCTTTGAATCACAGCATGTGGCAGCGAAATTAGAGCCAACTTGGCTCTGCACTTATTAAACTAAATTATCATCAAGAGTAAATGGTAAGAAGGAAAAGTAATTCATTGGACCTGAAATTCTATTTATCCCTCCAATAGGTTTGTCCAATGACAGCATTATGGAATCAAACTTTAAAAACTCAGCGAGACGCCGTCTGATTCTGCATATCACACAAGGTCACTGCTATTCAAGAACCCTCGTGGCTTCCTAATAAACTTTAATGCTGTATTTTTCTCCCTTTTGCCTTTGAATTTTACTTAAACAAAAGCAACTACAGATTAGATCTGTGTTCAGGATGAAGGAAGCTGTGAAGAACTAGTTGTCATGCCCACATGAAGCTGGATCTGGATACCCCTGCCTCCTCCCTGGTGAAGGCTAAGTGATGATGGAATTGATGGTGGGAAAGGCAAGTTCTTTTTTTGAGGCTCCTTAAAAATGAAAAAAAGAGAATCCTGTGGATATAGTCATCAAATCGTATGGCCCAGAAACAGTTGAACAATGAACACAAGTATTCATTGCATTCATTTAAAATCTCATATGAGCAGAGGTGACATTCTCAATAATGTCCTATATCAAGGACAGGTTTCTATCCTAAGGAGCATACTCCCTACTCAAAAACACTTGCCCCTCAAAGCCATGTCCTTCATGTCTTGTTTTCTATCTTATTGGCTCTATTTCAATAAAGAAACAAGTTGAACATTATATTCCTTGTCCTCCTTGAATCAGGCCTCGGTTATACTGTTTCTGTCTTTGTTATGTCTATAGTTATGTCTCCGTGTCCATGACAGTAAAACTGCATTTCACTTTTCCAGTGCAATGAATTCTGAAAGACCCTGTATACTACAGGCAGCGATTCAAAAGAAAGATAAGTGGTAACTACATACACAAGTGGGTTTCAGCCGTCCTTCAAACAGTTGAGTAAGGAAAGATTGAGTGTAAAGGGGGAGAAAGGTTGTAGGTAAATGAACTTCAGAGATGTCAGCAGGGGACAACTGAGATGCACATCCTAGTGGCACTTGTAAGAAGGAGATTACTATTCATAATAGAAATGTCCTGCTATCTGTCACCAAACAATATGCAGTGTACATCTTTGTTTAGAATCACAGAATACAGAGGAGAGGGTAATGTTAGAGATGCTTTAGGAAAACACTTCTGGATTGAAAACCAATTCTTTACAGAAAACATCTATGTCTTTAGGGGGTTTCCTGAGTTTCAGAAAGCCAACAATGTGTAAACAAACAGAATTTCTATAGCCCCTGTGCAGGGCCAAGTTAAGAACACTTGGCCATCACAAACTCTGGTCAGTCATGTTCAGCAACAGATACAACTCAAGAATATGTATGCAAGCAAATATTCATTCTCCTAAAGACCTAGTTTGCCTCTTTATACCCATCACCAGACAAGAGCTGGGACTGGTGCATTGGTTCCTTTGGTGGGTTTGACTTACTTGTTTTTCAGGCAAAACTCTTTAAGAACAGAGTGAATCATTAGTACAGCTATCTGCACTAATGATTCACTCTGTTCTTAAAGAGTTTTGCGTGAAAAACATACTTGTTTTTCAGGCAAAAATTTTTTGTTTTATTTCTAAATCTCCTTCTAAAGCCCAAGGCACAGCACTGGATCTGTTGCATGTGACACAAGAGTGGCATCTAGGTTTAGCCAGGGTCCCAAGAAACCTGCAAGCCCAGCACTGCAGTATCTGTGGACAAGGCACAGGTTCTCATATGATCCTCTGTAGATCTCCAAAAGTGTGCAGACTTCCCTGGGGTATAGGAGGCAGGGATTGATCCTCCAGAGCCATAAAGTTACCATACAGAGCATGAGCAGCCACACAGTCAGATTTATTCACATAGGTTGGTAATCCCTTATTTACTGGAGACAGAGGGTTTTTTTTTTCCCCGATGAAAATTTCAGTGTCTGCACTTGTCCCATCATCCAGTGTTTCACTCTCCTGGGTTGTAATGGATGGCCAGCAGTAATCCCAAAATATCAAGTTGAAAATTCCAGAAATATGTAAATTCATCTGGTTTGAAGAACCTACTACAGTACACTGTTACAGTCACTGTCTTTCATTGTTAGCTATTGTATTTTTTTTCACTAATTTATAAATTAATCTTTATCCCATGAAAGGTCCAAAATTCTAGGACTCTACTCTATGAGTCCTAGAGAGCATTCTTGAGTACAGGGCGTTCTGTTTAGGAAACACAATAAACTCTTATTAATTAACCACTCCTGTCTTGGTTACTAACTCAACTTGGTATAATAATAAATGGCAAGAACTCTGTTAGCACTATTAGATGTCACCATAGTAAATGTGATATAAGGCTGACCCCTGAAAGGACAACAGGCTTGCAGACATGGAAACGTTATTGAAGTTAATCAATATGAGAAGTTCTGAGAAAGCAGAAATGATAAGCCCAGAGACACTAGATAGGAGTCAGCAGCAATGACCTTCCCATATAGGGACATACTATACAGTGTGAGATAGGAAATATAACCACAGGACTCTCACTAGCACAGTCTCTCAGCATTAAATTATACCTGGTGCCCACTAAATAACTCCTCAGTTTGTAAGTCACCTACCTAACTAAGTATGGCTTAATACTCTGGTTCACATGCATTGTCTTTTAGTAAATGAGTGACCCTAACATGAGTACCATGTATGTACAGGGGCAGAAATCTGGCAGGATGATTATTGTCCCTCCTTTATTTGCTCAAAATTGAGAGTGACTGCTACCTATTGGAAAGAGGCAGGGATTAGTGTCTTGAGGCAGAACAGAGAAAAAGAGAAGGGGCATTGGGTAAATATGGTGGGGGAGGAACCGCTAATCTGAGAGCGATTTTGTTCACAAATATATTGAGGACTTCCAGAGTATTTTCATTATATACCAAGCACATAGGTACCCTGCTTCCAAACATTCTAGTCAAGTCAAAGGATTTATTTCATCCTCAAGCGTTCAGAGCCACTGAGAAAGTTATTGACTATTGTGTGATGGGTATAAGATGTGTGCTTTAATTACCATACACACATTTGTGCTTTGTAGAAGAGACTAAAGTCTAAAGGAATATTTATTCAAAAGTTTCAAGACAGAAACCCCTTTTCAGGGGCCCAGTTTTCTCCTTATCCAATA
Source organism: Mus pahari (assembly GCF_900095145.1). Classification (NCBI taxonomy): domain Eukaryota; kingdom Metazoa; phylum Chordata; class Mammalia; order Rodentia; family Muridae; genus Mus; species Mus pahari. Next base: position 34,749,695 of record NC_034608.1, read on the forward strand.
AACACTGGGGACTATTTAGGAGCCAGAGTAATTTGGTATCTGCCAGGTCAGATACCTCATAGTTAAGTCAGAGTCATCTGGACTGTCTGAGGAGGTTTGCTTCCCCCCCAAAAGCAAGCAAGCAAGCAAGCAAACAGATAACAACAACAACACATGCACACACAGGAAAAACCACAGAAGGTTCCCTTTGTCCCTACCCTTTCAGTCTGACTGGTATGAGCTCGGCCCAAGATGTTATGTTGGCTCCTCATTTCCTTCAGAGAAGGATGCTACTGAGAGGGTGAATGATGAACTTCTGGGTGTTATGGAGCAGTAGAATTCGAATCCTCTGTGCTGCATGCTGAACACTATACTAAGTGTGTTAAGTACTGTATCTAAGGCATCAAGGATGGTGTTTGGTCCCGAGGAGTTCAAGATACTATGTTAGGAGAGACAGCCACCACAGAAAAGTTTATCAGACAATGAGTGCATGGGGGAAAAGGGATTCCTGAGGCCTACAGTATTTGTACCAAGTACCAAAGAAAGAGGAGGGTAGCCATGACCAGCGGGACAAGAAAGGTTTGTCAGGGGATGTAGTTGTGAGATCCTCAGAAGTAGGACAAGCAGGTTATGTTCAAGTCACTTGCAATCACTGTATAGTATTTGCATATAATCTACATAGGTCTTCATGGATGCATGGCCTACAATACCAGTACAGAGGAAGTGCTGAGCAAGTGGTTATGGTGCTAATGTGATGGCATCAATAGAGAAGTCACTTTGTACTTGGTGTGGATGCAGCCATTTACTTTATTCTTATCCCAGTCCTTGATGGACTAAGTCCCTGGATGTAGAGCCTAAGGCATGGAGGTCAGCCTGCAGATGGCTCTATCTGTCTTTGTTCCTTTGCTCTTTCCCTTGACTGTCAAAGGGAAAGAGTCAGACTCTTTCCTGGCTTGAGTCAAAAACCATGACAACACTTAGAATCCTTCAAACCCTTTTTGATATGTCTAAGCTTACAAACACATGCACCTTTAGCACTATCTGAAACAGGCTATCTCACCCCCAGATTCTTGTCCTCTAAGAATCATGCACAGTTGTTCCATGTGGTGGCATCATCTGAATTATTTAAGCATAGTTACTTCACTTGTCGTGTAAACAATGCACACGTCTTTGTCTAATTTGAACACTAAGCATTCTGGAAGGTATTAGATGGTCGTGCTTAGGAAGGAAGAAGTATAAAGAACTTGAGAGTCCTTGGTATTTCAACTGAATCTCAAAAGCAGAGTAACATCATCAATAACAATGGGTGTGGTTAAATGTAATTTGAGAATAAAGGAATTCATAAACAAACCCTTCAGTAATGCCAGTAGTGACATTTAGTGTGTCCCTAGCTCCCACAGTCCTAACAGCAAGTGTAGTCCATGCTCAGTCAGTTCCCACTGCTTGTTTACTGTGCCTTTGTGTCCTGATCCCGTCTCCTCTCCTTTGAATACTTTACCACACAGAATTGTTGACAATGGTCTCTCAAATGAAAGTGACATCCTATTGGCAAAGTGACATCTCTAAGTTCATTGGGTCCTATGTTGAGTAATTGCGCACAAAGTGCTTGTTGAGGATGAGAAAGGATGAACAACAAGTACATTACAGGACTTGTTTATTTTTAAGTGACTCACATTTATGTTACCTAGACCTACAGATTTTTAATTTAGTGCTTACCACCAATGACGCAAGCTGTCTTGATATTCTATTACTGAGCATTCACTGGTGATAACAGTGTTTCACTAAGTGGCTCAGATCCCATCTGTGGTTATGAGATGGGTCAGGCACAGGCCTGGTGAATAGTGATGATTTCCTTTGTCACAGAAAAGATTTTAGGAGGAACAATCCCTCCCTTCTATCATCCAAATGACAGATATTCAAAAGACCTCAGCTGTTGTATGCATCCGTGTGGTGTGTGGTCTCTGCTCTTACTAAACCAGACACATCTTGGTTTACCATATCCATATACATTCCTAATTTAGATATCCATTTAAATAAAATAGCTGAGAATTTCACATGAGTCCAATTTTGCTTGAAATAGCACTACGTTAGAAATATAAATCTCTTATCCAGGGTGGGCCTCCCCGTCTTTGAGGAGGAGAGGGAGTAATCCTGGAGGGATTTGTAAATGTGGGACTGGGAGGAAAGGAGGGCAGAGGGGCTGCAATCGACAATAAAGATGATAGATAGATAGATAGACAGATAGATAGATAGATAGATAGATAGATAGATAGATAATAGACAGACAGAAAGACAGAGAGACAGATGAACAGGTAGATGATAGATCAATCAGTAGATAGATGATAGATGGTAAAGATAGATGATACACAGTAAATAGATAGATAGATAGATAGATAGATAGATAGATAGATGATAGATCGATAGATCGATAGATCGATAGATCGATAGATCGATAGATCGATAGATAGATAGATAGATAGATAGATAGATAGATAGATAGATAGATAGATAGATAGAAAAAGAAATAGAAATCTGTGTTCTCTAAAATACTGCTTTCACTTGTTAATTCTGGCTGTTTTAGTAAGTGGGAAGGCAAAGGCAATTGCATTTCCACAAGAGAGCTGACCTGTCTTTAGCAGACTATTATAGAAGGAAATGCTATATGTAGGGAAAAGAGCTTCTTCACTAGCAGAAGAAATAATGTATTCCCTTAGCGTCCCTAAAGATGAGATAGCAGTGCATCCCACCCCAGACACACACATCTACCCTAAACTGGATAGCCTCAAGTCTATTATACCAAATAGCTTAGCGTCAACCTAGAACACATAACTATTCTTTCCCAATTCTCTTCTAGATAGATATGCAATATGAACAGTTGTTGGAATGTATTGTTCAACGAGAAAGGTTTCTATGTGTTTGCTATGGGGAACTTTATGTCCATCCACTGTTGGTTGAATGCACAGATGCAGAATCCAGCCATCCAGACTGTCAAGTATTACAACTGAAAATCAGAAGCTATGGAGATTCTGCCTCATTTAGTCTGACAGAGGTGTTGATTTGTTTGAAAGAGACATTCTAAAAGACCTGCTGACTCCCTTCCTTAATTACATTTTTGCAAGCCAGAACAACAAAAGCGAGTGAGCAGCAGAGGCTTCAGGTACTCTGTGTGGTGTTTTCCAGACAACAGTAAACAATTCTGTCTCAAAGCACAGCACTGTGAGATCCCCAGTGGGAAATAAGAGCTGCTATGCACCTCTCTCCTTTGTCCATCCCTCAACACCCAAGGGCTGGATTGTCCAGCAGCCTGGGTACCAGGAACCATATACCAGTGAGAGTGTAAAAGCGTGCTGTGTGTGTGTGAACTGAGAAAGATTCAAGCTACACAATAGACATGAGTGGCTTTGTAGGGAAAAATGTAAACTATTTGATCACTATGATTTTCTAATAATATGTAGAAATATCTGTTGCATAACACTAGTTACATAAATTAATAACATAAAGAGAATTCAATAACATTAAATTGTGTTTTCTTTTCATTCTTTTAATTTGGCTACTAGCAAATTAAATATGTGCCTTGTTTTGGTGGCTCTCACAACATAAATGACAGCAGTTGAATGATGATTTCAATAAATTGATAGATTTTAAGTTAAAATATATGAATTTTAAGAAATAATAAGCTTAAGGAATGTTACTAATTGGCATTTCTGGTGTCTTAAAACAGAATGATAGATCAAACTTTTTAGCTTTCACTTCATAAAGAAGAGGACTTTTTGGTTCATCAGTGTGAAATACCATTCTACTAAGGTTGTTTAGCAAAGAAGAAATAGGGGCTGGGCAAACACCCTGGCAGACAGATGAACTGATAGGAAAATGGGCCACAGATAATGAAAATGGCACACTTCTAGTCTTCTTCATTCTCCTGTACTAAGTCAAAGTTCTGGTGAGCTTTGTTTCCCAGGAGCAGGGTCTCCCCGCCCCCCCATGCCACTTCCTGGACCTGGTTTAGGTTGGTTAGATATGTACAAGGCTAGTCCTGAACACGTTTATCTGAAGTTGTGGGCATATCAGCTCCCTTTCTTTGTTTAAACTGACCAACCAAAAATTAGATGGAGGAGAATCTGCCGGAAACCTCCAAAAAATCCTTTAAAAACCCTGGCCCTCCAGGGGATTTGGATTTTGGTCCCTGCTCTGCCCTGCAGGGAGATTTTTTCTCTGATAACTCTTTAGTCACCCACCTGCATACCCTTCCAGTGTGTGTGTGTGTGTGTGTGTGTGTGTGTGTGTGTGTGTGTGTGTGTGTTTATTTTCTCACTTCTAATAAAATGTGTTATCTGATGCTGCTGGTTGTTTCTGAGCTTTTTCCTACCCTTAATAGTTTAATTAATGGAGAAAACTAAACTGACTGAGACTCCAAGATGATAACCTTTCCGTGCTGTGCTTCCTGGTCCCTTGTGATTGGGACAGAAGGTGCACTTCTGCCTGGGGTTCCATTGTAGGTGAATCACTGAGCTACAGGGCTCCCTGTTTGAGTAGCTCTGAGGCTGCATCAAGAAATGCTTATTCTCAGAGGGGTGAGTGAAGGTGCAAACTCATCCAGGTGCCTCAGAAGCACTGCGGTGAGGTGCATCAGATCTGACTGAGGTCTGCAGTGGCTTTACTGCCCTGATGGGTGAAGAGAGATACAGTGCACAAGCAGAGACAAAACAAGCTGTTAAGAACTGTGGAGTGACACCTCTTCTGCCCAGAGTCCACACGGCCATCTGTGTGAAGTATAACCAGTCTGAGGCAAGCCCCTTATGAAAAAAATTTCAAAGCAAGTGGACTGCATAAAATGTTGAAATATGGACTGGAGAGATAGCTAAGCAGTTAAGAGCAGTGACTGCTCTTCCAGAAGTCCTGAGTTCAAATCCCAGCAACCACATGGTGGCTCACAATCATCTGTAACAGGATCTGATGCCTCTTCTGGTGTGTCTGAAGAGATTAACAGTGTACTCACATACATAAAATAAATAAATATTTGAAAACAAATTTTGGAAAAAGGTATTGAAATATTCAACATTTCTAAGCTTAATTCAGATTATGTAGAATTAGTAGAGTTTAAAATACAATTTTGATATGGAAAAGACATGTGATTATAGACGTATGCAATAGGGTGAGATCTGAAATCAGTCACAGAAATAAAGAAATGAGAACAAATTAATTTTAATCAACTTAGAGAGAGAGAAGAAATCCATCATTGTAACAGACTGCTGGCACATTCTTCATTGCTGCGTGGCTCCGATTGTTCTGAAAGCACATACATGGTCTCTCTCCTGGGATTCTAGGTATATGGTGTGTTAATGCTGAACTGGAAATGAGTTTTAATAGTACCACTATGGCTTAACACTAACCTAACATACAAATTTTGAGAGTGTTCCCCCCCCCCAAAAAAAAAGAATTCAGAGTCACATAGAATCAATAAAACTGTACAAAAGGATCCCTACAGAAGTCCCTTTAAACCTCATGTGTTAGGGGTGCATAAGAAATATTTCTTCTTATGTTTCTCCCCCCATGGCAGATGAGAGTACCACCAATTGCAGATTCTGGTTTCACCATGTCTTTTGCCTTGGTTTTCTGTCCTTGGCATTTGCATCTGGCTTTTCTGTACCTAAACCTTGGAGGAGGATCTTGGTGAATAGCCTGTGACTTGGTCTGTGATAGGATAGCTCTTCCATTCAGAAGACCATCAGTCCTGTCAATTCTGATCAAACAGCTCACAGCCTGAGGGACTATGGGTTTGAGGATGATTATTATCACAGAGAGGGGCAGTGATGACTCTGACTGTGCTAAACAGTATTTGCTCTGTCTTTTATGGACCAGTTAAAAAACAAAAGCCCACATCTTTCATATCCCTGTGACAGGACCTCATTGTGTAGCCCAGGTTGGCCTTGAGACCCTGAGAATCCTCCTGCTTTATTCTCCAGCGTGCTGAGACTTAGAAACCTGTATCTGTTGACATAGTTTCAAGAACAAGGTTATGCCCGGCATTCACTTGTCTTTGAATACTTATGTATTATTTCGATAATACATGCAAACATGCACTTCTGCCTGAATGTTTATCAATAATAAAATAAACTGCACATAGTCCTGGAAATTTAAAATTGAGTCACAGGTGGTAGGTCTTTTTGTATAAACAGAGCTAACTACTAAAAATCCATCAAAGACTTAAACATTTAAAATACAACCTGTTTTAGGAGTACCGCCATTTAGAGATCATATGTGCATTCTATTAAGCTATTATTTTGATAATGCAAAACATGTCTGGCCTGTCAGCATGACTTTTAACTTGTAATTCCCCAGTGTCACCTAGATTTCCCCAGGGCGCTGTCATCTTCCTGAGATGTTTTCCACTGGATCAAAGCCCAAGATGAAATTTCAATTACATTAATAAAATGAACTATTCATATGGAACTAATCTTCCTATAAAAATCTCTTCAAATAAAACATCAGTTTTGAAAGGCAGATAAACCCAATTTATTGACTTGGTTGTGAATTTTCTCAGGGTTTATGCTAATGGCAGCCCAGTACTTATATCATATGCAATAATGAATAATTGAGTGGGAAAAGTCTGCTCAATAAATTGTACTCACACAATGATGTGGCTGTAAATGCTGGTCCACTAATTACCTGTGATACACACAATGCAACAGTAGTTCCAATGAAGCCCCATCTCTGAGGTCTTACTCAAAGTAAACAATACAGGAAGCATCACCTATAAACAGAAAATACGTCTCTACATTGACATTGCTATCCAAACAAGGATGCTCAGACAAAGGAACCACCTCACGCTTGGTGGGGCTTTACAGCTGTAGGAATCTGTGCATGAGACACTGCTTCACTGAGCAAAACTTATGCTACCAAGAGCTTAATTACATCCTATATAGCATGCTAATAGCCCATATGGTGATGCCTGAGAATGTCCTAATTGAAAGTCACTTAACATTTACTAAGACAATTTGAGTCCAACCAGTACTCCCTGACATTCCTGGCTAGAAGGGACACACTTGCTTTCACGGAAAGTAAATTACAATGCTACCTACGTTCTGATGACTCTTTCCAATTTGCTTATTTTCAGCTTTGAACACCTGTCTCAGATTTCATTTAATTATAATGAATCTATAATTAAGGATCTGCTAGGATTTCCATAGAATATTCAGTTTTGAGGAAATTGCATTAACATATTGCCACATTCCAACGGTCTATAAATTGAAACTTCTGTGAACACAGATCTGAACTCCATCAGCTTTTGAAGAACTCCAGCATCCATGGCTCTTGTCCTCCTCCCTCGCTATACCTTGGACTATACCTTGCTAGCTGACTCTTTGTAAAAAGCATCTGCCTTCAAACACTCCTTTCTCTGGCATCCCTTTCCCTACCCGTTTCTGTCTCTTTTATCCAAACTTCCTCCCCCAGCATCTCTTCCCCCCTTATTTCTGATGTCCCCAAGCGTACCCCTAGACTGCCTACTTATTCTAACAATAATTTCTATCATCTGTTCTCAGAACTCACTTTTCATCTCATCCTTGGTCCAAAGCCTCTTCTCTTCCTTCTAAGGCTCAACGAAGCAACTAATTACTGGCCTCCCTGCTTCCCTCTTGGTCTTCTGCAAACCCTTCCTTCATATGGGACAGAATGACTTTGTTGAGCCTTGGGGAGGTAATGCTGCTTTCTTCCATAGCATCCCCCATCCCTGTGAGATTTACTTTGTTTCTGGACCACCTTGTAGCACTCACTCATTTCTTGACCCCTTGCAAAGTCCTCTATCTTCCTCTTATGACACTACACAGCTCAATTCTCCTTAAACCCTACTTATTTTAACTGTTTCTTCTTTCTGCCAAGATCCTCTCAGGCTCTTAACTCTCAGGAATCTGGCTTAATGTCACCCCTTCCTAAGAGCATTCTGTGGTGATTATAGGTCCATACCGTTCCACTCTAGGACTTCAGAATCTACTAGTGCCCTTGTCATTATTCTGTGGTCCCTACTATGAGGCTCAGGCATCCCAGCTGATACCCACACAACATCTTATTGAACCCAGGGAACTATATTCTCTCTCTCTTCTCTCTCTCTCTCTCTCTCTCTCTCTCTCTCTCTCTCTTCTTTGTTTTTGTTGTTGTTGTACGCACACCCACTTAGAATAATGACAGCTCATAATAAAAGCTAAATAAAATATAAAATAAACAGACATAAAGATTGTATGAACTGAGTGTCCTGGCACTTGATAGGTTTGAACAATGTCTTAGCTGCTTTCTGTAGTGGTCCTTAGAACCACTTGCATGTACTTTCAGACAGCATATTTTCATTTTGATCAGTGTCTGGCCATATTAATGATAGAATTCCAGGAAACTGAATTTGCTTGGGACATCATACCTCTTTTTATTGGTGTAAAGACACCCTATGATATTTGCACAATGACTGTACTGCCTAACAACATACTTCTTGAAATATATCTGTCAGCATCTCATGACTATGGAATAAGTTTTTCCAGAAACCTTTAAAAGAGGAACTGTGAATTGTGTATGAAAATTATGAATTTAGCAAATAGTGTCACGTGAACATCTACCTTTACTGACCCATTAACAACTTTAAGGTTTTTATCTCTTAAAAAAATAGAAAGAAAACTGTAATCTAGCTCATGGGCTTGGTTTGTTTCTCCCTTGTGTGACTTGACCTCCGTTCTCCCGTTCCTAATGACTGTTCATGGTGACATTTGATGAAGCATTTCAATTTTCTGTGCTTGTTACCCCTATTTTAAGAGAAGAGTCACTTCTACTACTTCTTTGGACTCCAGATATCTTACAGTTTCCTTTCCATAAAATCTTGTAATAGAGCCAAGTCAAAATCACCAGGGATCAACAAAACCAAGCTGAGCATGGATGGCTCTGGTGGGAGGCCACCTCTGAAGAATGAGGCATCTAGCTCTCCAAACAGCAAGCCTCCGTGTTTCCATTCAGGCTGTGTTGCAACCTGAATGAGAGGCGACCTGGCTCTTACCAGCTGCATGATGCCCAGTTTCTAATAATACATTGATTCCTCTGAATGCTTTAGCATGAGACTCTTCCTGTAAATTCTAGGGTGGGTGCAAGCTGGCATCTGGATATTATAAAAAGGATTGCATCATTAGGGCTACAAAGAGTGCCTGGCCAGTTGAGGGCTCCCAGTAAGTTTTTCTTGAGGATCAGGAGTTTTCAAAAATACTTGACAGAAAATAGCTGCTTAATTCTCTTTTGTACTCAGAATTCAATGCCTAGGAATTCACATTCCAGTCACATTGAGATGAGTCTGAAAATTCCTCCCGATTCTACTCTGTTTTGTGTTTGTTCATATATAATAATTATTTTAAAGCACATAGTCTCACGATGAATAGACATGCACACCAGTAAAAATGCTAATTGGGGTAAAATAACTAGGAGCTATTAAGCACTCCTTTCATGCATGCCTAATAGAAATTTCCAAATTGTTTCCACTGTGGAGAAGTTCACTGTATTAAGGAAACCCACTTCCTGCCTCTCCATCTCTAAAGTTCTTTGTACTCTAAGTTCTTTCTCAGAGATAGTCTATATCAACACACTCCGAACTGGGCACTACTGCCCTCTCTAAGCATTTCAGCCCACTGGCTCTGAAGGCAGTGTGGTATGTGGTCGGGACCTAAATTTTCCATGCATTAAGAAAGTCACCAGCTCCTGAGCATAGACACTGATCAGGATCAGTAGGTGATAGCATTTCAGATAAATCTCACCATTCAGAGGAAAAGGCATTTATAGAGACATGCACATTGATACATAGATTTTTTTCCCCACAAAACCTTGTGAAAATTAAAGTTGGAAATACAAAGCTATGAAAGATACTGTTCTAAGCTTTTACTCCTCCAGAACTAGCCCGGAAAGTGGTTGGATGTGGCATTCAGGTTCCTCTATCTACCTCCTTCTGGGATTATCAACATCATGAAAGCTAACCTATGTGACACACATAAGAGTCTTGGAACTTCCCTGAGAGGGTTGGAACTGGTTTCAAATACTATGAGGAAAGGACTGGAAGTCCCCTGTGATCTGCTATTAACATCGAGAAGTTTGAAGTGTGGAGAGTTGAGATTTACTTTAGTCTCTGCTCTGCAGATTAGAGAACATAGCACTCCGGGTGCACTTATAACTCTGTCTTTTCTGCTTATGATTTTCTTTCAAAATGAGCCCATGAAAAATTAAAATCTCTGCTAGCAAAGGATATGCATGGAATAGCAATGCATCTGCTGTCGAAAGTTCAAAAAAAAAAAAATACAGTTCTCAGATGTGAAGTGCCACACATAAAAATTGAGATCTGCATCATCTCCAGAGGAGAGGTGACACACACCTACTGTGTGTCAGGAAAGGCTACTGCCATCATCCCTTTTCTAGAGGAGGACCTCTGTAGCGCAACTTGTACTGCCAATATTAAGAAAATATCAAAATATTGAAAATGTGCTCAGTACTCAATTGGGAGAAGTTTGCAAAATTTAGTCAAGTGTCTTACATTCAACTTTCAGTCTTACACATTTATTGAATGCTCACTCAATTCTCATACCTCTATAATGCTCTTTCAACACTCAACGTACATCATCCTGAAAGGAGTCTTGTATATGAGGCACCCAGTGCTACAAACTGGAGGGCAGCTCCACCATCTCCTGTTTTCTATGAGGCAATGTTTGAAGGTGAACTAAATGCAAACAAAGCCATGTATGTTCTCAAGATGGCACACAGTGCCCTGTGATCCCCAGAGAGCCAGGTTTGGGGTTCCCTCTCCTACCCTAGCCAATTCTATTCTCCAGGGGAGACTGGATGGTTTTCTGGACTCTTCATTTCAATGATTTAGTATGATTTTTGTAAGCTATGTGTATGTATGTGTGTCTGTGTGTGGTTATGTGTACATGCATGCAGATGTCTGCAAAAGCCAGAAGAGGATAGAGCTAGGATTACAGGTGACTTTGAGCCCCCTGACATAGGTGCTGGGGACAGAAATTCTGCCCTCCAGAAGAGCAGTGCTTAACCACTGAGCCACCTGCCCAGTGCCAGTTTGACTCTTAATTATAACTCATAATACTGTTCCTGGGTTATTAAAAACATCTTCTCTTCCACCTACATTTCGTGAATGCAATCATTTTAAAGTGCTTCTCTGAATTTCCTTAATCATGGCATATTTGCAAACTATAAGATTTTTATCATTTCAAATCCAGACCTGCACTTCTCTCTTGCACTTATTTATTTTCTTTATCTTTTATTCTTTGCTTATTTTTCGAAGCAAAATTCTTCTAAGATGAGAAATATTTTTTTTAAGAGCAAGCTAGGAAAAGTATGAATGTTTCGAAGGGTCTGAGATTTCAAGTGCTTCAAGGAAATGGAGATTCAAGGACCCTGAACACTACAGATTGATGGCTATGTTTCAAGAGGAAACAGAAATAGCACTTAGGCATTGACAGCGCCTGCCTTCTGGAATGGATCCTGTTTCTAATTTCCCATTGCATCCAAGGTAGAAAGTACATCTCCTTCATTAATGGTAGCACAGAGCCCAGTATCCATCTAGCAGACAAACGCAAAAGTGTGTTTGTGGAGAACACAAAAAGAATCCCATTCCATCCAAGGTATATTAACAGGGATTCAGTGTTTTTCCTTATATAAACTGATTTATAATGCAAAAAATGTGAGCCTGAATGACTGGGAAGATTATGCAATGCTTTATAGTCATTTTTGTTAAGATCACTTAATTAAATCAACCCACAATTGAAAGGATTTAGAATTTGGTAAGTATGTATCTAAACTTTCTGATAATTTTAAAATGCCTTCCTACTGAAGGAGGGGGAGTGTGTTAAATGGCCAATTTCTTCTTCCATATCTGCCTTAATGTTTTAGAATAATAGCTATAATTTATCACAACTTCTAATGGAGGATGCCTTGTCTATCCTGGAGTTCAGACCTTGTCAAACCTGTGGATATCACCCACATTCACCGTGATCATCTGTCATGATCATCTGTTTTTATTTTTCTTGTTTTGGATTTCTGATTTCTGTGTATAGAATTATCTAAATATCAGGCCAATTTTATTTATCACATCTAAGCATCATTTAAAGCAATTAACGATATGCAAATTTTTATGCCATATTCATTACGACAAATATTACTCTATTGATTATTCATGCTGTTTTCTTTTTTTCTGTTGTTAAAACCTGTCATTCACATTCAGAATTATTTTCTGTGAATGACTTTTTCACACACTTACCTTTGGTGATTTTTGAGTTCTTACCAATCTGATCAATTGAGTGACAGCTTGTCAAAAATAAGATGGTCTCATTGTAGGATAATGGTGGCTGTGGGGGACAACTTCAAATTAAACAAACCCTGTTAGGCATCTTTTTTTTTTTTTTTGCATTGTTCTACCTGGATATGCATGCAATGTGTAGTAGCTCAGGTGGGTCCTTTAAAGAATAAGACCAAACAAATTCCTCTTTGATTAGATGATTCATGGCTTACACTGAGAGAAAACACAGCCTGAAACTTTCATCAAAAATTTAAAATGTACTAAATTAAAATATCCGTAGGTCATCTAGCCTGGAACATCACAGCAGAGCAGCACAGTAGTGCCTCTTGTCTGTGCAGTGGCTGTCACAGCCAGGAATTGTTGATCATAGCTCCTGCATCATGTTCTAGGCAATACCACAGCTATATCTGAGATAAACAAAATCTGAAACTCAAAATGTAGTTTCTGCCAGTCTATATCACTCTGTCACCAAACCATGTAGAGAAAAAGAAAATCATCAAGTCACAGAGGGAAACCTGTTTTGAACTGCTCTTCACATGACAAGTATTCTACACATGTCTACATGCCTACCTGTGACTTGCTGCTGTGTTCCACACATGTCTACATGCCTACCTGTGACTTGCTGCTGTGTTCCTATGAGCTACCATCTTCTAAGGACTCCTCCAGGCATCTCCACCTTGTGGATTCTCCAGTTATCTATTGGAAACACTTTTATCTACCTGTCTCTGATGTGGCTTCACTCTAGCCAGGGTGGGTATTGATATGAATGCAATCTATCAATGGTACACACATACAAGGAAACCCAAGATGTACTATGGATCCCAAGGAGTTAGCAGAAGCTTTCTAAACTTGCAGTACTACGAGTGGGCTTCCTTGTGTCCTCACTGTGACACAATAGGGGAAACTGCTCTTACAGACTCCTTCAAGGCACTCACTGTGGGTCTCTTCCAGGCAGACTTAAAGGTCATACTTACTACATAACTTTCAGAGACTTCTATGGTTCTGAGAGTCTCTTTAATAAACTGTTGTGATGGTTTACATATGCTTGTCCCAGGGAGTGGCACTATTAGGTGTGGCCTTGTACGTGTAAGTGGGTCACTGTGGATATGGGCTTGAACTTCTTCCTCCTAGCTGCAATGAAGGTGCACAGTCTGTTCCTGGCTTCCTTTGGACGAAGATGTAGAACCCTCAGCTCCTTTAGTATCATGCCTGCCTGGATGCTGCTATGCTTCCACCTTGATGACAATGGACCGAACCTCTCAATCTGTAAGTCAGCCTCAATTAAATGTTGTCATTTATAAGACTTGCCTAGGTCATGGTGTCTGTTCAGAACAGTAAAACCCTAAGACAACTGTCAAGTCCAAGAATGGCTCAGGGACACATGGAGGTGTAGTGATACCAGGATTCTTTCTTTCTTTCTTCTTTCTTTTTATGGGATATTTTCTTTATTTACATTTCAAATGTTATCTCCTTTCCCAGTTTCCCCCCTCCAGGAAATACTCTATCTCATCCTCACTCCCCCTAATTCTATGAAAGTGTTCCTCCACTCACACACCTACTTCCACCTCCCCACCCTCAATTCCCCTACGTTGGGGCATCTACTGAGCCTTAATAGGACCAAGGACCTCTCCTCCCATTGATGCCTGACAAGGTGATCCTCTGCTACATATGCAGCTAGAGCCATGTGTACTCCTTGGTTGATGGCTCAGTCCCTGGGAGCTCTGGTGTGTGTAGGGGGTTCTGGTTGGTTGATATTGTTATTATTCCTATGGGGTTGCAAACCCCTTCAACTTCTTCAGTCCTTTCTCTAACTCCTCTATTGGGGACACCATGCTCAGTCCAATGGTTGGCTGTGAGCATCCACAATTGTATTTGTCAGGCTCTGGCAGGGCCTCTCAGGAGACAGCTATATCAGGCTCCTGTCAGCAAGCACTTCTTGGCATCCACAATAGTTTCTTGGTTTGGTAACTGTATATGGGATGAATCCCCAGGTGAGACAGTCTCTGGATGGCCTTTCCTTCAGTCTTTGCTCCTGTCAGTATTTTGTTTTCCTTCTGAGAAGGACCAAAGCACCCATACTTTGGTCTTCCTTCTTCTTGAATTTCATGTGGTCTGTGAACTATATCTTGAGTATTTGGAGCTTTTGGGCTAATATCCAGTTATTAGTGAGTGCATACCATATGTGCTTTTTGTGATTGGGTTAAGGATGATATTTTCTAGTTCCAGCCATTTTCCTAAGGATTTCATGAATTTATTGTTTTTAATAGTTGTGTAGTACTCCATTGTTTAAACGTACCACACTTTTTGTATCCATTCCTCTGTTGAAGTATATCTGGGTTCTTTTCAACTTCTGGCCATTATAAATAAGGTTGTTATGAACATAGTGGAACATATGACCTTACTACATGTTGGAGCATCTTCTGACTATATTCCTAGGAGTGGTATATCTGGGTTCTCAGGTAGTACTAGGTCCAATTTTATGAGGTATGGCCAAACTGATTTCCAGAGTGGTTGTACCAGCGTGCAATCCCACCAGCAATGGAGAAGTGTTCTTCTTTCTTCCCATCCTCAGCAGCATCTGCTGTCACCTGAGTTTTTGATCTTAGCCATTCTGACTGGTGTGAGGTAGAATCTCAGGGTTGTTTTGATTTGCATTTCCCTGATGACTAAGGATGTTGAACATTTCTTTAGGTGCTTCTTGGCCATTTGATATTCCTCAGTTGAAATTTCTTTGTTTAGCTCTGTGCCCCAGCTTTTTAATAGGTTTATTTGATCTTCTAGAGTCTAACTTCTTGAATTCTTTGTAAATATTGGATATTAGCCCTCTATCAGATGTAGGATTGGTAAAGATCTTTTCCCAATCTGTTGGTTACCTTTTTGTCCTATTGACAGTGTCCTTTGCCTTAAAGAAGCTTTGCAATTTTGTTCTTCCCCACTTTCTCCTCTGTAAGGTTCAGTGTCTCTGGCTTTATGTGGATTTCCTTGAACCACTTGGACTTGAGCTTTGTACAAAGAGATAAGAATGGGTTGATTTTCATTTTTCTATATGCTGACAAAAAATTGAATCAGCACTATTTGTTGAAAATAGTCTTTTCTTCCACTGGATGGTTTTAGCTCCTTTGTCAAATATCAAGTGGTCCTAGGAGTGTAGGTTCATTTATGGGTCTTCAATTTTACTCCATTGATCTTCTTGCCTGTCTCTGTACCAATACCATGCAGTTTTGTTTTTTTTTTATCACTATTGCTCTGTAATACAGCTTGAGGTCAGGGATGGTGATTTCCACAGATGTTTTTTTATTGTTTAGAATAGTTTTCACTATCCTGGGTTTTTGTTGTTCCAAACAAATTTGCAAATTGCTTTTTCTAATTCTATGAAGAATTGATTTCAGAATTTGGTGGGGATGACATGAATCAGTAGATTGCTTTCAGCAAGATGGCTATTTTTACTATATAAATCCTTCCAATCCATGAGCATGGGAGATCTTTCCATCTTCTGAGATCTGCTTCGATTTCGTTCTTCAGAGACTTGACATCCTTCCCATACATATCTTTTACTTGCTTCTTTAGAGTCACACCAAGGTATGTCATATTATTTGTGACTATTGTAAAGGGTGTAATTTCTCTATATTCTTTCCCAGCTTTTTTAACATTTGAGAAGAGAAAGGCTATTTTGTTTGAGTTAATGTTATATCCAGCCACTATGCTGAAGTTGTTTATCGGCTTTAGGAATTCTCTGGTAGAATTTTTGGGGTCACTTAACTATATGATCATATCATCTGCAAATATTGATATTTGGACTACTGCCTTTCCAATTTGTATCCCTTTGACCTCCTTTTGTTGTCTAATTGCTGTTGCTAAAAATTCAAGTACTGTATTGAATAGATAGGGAGAGAGTGGGCAGGCAGCCTTGTCTAGTCCCTAATTTTAGTGGGATTTCTTCAACTTTCTCTCCAGTCAGTTTGATGTTGGCTACTTGTTTGCTGTATACTGTTTTTACTATGTTTAGGTAGGGGCCTTGACTTCCTGACATTTCTAAGACTTTTAACATGAAGGGATGCTGAATTTTGTCAAATGTTTTTTCACAATTTAATGAAATTATCATGTGTTTTTTTTTTTCCTTTGAGTTTATTTATGAAGTGGATTACATTGATGGATTTCTGCATATTGAACCATTCCTGCATCCCTGAGATGATGAAATCTACTTGGTTGTGGTAAATGATCATTTTGATGTGTTCTTGGATTCCATTGGCAAGAATTTCATTGAGTATTTTTGCATCAATGCTCATAAGAGATGTTAGTCTAAAGTTCTCTTTCTTTGTTTTGGTCTTTGTGTGGTTTAGGTATCAGAGTAATTGAGGCTTCATAGAACTAATTGGATAGTGTTACTTCTGTTTCTGTTTTGGTGAATAGTTTGAAGAGTATTGGTATTAGGTCTTTAAAGGTCTGATGAAATTCTCCACTAAACCCATCTGGTCCTGGGGTTTTTTGTTTGTTTGTTTGTTTGTTTGTTTTGGTTGGGAGAATTTTAATGACTTCTGTACTGACTAGCTTTGTGTCAACTTACACAGCTGGAGTTATCACAGAGAAAGGAGCTTTAGTTGAGGAAATGCCCCAATGAGATCCAGCTGTGGGGCATTTTCTCAATTAGTGATCAAGGGGAGAGGCCCCTGTGAGTGGGACCATCTCTGGGCTGGTAGTCTTGGATTCTATAAGAAAGCAGGCTGAGCAAGCCAGGGGAAGCAAGCCAGTCAATAACATCCCTCCATGGCTTCTGCATCAGCTCCTGCTTTCTGACCTGCTTGAGTTCCAGTCCTGTATCCTTTCGTGATAACAGTAGTATGGAAATGTAAGCTGAATAAACCCTTTCCTCCCCAACTTGCTTCTTGGTCATGAAGTTTGTGCAGGAATAGAAACCCTGACTAAGACAACTTCTTTTTTTTTGGGGGGGGGGTTTGATGAGACTGTTTATATGGTTTATCTGATCCTGTTTTAAATTTGGCACCTGGTATGTATCTAGAAAATTGTCCATTTCATCCTAATTTTCTAGTTTTGTTGAATATAAGCTTATATTTTTTGAATTCCCACAGTTTCTGTTGTTTCGTCTCCCTTTTTATTTCTGATTTTATTAATTTGATACAGTCTGGTTAAGGGTTTATCTCTCTTGTTGATTTTCTCAAAAAACCAGCTCCTTGTTTTGTTGATTCTTTGCATAGTTCTTTTTCTTTCTGTTTGGTTGATTTCAGCCCTGAGTATTATTATTTCCTGTCATCAACTCCTCTTGGGTGAATTTGCTTCCTTTTGTTCTAGAGCTTTTTGGTGTGCTGTCAAGCTGCTAGTGTATGCTCTCTCTAGTTTCTTTTTGGAGGCACTTTGAGCTATGAGATTTCCTCTTAGCACTGCTTTCATTGTGTCCCATAAGTTTTGGTATGATGTCTTCATTTCCATTAAATTCTTAAAAGTCTTTAATTTCTTTCTTTATTTCTTCCTTGGCCAAGTTATCATTGAGTAATATTCAGCTTCAATATGTATGTGTGTTTTCTGTTATTTTTGTTTTAATTTAAGACCAGCCTTAGTCCNTGGTGATCTGATAGGGTACATTGGATTATTTCAATCCTCTTCATGCCTGTTTCGTGACCAATTATATGGTCAATTTTAGAGAAAGTACCATGAGGTGCTGAGAAGTAGTTATATTCTTTTGCTTTAGGATGAAATGTTCTTTAAATATTTGTTAGATCAATTTGACTCATAACTTTTTAGTTTCTTTTGTCTCTCTTTAGTTCCTGTTTTCATGATCTGTCCATTGCTGAGTGTGGGATGTTGAAGTCTCACACTATTATTACATGGGGTGCGATGTGTGCTTTGAGCTTTAGTAAAGTTTCTCTTATGAATGTGGGTGTCCTTGCATTTGGAGCATAGATGTTCAGAATTGAGAGTTCATCTTGGTATATTTTTTCCTTTGACCAGTATGAAGTGTCCTTCCTTATCTTTTTTGGTAAATTTTGGTTGAAAGTTGACTTTATTCTATATTAGAATGGTTACTCCATCTTGTTTCTTGCCACCATTTGCTTGGAAATTTGTTTTCCAACCTTTTACTCTGAGGGAGTTTCTGTCTTTATCACTGAGGTGTGTTTCCTGTATGCAACAAAATGCTGGGGCCTATTTACGAATCCAGTCTTTTAGTCTATGTAGTTTTACTGGTGAATTGAACCCATTGATGTTTAGAGATATTAAGGAAAAGTGATTGTTACTTCCTGTTATTTTTGTTGTTAGGGGTAGAATTATGTTTGTATGGTTTTCTTATTTTTGAGTTTGTTGAAAGATTACTTTCTTGCTTTTTCTAGGGTGTAGCTTTCCTCCTTGTGTTGGTGTTTTTCATGTATTATCCTTTGTATGGCTGGAGTTGTGGGAAGATATTGTGTAAATTTGGTTTTGTCATGGAATATCTTGGTTTCTACATCTATGGTAATTGACAGTTTTGTTGGGTATAGTAGCCTAGGCTGATGTTTATGGTCTCTTATGGTCTGTATGACATCTGCCCAGGATCTTCTGCCTTTCATAGTCTCTGGTGAGAAGTCTGGTGTAATTCTAATAGGTCTGCCTTTCTAAGTTACTTGACCTTTTTTCCTTACTGCTTTTAATATTTTTTCTTTGTTTAGTGCATTTGGTGTTTTGATTTGGTTTATTATGTAACAGGAGGAATTTCTCTTCTGGTCCAGTCTATAAAGTTCTGTAGGCTTCCTGGATGTTCATGGGCATCTGTTTCTTTAGGTAAGGCAAGTTTTTTTCTATTATTTTGTTGAAGATATTTCCTGGGCCTTTATGCTGGGAATTTTCACTCTCTTCTATACCTATTATCCTTAGGTTTGGTCTTCTCATTGTGTCCTGGATTTCCTGGACATTTTGGGTTAGGAGCTTTTTGCATTTTGCATTTTCTTTGACTGTTGTGTCGATGTTTTCTATGGTATAATCTGCCCCTGAGTTTCTGTCTTTTATCTCGTGTATTCTGTTGGTGATGCTTGCATCTATGACTCCTGATCACTTTCCTATGGTTTCTAATGCTCAGTTGTCTCCCTTTGTAATTTATTAATTGTTTCTTTTTCCATTTTATATCTTAAATTGTTTTGTTCATTTCCTTTGCCTGTTTAATTGTGTTTTCCTGTAAAAAGGGGATTTTTGTGTTTCCTCTTTGAGGGTTTCTACTTATTTACCTGTGTTCTCCTGTATTTCGTTAAGGGAGTTATTTAAAATCTTATATCATTGTCATGAGAAATGATTCTAGATCTGAATCTTGCTTTTCAGGTGTGATAGTGTATTTGGGACTTGCTATGATGGGAAAATTGGGTTCTGATGATGCTGAGTCACCTTGTTTGTTGTTGTTGTTGTTGTTGTTGCTTATGTTCTTATGCTTGCCTCCCAACATCTGATTATCTCTAGTGCTATCTGCCCTTGCTATATCTGACTGGAGCTTGTCCTTCCTATAATCCTGGTTATATCAGAACTCCTCAGAGTCCAGCTGTCTACGTGATCTTGTGATTCCAGAATCCTGTGATCCTAAGATTTTTGGGTGTATCAGAGTTCCTCGGAGTCAGGCTGCCTCTGGGACCCTGAGATCCTGGTGTGACCAAGTACTTGGGATCCAGGGATCCTGGGATTCTGTGATCCTGGGCGTGTTAGAGCACACAGGAGTGGAGCTTCCTCTCCTTCCCTTCCATTCCTAATACCTCTCTTACATTGATATCAGGACTCTTGCTGGGTTCTTACTTCCCATTAGCTGACTAGTCTCTCTGTGCTGACTTCTAGGAGAGTCTGTCTTTCCAACTTCTGACCTTGGCCCCCTGTATTCCCACTCCTAGATTGCATGCTGTATTCCCTTTTGTCTACATGGCTTCCATTAGCGACCTGTGTCTTCTGGATTTCTTCTTCTCAGCTCTTTTCCTCATTGTTTGCTGATTTATTTTTCCTTCTATAATTTTCAAGGTATCTATTTCTTTTTTCTTATTTTATTATAATACATTGTCTCATATTTCATGCTCGGTATACTTTGCATTTGAAGAGCATAAAGCTTCTGCCCATAACACCATTGGTTGCCTGGATTATTACAGGTTTTCTTTGCCTTCTACATTTACCTTTCAGGCCTGCATTAAGACACCTTCTCCACATATCTGTTGGGTTCCCTGCTCTTACTGGGCAGCACTGAATTCCACAGTCCAGTGAAGTCTGCAATAAGGGCAGTTTGCCAGTGGGATGTGTAGTTCACCTTATCACAAGGATGATTATGCTCCTCTGACCCTGAGAGAACCCAAAGTATGAAAACACCAAGATATTTTCTCAGGAAACATAAGCTTCTCTGAACAAACTTCAGGTCTTCCTCTCAGGTGACAGGGTTTTTAGGGAAATCCAAGCACAGACCACTACCATGTATACTAAAAATAGTTATTTATAGTCCAGCAAAAAAAGAACCAGAATGGGATAATTCAGAGAAAAAAATAAGATGGAAGTTGGACAACTGAGGCATGCTTCAGTAGTTCATATTCAGTAAATAAATATCTCTATGTATACTCACTGCATACAAAGTGAGTCCCTTCAGTAGCATTAATTTAATTATATTAAAAATTATTTTCTAGTCTAAATCTAGTAGATTTCCAAGAAAGAATGAAATTTTGGTTTTTAAAAAAAGGTTATCAAATATATTTTAAAATTCCTACCACCTAACCATTTTATTCATTCTCTATTATTATTCTTTAAGTGGATTCATAAAGCAAATTAAGATGACAAAGTTTAAGTCCTGACTATTTTAAGAAGCTTAATTGGAACAGCTAGTGTCCCTTCAGGAAACACTACTCTACCTAACTATCAAAGCAGGAACAGTTCAGCAGAAGTCAGTCTCCTTGACATCAAACAAACTTGGTATTCAACACAGAACTGGAAATACAGACACTGAAGGCAGACACTATACTATCTGATCACTTCAGTTGTACAATCTATGGCCAGAGACAATATCAGTCACCTATTCCAGAAGAGATGAACAGAGAAAAACTTTATTTAACCCTCAGATAAAACCCTTGCTAGGATAGATGGGTCTGTTGAGCAGGAACAGAAAGGAAGATTACACCAATCCTTCATCTCCCTTCTGGGCCCCAGGCTAAAGCTATATTAAGCCATTGGAAGGTGGAAGAAAATTGAAGTAGCATGCGCCCTGATCTAGAAAGACTACCTATGTCCATGAATGACATGTGTGTTCCCTGAGAGGTCAACCAGAGACCCAATGCTGAAGAGAAGAAACATTTAAGTTTGTGTCTATAGGATAGCCCACAGCATTCAGCTGCCTGGGACCTATCCTCAGTGTATGGCACTGCAGGAACCAGCTCCTAAACCTGGATAATGGGCTTAAGGAAATCGCCTGCTCAGAAAATGCTACCTCTCAAGCAGGGTCTGAAATTGCTGTTAGTACCTATGGAATGGTTTGGAAGGTCTGAGATTCCAACAGTGGCCATGTTGAGGTCCTCGAGGTTATGAGAGTTCCTAATGGAAGAGGATTTGAAGGGGGCCTTCCCATCAACAAAGTAAGTACCTCATGAGGTAGCCTTACTTAGAAGGCTGGAGGACTTAGAATACCCCAATGTTGTTCAGCTCACTGAGACAATAGGGTCATGCTAGTGTTTAAGCGTATAGACTAGTATCTACGGACATACCTGGACAAAGCCCCCCACACCCATCCCAGGCTTGCCAGTTGAGGTCATCTAGGACCTGGTGAAATAGTTTCTAAGTAGCCTGAATTTTCCTCATGTTAATTGTATTGTTTACCAAGACCTCAAACTAGGTTACAGTCTGGTGCTGAGTACTGGAACAGTCGAGCTGGCTGACTTTGTCTTAGACAGATTCTACAGCTACAGGATGTCTCCTCACACCCATGGCTGTTATATGCCAGTACTGTGTTGCTCAAATTCATCTGCAGTCTACATGTGTAACACCTATGGACCAGTGGCAGGTCCACTGTATCTTTGCTGAGACGTCTCACTGAATTCATCTCTTGCCTGGAAGCCCAGAAGATGAGCAGTTGGGTAAAATCTTTGTTCTCATTGGATTGGATTGCTACCAGTAGATACGGTCTCAAGATGTATATCTACTCTGCCCCGACCCCTGGAACCTCTTCTTGAGGAGATGCTTTGGCCAATTCAGTCAGTGGTCCCTGAAATGGAGGAGTATGAAGCAACCAGCTGTTGGAAATTCTGACTTTTAATCCACATAAGGAAATGCCTGTCTTCTCAGATCTACACCCTCATTATTTCCATACGGAAGAAAATGACCCAGAGCAAGATGAGAAGTGGCTGCCTTTCCCTGCTTCCGGTCACTCAAGTGGAGAGAACTCCACTAAAGAATCAGCCTCTGCCTTCCTTTCAGACTGTGGAGACTCCTCCAGCGTTTTATAGAGAATGTTTTAAGCCTTAAATGGCATTCCCCTCTCCTCCCTATGAGGCTTACCCGCTTGCCCTTCTGTTTTTCTACACTAAAGGGTGGGACTATCTTGGATACTTCCCTCCCTTGCTTATATTTGAGATTCTGAGTTTTTATAGAGGAAAACAAAACAAGGCCACATTACCACCACCACCAACAACAACAATACAGTTTGTTGCCAAGATACTACATCAAATATTAATGTCTGAAATGACTGACAAGTTAGAAATCACAATTGAAATCCTAGGACCTCTGGAACTTTCTGTAGACTATGAGAAAACTTTGTATATAATTACAAGTAATTGTCTTTGACATAGTAATCAGGTAGGGGACACACATACAGCCAAGCCCTCACCCTTCCACAATTGACCAACTCTTTCTTTAAGCTTCCCAACTGTAGCCTTTATAGTTATGGAAACATTGTTTCCTTCTCTTCAATCTTAGGGAATTTTGTTCTCAGGAGTATCTTACTAACTTTGCATGATTTTCTATTTATTCTCCTTACACTTGAAAATTGACCAAATGAATAACCCAGGGATATTTACTATCCAGTATTCATTATTGCCATCTGATAGACATTAATATTAGTATTTGTACTTTTGATTGTTCCTTTTAAATCTTCTTTCTTTGTTTTTTTATTCTCCCCTTCTCGCTTTCTCTCTCTTATCTATCTATCTATCTATCATCTATCTATCTATCTATCTATCTATCTATCTATCTATCTATCTATCTATCTATCTTTCATCTCTCTTCCTAGTCATCTGTCTTATTCATGGAAGACCCTTTACTGAATTTCCACAGCATACAGAATGAAATCCAGAGTCACTAGGCCTGCTAGGCTTTGTGTGATCTGCCTGCACTCTTTGTGTGTGTGTGTGTGTGTGTGTGTGTGTGTGTGTGTGTGTTTAAATTTTTTATTCTTTTTCTTGATAGTTCCTGAACTTTTAATTCATTCTTTGAAAAATTTGTACTCATACATAAATGATTATATAAATTCTCATTCCAGTTCCTCCCAGAACCCCCTTAAACACCTCTTCCTGACTTCTTATCCCTTGTCCATAGTTCACTGATCTTTTAATTTAATATTTACATGTCTTGGAATCCTACTGGATTCTTGGACTTTAGATGCCCTGCTTAGCTAATTACAGTAATTATCTATGTGCATATTAACCACCATGATTTGGGAAAATTGGTAGAATTCTACTGTAGGTAGGAATTTGCTGCCAGTGGCCGTGTTGGGTATCAAGTAGTATAGGGCAATGTCAGACACAGTCACTGCTACCCTGTGCATTGCAAACTATGGCAGTAGTAAACTGCAAATGTGATGGCAAGAGATGCAGAGAGAAGGGGGATCTGGAGGAGGAGCAGAGAATTCATAGCAGTGAAAGTTCAGCTGACTATCTACAGCCTACTATGGCCTGTGGGTAAAACTATCCTAGGCAGCTGTAGAGCCACAATTAAAGAATAGAAGGGTAAGAAGGTAATCAATCTACCAGTCCAGAGGATCTCATCCAAAGGAAGAAAGATGTGCACTCATTTATCCAAATTTGGCAGTAAGAAAATTACTGAAAAAGAACATGTCTTATTTTATCAAGCTTTGGGCAGTATTTATTTATTTAGTTTTTTACATTATTGCCTTTGTTTATTTTTTTATTTTTAAGGAATTTTTAATTAGATATTTTCTTCATTTACATTTCAAATGCTATCCCCAAAGCCCCCTATACCTTCCCTTCACTCTGCTCCCCAACCCACCCACTCCTGCATCCTGGCCCTGGCATTCCCCTGTACTGGGACATATGATCCTCCCAATACCAAGGGTCTCTCCTCCCATTGATGGCCAGATTTGACTTTCTGCAAGGAACCCCTGGGAAGGTATATGAAATAAACTGACAAAGATACTCTCCATCCTGTCCCCCTGCTTACTATTTCAGTATACTGAGGCTTAATTCAACTGGGAACTTCAGGATAAAGCTGGAATTGAATTGCTTTTTTCTAACTAGTTTGTACAATAGTGTAGCTCTTAGCTGAGCAGGTGGTGCATGCCTGTAATTCCAGCACCTGGGAGGTGGAGGTTGGAGACAAAAGCAAGTTCCAGACTAGCTAGGGCTCCTTAATGAGACCATCTCCATAAACAAACAGGTGGATCTCTCCTATATGAGAAGTCTTCTGATTTTCTCTAAAATAGTTTTTAAAATATGGAGAAAAACATGTTTATCCTGGAAAACTTTATATTCCTCTAAATATGGGAGTTGGTTAATAGCAATTTGTCAAAATTTATGATAAAGAATATACACAGCTGCATGTAGTTACAAAGATTATGCATACATACATACATATATACATATGAGAACTGATTTATGTGTTAACCTGGCCATGCCATGGTGCTGGAATATTCTGAATGGAAGTTTTGACAATGAGATTAAATTATTACAGTTTGAGCAAAACATGTTACCTTAGTAGGGATGGATTGGATCCAATCAGTTCACAACTTGAATAGAAAAAACAATCTGCTGGCCAAAGCAAGAGAAATTCTACCAACAATAGTCTTGAGACTGACAATGCAAATATTACCCAGGCCTCTAGCTGACAACCTCCTTCAGGTTTTGCTTCCAACATGTTTGTGAGATACCTAAGCCATCTCCACAGAATCAATATGTCTGCACAAACTTAGATTATAGGCTGTTTTTTTCTCTGAAGTGCTCTACCAATTCTACTTGACATAGTTGATATCATTTCTGTGGCAAACAGATCACTGAGCTTTAATAGTTATGGCTATTTTTTTTTTTAATTTTTGAGTTTCCTGGTATGACTTTATTTGAAGACATGATCATGAAAACCATTTGGAAGTCCATAGTCTACAGCACTATTTCTCAATTTGTAAATTGTGACTTTTTGGGAGGTTGCATCTCGACATCCTGCAAATCAGATATTTACATTGCTACTCATAAGAGTAACAAAATTACAATCATGAATTAGCAATAAAATAATTATATGGTTGGAAATCACCACAAATGAGGAAGTACATTAAAGGGTCACAGCATTAGGAAGGTTGAGATTCACTGGTCTGGTCTAAGGTGTTTTGAGGTGTGTGCTGGACACTGGCCATGAAACAATATAATGAAATCATGTACTATAAGAAAAGATACATGACTTGATAAGATAGGGAACTCTACGGAGGGAGAGACAAGGGTTTTGTCTCTTTCCATGTTCTTAGAGGTAGAAGGAGAAATAACAACTACTATATTTCCTGACACCTGTGAGGAATGGGGTCTTGGATTTTTTAATCTCTGTTAGTAAGAAAAAAATCATTTCCCAGTTTCTTCAGGGCCACCCACAATATTCAACCCTCACACTACCCTCATGCTACACGAATATAACTTGCTTGGCTCAGATGTTCACTGCATACATGATGTGCAAATCGCCTGTTCTTCTCAAGGACTTGCTAATAGGGTCTCCGATCTTCCATGATTCACTTAATGTTTCTTGGGCATTGCTCTTACATCACATAAGAGGATGTTAGAGAATCATGCATAAATCTATGTTTGTGGTTGGGTATGCATATACTAACATCTCCACTTCCCTTTTTTCTGTTCTTCTATCCTGTATACTCAGAGCCTTCCATTACCAAACCAAGAACCATGCTCTTTGTTTGACTGTGATCTTTGACCTGTCCAGCTTGTTTATTTTCACAGCTGTGTTGGTATCAGCCCTAACCTTCTTACAGTGTTCTTGCCCAGACCATCAGTGGAAGGTCTCCTCTAGAAACACAGGCTCTCAATGAATCAGAAGTTTGACCTGCGGACAATGGCCTCCTGTACCCCAGGCCCCCTGTAGCCTTTTAGATCTCTTTGGCATCTTTTCCTGTTCACTATCCTCAGAATTCAACTTCTTTGAAAGTGAAAACTACCATTTTATCTCTAGAGTTAAAAAAAAAAAATTGAACAGCACCAGAAAGGCTCTGAATAAATATATGTTGAATAAATGGGTTTGTTCTAGTTTTGAATTTTAATAACATCAGGTAAACAAGGCATGGACAACTATTAAGCCAGAGAGCTTAACTTTAATAATTTATATGGTCCATGCCAGGAGACCATAGCCCATTGGTGACACAGATAGTGCTGGATAATTAGGTTCCTCTATTCTATTGTCCTTTGAGTATGGATTGTTGTAAAGAATGGATAGGGTTTCCATTATATGCTTTTAGACCCATAGGTGCTACTATCTATAAGGACCTTTGGATTGGTTCTAAGAGATACTGAATCAAAGTTTGTGACCAGCTTAGTGTACAAAAAGGTTAAAACAAAGGGAAGAAAGATACTTGAACTTTTCTGATTTTTCCAAGGTTACAAGTACTTCTCCAGGTCTCTGTGTCCTGCTGTATGTATCAGCAGTGACCACAATGATCATCTACGCATTAGGCATCTGGAATTCAATAAGAGGGTGAGAAACCTCGAGACATATTGCACAGCTAACTTTACCGGCAGTCCTTAATATTTTGGTTCTGTGTAGGTGTTCATTTCACAAGTCTCTACCTAATCATTAAAAAGATGTACTGTGAACAGATTGCTTCCCTCTTACTAATTTCTTACCATGCCTGAGTTTTTAGCTTCATGAAGTCACTAAATGTGAATGTATTTTTGTATCTTAGAAAAAAAGTGCATATATTAGCCAAACCGCAATACAGATATTCTTGAAAGGTCATGCTAAGGAGAAAATTAAAATACCAAAAACCATCTCACTGTCCCTTTAACAGACATATTATAGAACACAGTGGTGCTTACATACTCATGGGGAACAGCTTGAAAATAAGCAAAGTAAGTCAATTGTATGTTTTCTAATCCTAAGAATGTTCATTCAAGGGAACATTCAATCATTCAATAAACTACTGATTGAATAAAAAGCTAGAGTGGCATCCAAAATTGGCTTAGTAAATGTATTTATATAATTCAACAAACACACAAAAATCTCTCATGTTACCTTAAGTTAAAATATTTACATCTAGAAAATAGAAACTTCAGTTTTTCAACTAATATGTGACCAAGATAAATGTAAGAAGTTCAGACTGTACTGTATAATTTGAGGCCAGGAACTGAACTGAGCTTTTTGGGTATTGTGATCTGTTTCATTCAAAAGAGAAAACTCTACAGCAAGAGGGCAGAGGCTATATGAGCCTCAGAAACAAGCATAATGGAAGTTCAGTGGAATACCAATTCCTTCTGTAGAAAAGAACTATATTTGTATATTTTATATACCTCATGAGTTTGGCTTTTAACTATCTAAAAATGAGGAGAAAAATAGTGGAAATAAACTGTCCTCAAAAGTATTATCCAATGTTTTCAGCCACCATCTTTCCTTTGTGGCTTCCATTGAGCAGCCTTGGTCAAGGTCACGGATTCTGTGTTGGCAAAGACAACCACAATGAATTTTTCCCAAAGCAATGCTTTTATTGATCCCTACTCATCTAATGTAGGGAAAATGGACTTTGGACTTTTTTTTTTTTTAGAATTCCTTTTGATTTTGTTTTGCAGTATTATTTTTATATCCAGCTAAAATTCCCTCCATCTAATTTATCCAGCTGTTCGTATGTGAGATTTTCCTGATTCTAGACATTTGAAACCAAACGTTTTGCCTTGTTGGACTAACTAGTAATGCTTTCTGTAAGATTACTATGCATAAGCCATTTACTGTGATTCTAATATGGTTATTCTCTAAGCCCATGGCATGTGGTTGGTAAAGGTTTTCAATGTCTCTGTTAGGCTTTAAAAACTAATTACAAATCGTATGAGATTCCTCCAGCTCTTAATGCTAGGATGTTCTATACCCAGTACCCCAACTAAAGAATGGCTTAGAAGTCTGACTCCATCTTAAATCAATTGGCTGATCATATGCTATATTTCAACATCATTTTTAAAAAGATATTAAGTATTTACATTTCCATTTTCACTGGTAGTATTTTAATTTTTTTGAGAATTTTATACATAAGTACTGCATTTGTATTATCTTCACTCCCCCCCCACTGAAGTTGCTTCTATGCCCCTTACTTCATCTTAAACTCATAACATCTTTTGAAATTACACACACACATACACACACACACACACACACACACACACACACACACACACACATCCTATGGATTCCATTTAGTACTGTTCATGGTGTTGGACACATATATAGGTCTGACAGTGATTGAAGACAGCTCTTCATATGGAGGTGGTGCCTTGTAAGATTTCCCCAGCCATATCAACAAGTCAACTGGTGTCCTATACAGGTCTTGTTTGGAAGACTGCATTGCTAAGACTTCTTGGGTACAGCTTCCCTGTTGGTTCTAGAACACATTATCTAACAGAGAACAATATGTGGTGTGGTGGTTTGAATAAGAACAGCTCCCATGTGCTCATAGGTTTATCACCAGGGAGTGGCTCTTTTTGAAAGGATTAGGACATGTAGCCTTTGTTGGAGGAAGTGTGTTGCTGGAGGTGGACTTTGAGATTTCAAAAATGCTAATCTATACCCAGTGTCTCTTTTCTTGCTGCCTGTGGATCTGGATGAAGAACTGCTTTTCCAGTACCATGCCTGCATGCCACTAAACTCCCTGCCATGATGACAATGGAGTAAACCTCTAAAACTGTAAAAGAGCTCCAGTTAAATGCTTTCTTTTACAAGAATTTCCGTGGTCATGGTGTCTCTGCACAGCAATAGAACACGGTCCAAGACATGTATTATCATTTTTAATTCATTTTTAGGGCCCAAACTATATCTTATTCTTAGAAGGTTAAAAATATTAGAACCAATGTATCTGCCTAGAACTTCAAAGAGTATAAATTCCATCTCTGGATGGAATTCACTCAAATAAAATGTCAACACCAATGTTTTCAGTTCTCAGTACCATATGTAGATCACATTAGATTTCAAATATAATTCCAAACTAAAGTGAAATGAACTAGAACTTTGAAGAAATTCACTGAGTTTCAAATTGGGAAAACAGAAAGAAGTTAATATGGGATCTCAAAATGTGTAAGTTAAAGTTACATTACAATTAGGATGCTTGAGAGACCAGAAGGCAAAAAATTCCTGTAACTTACCTAGGCTGGACCTGAGCAGCCCACTTCCCCTCTTTCCAGATGTTGAAACCTCTTAAGTTGACTGGTCTTGTAAAATTTGCTGTTCAGGCAAAATAGTAGGTCATAAAACTAACTGTTGCTTCTATGTAATCCAACTTGCTTCCTCTGCTAAAAAAGATGACTAGGACAAATGCAAGACATATATGTTAAAATTAGATCCTGCCCACAGGTAGACGCATGTCATCTTATGTGTTTTACCTTTTTTAGCCCTGAGCTGACAGGGCTAGGGGCTGGATCTTGGGAGTGCTTTCAGGTGCAATAACCAGCTTGTGTATTATTAGCCTATGTGCTTAAATGGTTTCTAGATAGATTATATATTGTGAACACTATGCAAATAGTTGCCATACTATGTTGTTTAGGAAAAAAATAACGAGAAAATTTGGCATGTGTTCTTCATGGCAGAAGCAGTATTCTCTCTCTCTCTCTCTCTCTCTCTCTCTCTCTCTCTCTCTNTTCTCTCTCTCTCTCTCTCTCTCTCTCTCTCTCTCTCTCTCTCTCTCTCTCTCTCTCAATATTAACAACGGAATCTGTAGTTGTGGAATCACAGAAACAGAGAGCTGATTCCATAGCAGCCTTAGATGCTATCAGCTGTGAGACCATAGTGAGAAGCTACAGGGCTGTTTATACTAGACAGAACCTTTCACTGTATTCAAACATGGTTCTATAGAATATATTGTGACATTCTGAGAATATACTGGCATGTTCAGTTGCCTCTCAGACCCCAACAAACTTTGTGGGGGGTATGGCAAAGGCACCCCTGTCCTATGTAATTCAATCCCAGTCCAGTTCTTATTGTTCATTTAAACACCATCATTATTATGTAGGAGAATAACTCTCTTATGGAAAACTTAAAATAGCTAGCACTGTTAAGAGAAGTCTACTTCCATTTCTTCTCTTTAAGAAGCAGGCTCATGAGTAGGCCTAGCTGGAGCCTCAAGAAGAGGTAAGAGAACTGGGCTTATCAACCTGCCTGATGGGCAGATGATTCTCAGTGAATCAGTGACAATTAATAATGACTTTGGAGGATCGAATCCCAGCCTTTACATAAAAGAGAATGACAAATCCTTGCACTGAATCCCAGAGGCTCCATTTGGTAGATATACATATACTTCACTGAGCAACAAAATTATTAAAAAAGAATGATTTCAAAATTCTACACCATGATCCATGGTTGGGTGCTCAGAGGGTTGATTTATGGGTGTGAGTACACAATCTGTTTGGCAATGGGACCAACTGTTACTTTATCATTTTTTTAGCCGAATTGTCGCAAGGGAAAAATTGGATTTTTAAGAAAGTAATAACTGGAGACCAATGTCATTTTTAAAAGCACACAAGGAGCTCTCCTGATTCCCAGGGATCATCTGCCAGTGAGCACTGGGGACTGTGTGTTTGCATTCATCACTGGCAGAAACAGGAGACTCACTCTTTTTATTTCTAGTGGAAGATACAGATCTTCCCTCGCAATGAGGTCAAGTGACCTAGGTGGCTTCAGAGCAAAACAGCCGCTGCCTTCTGGGAGAAGCAGAACAGATTTCTTTTTGGAATGGAAAAACATCTCTTAAAGGTTAAAACTGGCTTAAGGGATAATGCATCCTGAATTTCTTGTTGATGTCCTAGTGTGCATTCAAGAATGGAGCACTGAATGCTTGGTGTCAATTTCTATTAGTGATACTTTTAATGGAAATAAATAATATGCAGACACGGCACTCATGCCGAAAGTTAACATGGGTTAGAAGTGTGTGAGCTTATAATACAGTTTCTGAAGGATGACTGTGCTTCACGACGGGAACTACAGAGACACATCTGGGGACTCCCTGGAATATGAAATCTCTATCGTTAGGAGAATAGTCCACAGTCCACATGATTCATTGGTACCTGTAACTCCTGAGAGGCTGTAGCTGAGCAGCCAAGTGACAGACGTGGCCAGAGAACTTTCCCCTCTGCTAGTTTACCCAGGAAAAGACCAGCCCCGCTTTTGCTTCAGGAGTGCCTGTGTGGATGGGTGGGTCAGAGAATATTGTGTGCTGACATGAGTTTCCCCAGACATTAGCTCTTAGGAGGTCAACTTAGGAAATTTCTGTGGAAGGGAGGACCAAATACCTCCTGGAAGTAAGATAACTTTAAGTTAATCAAAGTCAGCTTGTCCTGGGCAGCCTGACCTGATCACAAGAGAACTCTGAAAAGGTCTTAGTTCCAAAAGAGGAGTTGCCCTCTTCTGCTGATCGTGTGCAAAGCTCCTAAGCCAGGATCCCCAAGCAGACTGTGAAAGCTGTGGATGTGAATTTATGAGCATCATGAATTCAGCTCTTAGACAGGGTCACCAACCAGGAAAATCACATTTGGGGGCTCCCATAATCCCCCCCCACACACACACACACAAAACCCTCACATGTGTGTCCCAGCCCCAAAACCTGCAGGGCTTCACACACCTGTTCATGTTACCTGCTCCTAACCCAGGGAAGGTGGACCTCCTTTGATCAGGCATCAGTGCAGAAGGGATGGTGCAGCTTGGAACCACCATCCACTTGCCATTAGGAGGTTTGAGGGAACTCATTTGCATATCAATACTCCCAAATCACCTTCCTGCTCTGGGAGCTGGCAGTCCCTGTCTCTGTTAGTAGAGGCTCCTGGTGCCAGCTTCATTTTCCTATGGCATCTGTTTCCTCCATGAACAAGGGTCCGGGTATGTTTCCTTGGGTTAAAATAAATCTATGCTGATCATTTATTTCCGTGCTTGGTTGTATTTTTGCATCTGGAAACCTTTCCTGGACCATCTGCCCTTGCGTCCTTTTCTGTTCTCTCAGATTTATCACAATATCAGAGATATTCCTTTTTCTCTACATCCTTCAAAGTTTATCCCAAATGTTGTCTTATGCTCCCTAGATGACAACGGGCTACTTCCTATGGTAGAAAACCAATGTCAAAGAGAATCAGAGGCTGTATGAGAGTCTTGACAATCTCTATCCCCAACCCTCAGCTAGGTCTAAATGTCATAGTGTGGGGCCTCTCACTGATTCCACTTCCATCAGCACAGAGCTCTGTGAAATCTTTATTAGAGGCAGTAACTAGAAAGTGGTTCTTTTCCTGCCTTCTTCAAACATGATTGGGTTCTCTCTCTCTCTCTCTCTCTCTCTCTCTCTCTCTCTCTCTCTCTCTCAGTTTGATTTTTTTAGGTCTTAAGTTCTCTGCATTTTAAAATTGATGAATTAATGGGATTAATAGAGTTCTCAGCTCATAATGAAATCTAGAGCAATTACTCTCTGAATTTGCTTAGCTCAGTTTTTGCCTATGTACCTGCCCTTGTCCATGCATGCTTTGATTGTCCAACTATCCCATGCTCATCATTTTAACATGAAGATAAAGACAAAACTTAATTTGGAAGGCATAGGTTTTATTGCAGGTTTCATAATATGACTTGCAGTGTCTGTGTCACCAGGTATTTGAAAATCAGCTGTCGTTGGAGGAACCCCGGAGCTACCTGTATCTGATTACAGGCATCGGACCTCAGATTCCATTACATTAGTACTGTAATGAAAACCTGCTATCCCTTAAAATGATGGTTATAAATCATGTATTTTTTCAGATTAAAAAAACAAATACTAAAACATGATTGCAGAGTATATACACAAATATAGACTTATAAATGTGGACAACTTTGTGGAGTATAAATTTGCACAAACATCCACCAAGCCAGCTTTAGAAGAGTAGACTCTGACACTAAATCCTCTCATAGAGTCTGAGATGGATTTCATGCACACATTCTTGACCTTCTCTATAAAAGATGAAATTTACTATCTGAGGTACAAAATTACTAATGTACACTATGATCTCTGAGGGTTAAATATAGGGACAGAAAAATATTTCTAGATTTAGAAATTTAAGTTTCCTAAAAGGTCAAAGGTTAATTTTTGGAGGAAACAGCACTCCATCGCAGAAATGGAATTTGCTGGAAAATGGTGGAAGTAGGAATGTAGAGCCTGAGAACAGGGATCAGCAACACTTCCTGCTCAAAGGACAGGAAGCAGCAGGAGAAGGTTTATGATGAAGAGCTGGTGGGCGTGATCATTAGGAGGATTAGACATGTAGGTAATGTCACAGACATCACCTGGATTACCATTCTTTATAGAACAGCAACCATTTGGTCAGGACACAAGATTGTCTTGGAGTCCTTAAAATAAGCAAGCAGATGAATAAATGAACATCAGGATGCAAATGGGTTAATGCCATGAGGCAAGAGAGAACTGACTCCCAGAACGGTAAAATGCTTCCTACCTGC
This sequence comes from Mus pahari, assembly GCF_900095145.1. Classification (NCBI taxonomy): domain Eukaryota; kingdom Metazoa; phylum Chordata; class Mammalia; order Rodentia; family Muridae; genus Mus; species Mus pahari. Next base: position 34,783,851 of record NC_034608.1, read on the forward strand.
CAACCGAATGGGCCAAGAGTGGGACTCCAGTCATGCACTATTGAGAGGATTCACAGGGGGAATGCTGAAGCTAGCTAAGTTTTCAGACATTTTTGTATAAATATATTTTGGGGTGTTATAAAGGCAAGTCTTTAAGCCCATGGTGGGAGAATCCAGGATGGAGGAGTGACAGGTGGTCATCTGCTTTCCAGTGTGTTGACCTGCATGGCTCAGTCCCCAGTCTCTGATTTCTGATCATAATGAATGGGTATCTCTCCTCTTGTCTTTAACTCACAATTCAATTATGTACCTCTCTTTTCCTAAAATAGCCACCATTAACCTTGCTATATTCAACATTACCCATATCTGAACTCCTTGTGGAAACACCATATGTGCCTTTCACCAACCAGAGCATTACAAGAACTCATTCATACCACAGGTATAAATTCCTGCAAACAAAAATCCCCCCCCCAGATTTTATTTATTCATTCTCCCCACCATCAGAATCTTCCCCAGGGCCAAGAGTCTCTTTCCTTATGTTCAGTCCAATACCTTTCTTTTTGACTGCCTCACTCTTTGCCAATGAGTAATGACAGAGGACCATATCATTGTTTTCCTGGCTGGTTGGGTGGTCCAACCTCTGCTGTCTCTGTCTTCTGAGCACACATCTTTGTGATCTTGATCTTCATATCCTGTCATCTTTTCCTCATGCACAGACTATATCTTGGCATGCCACATAGGTCATGCTAAAATGCTACCACTTTTCTTGCCACTAAAATGCAAACAGCATGTAGTTAGGGGTAGACCTCTGCTATGTTCTCTGACATCATTCTGTTACTGCTTTAGGGCCCATTCTTTGGTAATCTTTCTAGAATGAAGGGGAAGAAACTAAAGCAAAGAAAGAGCAATTATCAACAAGGAGACATAGTAGGCCATCCCAGGCCATGGTCTTGGACATGGCAGTTGTCACTGGGCATGGCAGGGGGGAGGTACTGAATCTCAGAAGCCTTGGTCAGCATCTCCCTGAAATGGGTTTTCAAATCCAAGCCATCTGATTTATCGTTCAGGAAAAGCTGCAGGCGGCAGCAGACTGCTCAATGCTGGACTGGTAATTGACAGATTGTTTTAGGCAGGCTAATAAATTGCTCTTCAGTCTATTCGAACTGTGGTACCAGTTTCTCTCAATGTACAAATCATCTGGTTGTAACAGAGAAAGCGAGTAAATTGAATTTGTTGACTTCCTTCTTCCTTCTTCACTTACTTTCAGAGAGAGTCTCTCTCTTTCTCATTAACATTTGCTTTGCTTCTTTCCCTGTCAGATATCAATTAGTTTTCTAATCACCAAGGAGTACATGGTAAAACAACAAAGCTTCCTTCCTTAACACAAAAGTAGGGATGGGGTTACAAATGTTTACCCTTAAGGCTTAGAAAGCATTAAGACCCCCACAACAATGTATTAAGCCCCCCCCCCCCAAACTGTAGGTTGATCCATTGGTAAAATTACATTTTAGTAGCAAGCACTGAGGTTTGTTTGTCTGTTTTGCTGCTTTTTTCTTTGAGATAAATGCTGTACCTTTTGACTCTCGTGTGTGTAATGTTAATGTGTGCGATGCAGAATACTCACAGAACAAGATGCCAAAATTCTTTGGTACATTTTAGAGCTATGTGGGTGTTTGAGAGACAAGACTAGCACGGACTTAGGTGGGCAACCTCAAGGTTGGTGTGCGCTAAGTCACTGTGTGCTTCTCGTTACCCCCATGGCGTGTACACGGTCATAAAGAGGAGCCAAACTCTCGGGGTTTAGGATACAGAATCTGGGCAATGGAAAAGAGAGGAAGAGAGAGAGAGGAAGGAAAGGAGAGTGGGCTGAGGATGGCTTCGAGGTATTGAAGATTAAGAGGAAGGACTGGAGAGGACAAACATTGAGAAGGGAGCCCAGATGCAGACTGAGATACCAATCCATCTGCACATCCTATCTTCTAAAGGCATTTTACTAAGGATTGATTTAACATACTATAATCCACTAGATAAGGGCTGAAGAGATTGATCAGTGGTGACAAGGACCAGGGTACAATTGCCAGCATCCATTCTGAGCACTCAGAACAGCCCGATCCTCCAGCACCCAGGGATCCTTCACTCTCTACTGGCCTCATTGGGCAAATTCACACACACACACACACACACACACACACACACACACACACACACACACAAATTTAAAAAACATTTTGTATAGGCATTGTGATTTACTCACAAAATACTCATAAGAACATGTTAAGAATGTGACCCTTAGGAAGGAAATAGCACACATACTGTAGTGGTTTGAATATGTTTGGCCCAGGTAGTGGCACTGTTTAGAGTTGTGGCCTTGTTGGAGTCGGTGTAGCCTTACTGGAGGAAGTGTGCCATTGTCAGCATGGACTTTCAGATTCTCATCCTAGCTGCCTGGAAGCCAATATTGTTCTAGTGGCCTTCAGATAAAAATGTAGATCTCTCAGCTCCTCCAGAGCCATGCCTGCTTGGAACCTGCTATCCTCCCACCTTGATGATTCTGAACTGAAACTCTGAACCTCTAAACAAGTCCTAATTAAATGTTTTCCTTATAAGAGCTGCCTTGGTCATGGTGTCTATTCACAGCAATAAAATTCTAACCAAGACACATACCCACAACACACACACACACACACACACACACACACACACACACACACACACACACGCTCCATGCTCATTCCTATGGGCAGTCCACACATTTCTAAACAAGCAGTGCATAGGTGCATGCAGTTAGGGCAAGTGTGTCACAGGACCAAGTGTTTTTAGTTATGTTCACTGAAGTTACACTTTACAATATTTTTGCATTCTTTAACTCTAAAATTACACTGTGTGTGATGTATGTATGCATGTGTGTGGATTTGTGCATGCCACAGCATGCATGTTGATTTCAAAGGTCAAATTTCTAGAGTTTGACTTCTTCCTCTATCATGGGACTCGCCTAGGGATGGAAGGCAGGTTGTCAGGCTTGGTGAAAGGAACCATTACCTAATGAGCAACCTCACTATCTATTTATTTGTTGTTATTTTTATTATTTCAACTGAGACAAGGGTCTTTAGCTCAGGGTAACCGCAAATACTCTATGTACTAGAGGATGGACTTCTGGACCTCTCTCTTCTGCCTCCTGAGTACTGACTGGGATTGTAGACATGGGTGGCCATACCTGGATATGTCCTGATGGTGATGGACCCAGGGTATGCCCAGCTGAGTCACAGCTTCAGCCCTATATTCCGTTTTATATACAATTTGCTAATTGATGCTAATTACTTTTAATAAGATTATTAAAATTCTGGGAGATTTTGTCTTCTGAAAATAAAATGCACTTATATACCAACCCTTAGTTTTCTGTCCTAGAAAACTGAGGGGCAGAAAGGGGAACCCACAGCTTAAGGGATAACACATGTGGAAGAGGGCTCAGTGTCAACAACAGTCTTCATTGGAGGGTACAGTGGAGATGTAGGCTTGCCTGTGGAGAGACTGGGTTTGGATTGCCTTTTGTCACACTAGACAATAATAAGCTAAAAGAGAACACTGTTCAGTCCTGTCCTTCCTGGGAGGATGTCAGATAGCTGAATACAGATACTCTTAAGATACGTGACTGCTTGACACATACTCTATTATGTTTATTCTGTAATCACTGATTTGCACTGATCCCAGCTATGTGGAGTCCTGAGCTTGATAAAGTATTTAGGAGATAGATGGCTGGCTGACCTGAATTCCACTGAATGCACTTTTCTGAGATCTTGTCCATGCCAGGGTGGGAGGTTTTGGTGATTCATCTGTGTGAGAGACACCAACTGTCTTTATAAGTAACTCCACCACACTTGTCCATTCACTAAGCATGAGAAGAGTTGTTTTTCTGTTCTCTTTGCTCTTTGGGTGCTACCCGAGGGGTCAGCATTCCGGTGCTTGTGCCCTGGAACTGTCATACAAGGATTAGAAATTTTATATTTTGTTTACTCTCAAAGAAATATTTTCCTTGAAAGCACATATAAATGATAATAATCCTGGCATTTATTAATAAGTACACCTACGTGTTTATGTACTACCTCTTATAAATTAAAGTATCCTCATGCATATTGAGGGCTGGGAGATTGATTACTCAGTAGAAAAAGTCATTGCCACAGAAGAATGAGAGCTGGAGCGCACATCTCACAAGCCCAAACACAGACAAAAGCCAAATGTGTCGTATGTCTGAAATTTCAGAACTCCTACAGGGAGAGTTGATGAAGGAGCAGAGGAATCTTTAGAGACTCGGACCATATTGAGTGGCATATTCAGAATATTCAGACCCTGTGTCAAAGAAGATGGAAGGTGAAGACCAACACCCAAGGCAGTCACAACCCCCCCCCCCAAAACAGCATGCTCACTGGTACATTCACACATACTGATGCATATCTATGTACATAAACACACACACACACACACACACAATCATTATCGATGACTTTTATATATTTTTTTCTGTCTTTGTATAGAATTTTTTTTTAAATGACTGATACAAATTCTTGCTCAAAGTGAATAAGACAAAGTTGTCTACGGATTTAGTACAAAGTGATGAGATAATTACACGAGGCTCATGAACCAGGTGCTGGAATTTTTAGGGGGCAATTAATTGATTCAACCTAGGCGGATATTGTTAGGAAAAATTTGCACACATGAAGTGATGATTAAACCAGGCCTCTAATATCAGGAGGATTTTTCTAATTACAGAGGTGAGAAGGAAGGACCTTCTTCCTATAGGTTTAAAAAGAACACGTTGAGCAAAAGCTCCTTGGCATTCTAACTGACTGTTTAGAAGAGCAAGCAGTGAAACAAGATTGCCAGTCAAAGCTCTGCAGGATCCCTGTGATATCCTACCGTGTGAATCCATTTGGTATCCTGTGCTAGGATTCCACATCCTACAGTCATAGGCTGCCTGGCTGGCTGGAGCCCTGAGAAGTTCAAGCTATCTTTTATCCCTGGTCTGACCTGTGCTGGGTACAGGTGGCTTCTGCATAGACTTAGGAGGAGACTACTCAGTAGAGAGTTTAGGGGCCCCGAGGGTTCCAGTGAGTGGCGCTTAACATAGCACTTGATATTAGGTTTTCTCCATGGACAAAATATTCTAATTCAAGCTGAATTAAAAATATATAAAGTAATCGAGCAGTGGCAGTGCATACCTTTAATCTCAGCACTTGGGAGGCAGAGACAGGCAGATTTCTGAGTTCAAAGCCAGCCTGGTCTACAGAGTGAGCTCCAGGTAAGCCAGGGCTACACAGAGAAACCCTGTCTCGAAAAACCAAAAAACCAAAAAACCAAAAAAA
>NC_034608.1:34789270-34812730 GCF_900095145.1 Mus pahari
GAGAGAGAGAGAGAGAGAGAGAGAGAGAGAGAGAGAGAGAGAGAGAGAGAGAGAGAGAGAGAGAGAATCTCCAAAATATCTGGATCATATAGTAAAGAGCCCAGACCCTGGGCTAGAGTATTCAGGGTAGAAGGCAGGGTATGCCAGGAACAGAGGGACAGAGAAATGGTGGGAGAACCTGGAGGCTAGGTACAGTCCTATGCTTTGGTATGGTAAATAGGCACTATAGCCACTTCTCTACTGGCCCTTGAGTTTTTCGTTGAACCCAAAGGTTTGCTGTTTAATGGTTCATTTATAAAAGCCATCAACTTTAACTTGGGCTGGAACGTGTGTAAATTCTCCTGTGAGTAGGTCATCACATTTTAAAGTTTTGCCTCCATGAAAACAGAGTTTATGGCTGTCCAACTGAATTTTAATAGTCTGGTCTGTAACTGAGGCTTTGACTATATATATATATATATATATATATATATATATATATATATATATATGGAGTTGTTTTTCTTCATTTTCTTTCTTTCTTTCTTTCTTTCTTTCTTTCTTTCTTTCTTTCTTTCTTTCTTTTTTTCCATCAATGCCATGAGTTTTGGGACCCTGTGACTGCTGCTGCAGCCTCAACCCTCAGTTCAAAGTCAGCGTTACACTGTGCTTTTCTTTAATGAAGCCTACAGAATGGGGTGAACTCTGTCATACCCCCAGGACTTCATGAATATGAATAATCACTTCAAAAGGTCTGCTCTTCAGAAAAGTGGTTGGGATACTCCATGCTTGACCTCAATTTCATAACAATGATTTAGGAAGCACCCTCCACACTGCCTTCCTTACCACTGGTGAACTTCGCTTCACTCCAGCACAGTTAAGAAGACGGTATCACTAGAAAACAAGTTTAACTGCTTGAATATATCGATAGCATACTTAATGTGAGCACAATCTCAGATATATGCATCTGCACACTATTAAAAGGCATCGGCAAAGAACTGAGTTTTGCTTACTGCCCCAATCTAGAGTTAAGAAACTGTTTTTCTCTATGTCTTCTAAATATTCTTCACTTTGGCTATTGTTATGATAGGTAATTTTCCTAATGGACAGGATCTAGAATCACATAGGAATAAAGCTTGTTCTAAAGAAGTCTGTTCTGAGTAGAAATGCGAGATTCTGGAGGTAAATAAAATGTCACCTTGTTGGGGATGGGTTCTAATGCTTTGTCTTATTTCAGCTCCCAAAAAGCCACCCTTGCAGACCTGAGGGTCCCTAACCCCCCAGCTGACTTTGATTGATAATCAAGAATTGCTGTACTATCATTGGCTAGGCAGGGAGAGACAGGACGGGACTTTCAGTTTGAGTGGGTAAGAGACTGGGGGGGTGGGGGGGGAGGGAGAAATCGCCATGAAGGGGAAGCAGCGGGATTAGATGCTAGAGTTGCAGGAAAGAACCAAATCAGTCATGTAAGAATTTGGGAAAATGACCTAGAGGCCACTCTTCCAAATAGGTCTGGGGTAGCAGAGATGAAATGTTGAGTTAGCAAGTTGACTCTGGAAAGTTACAGGGGAGAATGCATGCTAGCCTCAGGGAGGATTAGAAATGCCCATTCATGCTAGTCAAGGCATATCAAATTTAGCTAGCTCTTGCAAGCATGTGTGTGTGTGTGTGAGAGAGAGAGAGAGAGAGAGAGAGAGAGAGAGAGAGAGAGAGAGAGGTTCTCAAATCTAGAGAGCTCTTGGGCCATTGCAACACTAACCCACCCCACCAGGAGCCAAAACGGTTGAACTAATTCATTGCTACATCACCTGTCTGGGAAAAGTGGGAAAAGTGAGAGATTCTGAGAAGTTTCTCCACANGAGAGAGAGAGAGAGAGAGAGAGAGAGAGAGAGAGAGAGAGAGAGAGGTTCTCAAATCTAGAGAGCTCTTGGGCACTTGCAACACACATGTAACCCACCAGGAGCCAAAACGGTTGAACTAATTCATTGCTACATCACCTGTCTGGGAAAAGTGGGAAAAGTGAGAGATTCTGAGAAGTTTCTCCACAGATTTAAAGAGTGACTGAGTAACTCAGGAGGAGACTTTGGACCTGCAGAATTGCCTCCAAGTCAGGCAATATACTCCAAAGCCTTAGTCACTTACACTGGTGTGGGCTTTACAGAGATGAAGTTGCTCTAGGGTCCTCCTTCCTGTAAGTCAATGTACTTTGATCTGTTATGGCTTTTCTTTCTGGAATCAGGTGTGTGTGTGTGTGTGTGTGTGTGTGTGTGTGTGTGTGTGTGTGTGTGTGTGTGTGTTGTGTCTACCCAGGAGAAATATCTCACACAGCAAACCCCTCTGGACGTGCCTGTGATGATGGCGTTTCTAAATCAAAGGAACGGAAGTGGGAAGTCGCTATAACTCTGGGCTGTACCATTGCAGAAACTGGGATCTATACTGCATAAATGAGAGAAAGCAAGCAGCCTCCATCTCTCTGCTTCCTCACTGCAAGTGTGATGTGACCAGTCACTTCACCTTCATGCTACCTCCTTCCCTGCCATGACACGCCACATCCTCTGAAACTGTGGAGGGCTTTTTGCCAGATATTTGGTCCCAGCATCCAGAAAGTATACATCGATGAATAACATCGATGAATTTATTTCTCTATTGTTCTCTACTACCTCAGCTAAAATAGTTCATCATTAAACCACATTTCTAAAACTACTTTGTATGCTATAACCTGAAGGGAGGTTTTATATGATGATACATTTTTACTTATGATAAGAATATGTTTTCTATGATGAATTTTATATTTTACAAAACTACAGTTTCCAGGACCAGCAGGATGCATGCCTGGCAAGATAAAGTTGTGTATGGTAGGAGGAGCTTGAGAGACAATTATACATAGGGTAGATGAAGAAACTGGACAGAAAAATTAGTATCTGTTCAATAGCCTCATGGAATCACAGCCTGTCCCTAAGGACTTTGTCTAAGGGAAGCTTTTCACAGCCCATGTGAACTCAAAATTAAGCCACACTCACTCATAAACACTAGACCATGAGCACCAAGCAGAGTGATCGACCCTGTGTACAAACATATGACTCAGAATCCCATTCCTGAAAGCCTCCCTAGATCTTTAACAGGTAAGCCAATGAGCAAAAGGAATCATCTGACCTGCTTTCTGCTCTTGTCCTTCAGCGAGGCATTCTGCATTCACAACTATCAGCTCATTGTTCTCTGTATATAACATTTTAGGATTAACCATTCTATGTCTAGATCTCTAAGTATAATAATATTATGTTTTGTTTATAGGCATGCAGTAAAAGGTTGGCATTAAACACAGAGAGGTTTTGATGTAACCTCTGGGAGGGGATCTTTGTCATATCACATGGGAACTGGTTTCTTCAGGTCATTGTCAGATCCTAGATGTATCAGGAAACTCACCACAATGGCTGGTTGCATCTTGGCAGAGGGTGGCTATGCTATGAAGATTAATAGTTTGAGCTGAGGTGGAGGATTGCTCATGTACTGTCAGTGGGCTTGGAGACAGAGCTCAACAACAGTGTGGCATTGGATCAAGCAGTCGTGCCTCTGTAATGAAGCTCCAATATAATCTCTAGACACTGATGCTTGGGCATGCATCCCTGCTTGGCAGGATCCCATACCCTTTGTCACACATCTGTGCTTGGAGGTTAATGCATTCTGGCTTTATGGTGAGAGGGCCAGGGAAGCTTTGTATTTGGAACCTGCCTGAGCTTAGCCTTCAATGACTGATTTTCATCTACACTTTACCCACAGCCAAGAGCTTAACAGATTTGGGGAGCTCTCTGAAGACTCCAAGGGAAGTATAAATTCTAGGGTTATGGATCACTTTGATTATTAACTTGATAGGATTAAGTAAGGTAGAGGAATTACTGAGACACATATTTGACTATGTCTGTTGAGGTATTTCTGAGAGAATTAATTGAGTGGGGTGAGAAAGTCACCCTGAGTGCTGGCAGCACAATGGGATGGGATAATGCCATGGTGACATCAGGAGAGAGCCAGGTGATCACGGGCAGGCATCTCTCTCCACTTCCTGACTGATGAAACACAACCAGCTGCCTTATGCTTCCCCTCCCAGTCCTTGCTTGCCATGAGGGACTGCATACCCTCAAACCCTGTGCCAAATATTCTGCTCACCCACTAGAAACATAACCAGAACAGGTTAGGAATGTGCCAAGCTGGCGAATGGCATAGAAGTTAAGGTGAACATGAAAGGACTTTTAGATTCCATGGCTTGGTAAATCTGGATGTAAGTAATACTTCCCAAAGCACCCTTGAACGTTACGCTGATCATGGAGGCGGAGGGAGCAAAGAAAACAGGTGGACTGACCCACTTTGGACAGCTGTTGAGGGCTGACATCATAGGGGTACCATCTTCGAGGACCTGCCCTGCTAGCTCCAGACTATCGAGACAGTTTTATTTATCCTAATAACCTTATGCCTCAGGAAAATATCAAGAAACAGAGATCTTTCAAAATTCCCCCACAGCCCAAAAGCATAAATCTGTTTAAAATGTTTTCTATCTAGTGATATGAGAAACAACCAGCGATAACTTAGTCAGTGGTTATGTCACTTAGTCAGTAAAGCGTCGCTTTTCAAAATTTGAATGTAGGTGTTTTTAAACTAAGTACTCCTAGAATAGAAGAAATTATTTTATGTGCTATATCTTATTCATAAATTACTACTGTGGCAGAATTGATTCAAAAATATCTAAAAAAATACTTAACTATAGCACTGACCATGGGATTCTTTGTGTAAACTCATGTACTTTTCTAACTAAAGAGACATTTTTATCATTGTTTTTAACTTGTCAAAGATTGATGTGGTCAGAATCACCAAAGTTTGCTCAATGGGCTAAATAGTATATATCCTAAAGACCAAGCACCAAGTAGGCCACCTGGAATCTAGAGAAAACCCACCTCTTCTGAAGCATCTCCTTGCACACTTAATTCTCATCTGAATCACTAAGTTTCTCAAGCCAATGGCCCCATCCTGAAAGGACTCAAAGCTCACCTCCACCCAGGCTGGCATTAGATGTCATGTCTCCATTCAGAAATGTTTACTCGATTCAACTTCTGGTTGTTTAAATGAAATGAGAAGAGAACTATTTAAACCAAGACAAAGTTTAACAATGATGGTGAACATTTAAGTTTTCCATATTCGATATTGCCTGAAGATTCTGTCTTCTTTTTCATACATGAGAATAGCAGTTTCTCTTAAGCTATGGACAGGGTGTGGCTCCCTACATGTGCCATGCCCCACCCTTTCTGTGTTTGCCCTGCAATAGCTCTTCCACAGTTCTTTACCTATTTGATCACAATTTAACCACTGCAATCCCAAAGGAATCTCAAGAAGTCCATAGACTTATGCAAGCAATGCTACACTGTTGAGTGCAGGGGTGGAGGGGAAGCAAGACACAACCCTAAGCTCCAAGGTTGTGTCAAGGTTCAGGCTCTGGACACCTAGTAAAAGTAAAATATTAGTTGTGTTACCAGACAGAGTCTCTTAGGGTGAAAATGGCCTTGGTAGAGCAATTGTTTGTGTCCAGGGAAGTGTGAATAGGCAGGCAATATGATTTGGGAGAAGAGTTTTGAGGATTTTAAAAGGCCTTGCCATGGTCCCAGGCACTCCCACTGTGGACACTGGGATTTAATCATTTTCAGCAATTGCTTGAAAACAGCTCCCATGCCAGTTGGTTTATAGACCAATGTGATCTTGGGCTCCCTTTGTGACCCCTGCTGCATACATATGGTGCCTGTATTTATGACCACCCTGTTCAGAGAACAATATTATCTGTTCAGATAATTGTATTGGACTGGTGAGATGGCTCAGTGGGAAATGCCTGACAACTGGGTACAATCCTCAGAGCCCACATAATGGAAGAAGAACCAACACTGGTTCATTGTTTTCTGAATACTGCACATACACCATCGCACCAAAGGAACCAACATCCTGACAGCAGGATTCATCAGCCAGTGACCCACCTCTTCTCTACATAAACAATCTGATGGCAGCTGCATCATCTGATGCTTTGAGCCAGAAGGCCTGGTAGAACCAGAGAAACTGAACTCAGCACAGCTATACTTTCAGGGCTTCAAGGAACCTCAGAATCAGAATCCAGCGTGTGTGTGTGTGCGTGTGTGTGTGTGTGTGTGTGTGTGTGTGTGTGTGTGTGTTTAAGAGAGAAAGGAAGGAAAGCAGTATTGATGTTATGAACAAAATTAAACCCACACCCTCACTAAAGTCTCATCTTGTTTTCTCAATGTGGATTCTCTTTCCTGCATCTCTTGGCAATCAGCTGAAATATGCTGTTATTGCTGTTCAAGTTTCAAACTTCCCTCCCATGACTTAATCAAGTTCTACGTCATTTTCACTCCAGCCATATTGTAAGAGGGGTTTCTCACTCTTCCACTTATCACATGTCTCTCCTGGCTACCATTCAAGATAGACCTTAAAGACTGGGGTGCCTCTGACCTAGCCAGACCAAACTCTCTCCTCTATTTCTCACTGTCTTCAACCTGCACACCTTACTGTCTTCACAGTTTATTCATCCAAGCAGCTGCAGATTTCTTCCTCTGGTACAGTCTCTAAAGCCTCCCTTGTCCAGATCTTAAATAGCTGTTCCTTTGCCTCTAGCACTTTAAAAGCCTTCTCTCAGAACAGGGGCTCCTCTCTCATTGGAATGAAAATACGTTATTGCTTTAAAACCCAACCAATTATTTGTATTTTCAATACCTGCATTTTCAATATATATACTTTTTTCTTAGGGTGGGGGATTCTAGCTTTGGCTGGAACCCAGGGTTTGGTGCATGCTAACCAAATACTCTACCATCACATTGTTTCCCTAGCCCTTGCAGTATATCTCAGTGTAAGAACTTGATATTTATAGGGCCTTTCCACTGTAGTTGTCAGATTAAGCGAATCCTCTAGAATAGTCTGAGAACAAACACAGTTCCATGATCCCTGGGTACCCTACATGACCCTATATGAGTTGAGAGGTGAGCCACAAGGACTGAGAGCATAGAGTCAAGGAGACAGAAGGATAAAAGCAGTGGGAGGGGAGGGAGGGAGATGTAAAGTGAGAAGGGGGCAAGAAGGCAGATGCTCAGGGAACTGAGTGGCTGCTCAGCTCTTTCTTTCATGTCTTTGCTTCATCAGTATAACTCGCTGAGTCCTAGGAGGTATCAGGGGTTCCTGTGTCCTTTGAGGATGCAGCAATGCAACAGGTACAATCTCCGTCCACTGGCTCTGCTGCTGATGGTTTGATATTATGGCCTACACTGTCCTGTTTCCCTGAGAAAAGTATATGGCTCCCTTTAGCATAGCAACCCTTTAATTCCTTATTCTATTACTCTGACATAAAACACTGAACAAAAGCAACTAGAGGAGAAAGAGGTTTATTTGGGTCACAAATTCCAGCCATAGTCCATCATCTAGCATAACCAAGGTAAGAACCTGAGGCAGGAACCAAAGAAAAGGCCATGGAAAAGTGCTGTTTACTGATTTGCTCCCCATGACCAACTCAACCTACTTTCTTATATAGCCCTCACTTTCTTGGGGATGACACTACCCACAGTGGGCTGATCCCTCTCAGATCAATTATCAATCAAGAAAATGTCCCCCAGACTTGCCTACAGGACAATTTAATGGTGATAACATCTCAGTTGAGGATCCCTCTTCTTCAAATCTAGTTTGTGTTGAGATGATGACAACTGACCAGCATATTTTATCAAGGGTAAGATTGAGTTAGAAACATAGTACGGAGCCATTATTAATAAAAACATTGGCAGGTAAAATAAAAAAAAATCACGCTAATTAACTCCCTGAGTTTCTCACCCCAAACTGTGATTAAAATCACACAGGCAGAAGGGAACACTACCGTTGCCTAAAGTCACCTTCCTGAGACTAATCAGTCCCCAAAGCTAATACTTATGAAAAACTAGCAAAGTGTTTTTAAAACTTAAAAGTGTGAGCTTTCTTTCACACAGAGCCTTACTAATCCACGCAAACATGTTTGTGTGAATCCACTGACACATTGCTTAAACGCTGTGTCTCACCTCTACATGCAAATCCAAGCCTAAAGGAATTAAACCAGCATTCCAAGCTCCGAGGTTGCTGCAGATTTTGGACATCATCCTTAATTACCCGCAACAAAATTTTTTGATGAATACACCATAAGAGGCAACTGTTGAAATAGGCTGGCCAAGCCCCCTGGATTAGCATTCCTCTTCTGCTAGCAGGGAGGAAATTGTATTAGATGTCCCTGGCAACATTCATCAAGTCTAGTTGTGTAGTCAACAGACACTTGATTTAGCCCACATTTGTGTGTTATGGTAATATCTCTCTGGTCTACCTTTGAGCAGGAGGTTGCTGAGAACAGCAGGTGTTAATGGAATTTTCTCACCTTCTGTGGCCTCTGTTCTTTAGGTGCCTCTAGCTACAGGGATCTTTATGTAATTCCTGCCTTCCCTTTCTCAACGCTGAAATCAGTATGGAGAATCAAGATGGGACACAAAATTGTAAGGCCAACAAGGGCCTTGTATAGGTGCCCTAAAAAAGAATATAAAAAAAAAAAAAAGCCTATAGAGTAAGTGTGATGATTGTAGACTTCAATTTTCAGGATGATGCTGAGTGTTGGTTTGACCGTTCTTAAGCCCCTAACTCAAAACACCAGCACCCCTTGAAGCTGAAGAATCCCAAAGCCAACCACTCTGTGTCCTCTCTTTCTGTGTGTGTCAATATGGAATGTCAGGCTCCCCAAGTTAGACCTCTCAGGTTCTTGCCCCCTCCATCCTGTCAGATCAGGTCCTGCACCCTTTCTGTTTGCACAGCCTTCTGCTCTCTATATTTATCATGGTGGCCTATCAACTCACATGCAGAGCCCTTATTGCTCACAGCTCTTAATATGTGACAAAATGCCAGACTCTCACTCATTCAACCCCACGCCTACTCTATGGATAGCTGCCTCACTGTGGTTCACGCATTCAGAGAGAAACCAACCACAAACAGTGGAGACTTCACGTCCTCTGCTCTGAACGGTGCCCCTCAGCACCTTTGTGCTCATGACAGGTCCTGGTGTGTTTTACTCTCCCCGGGAGTAGTCATTTATGAGTTTCTCTCTGTAATTTCTAGTACTGGTGCCTGCGTGGAACACAGTGAACTGGTGTGTTGACAGGTCTTCAAACACATGGAGCAAAGGGATGACAACTTACCTAGTGTCCTGAATTGGCCTAGGAGAAGGCATGCCTTGTGTAATGAGACATTCTCTCCCACTATCAAGTCCCAAATACAGACTGACATCACCCATGCTGTTCTTGCGATAAAACTAGTCACACCCTGTGTGTTCTCAATCTGCCTTATTACATGTCCAATGGGCAGCTCACACTTCACAGGTATGGGAACTACCCATACCTGTTTTATCTGATTTGTTCTTCTGTACTCTTTTATCCCCAGACAGACATTTCATATCTTCCATGAAGTTCAGAGATGTGTTTTCTCTCTTCAGTTCTCCTCATAGTCTACACCTAGCCCACCAGGAGCTTATTTTCCCTCACTCTCATAGCCTGCTGTCAGCTCAGTGACTGCTCCCATCTGCTATCCATTCCAGGAGGTTAGGAAAGAAGGTTGCTTCCATTACTGCCACACCTGCTACATTGTGTCCTGGTATGGTTTCTGGTACTGTATTACAACTCTGATCCAAAGCAAGCAGAGGAGGGAAGGGTCTATTTAATCTCATGACTAACCTCATGGTAGTATTCCATCATTGAGGGAAGTCAGGACAGAAAATCAGACAAGAGCCTAGAGGCATGACAGAAGCCAAAACTACAGAGGAATTCTGCTTACTGGCTTGCTCCTCAAGGTTTGCTCAGAATGCTATCTTTTTTTGTTTTGTTTTGTTGGTTTTTCGAGACAGGGTTTCTCTGTGTAGCTCTGGCTTTCCTGGAACTCCCTCTGTAGACTAGGCTGGCCTCAAACTCAGAAATCCACTTTCTTCTTCCTCCAAGTGCCGGGATTAAAGGCATGCACCACCACTGCCCCACTTCAGCATGCTATCTTATGGTATTCAAAAGCGCCTGTCCAGGGTTGGCAACATTTTTAGGGTATCAGGGTACCGCAAACCAAGCAAGAATCAAGAAAATGCAACACAGACCTATCTACAGGCTAATGTATAGACACATTTCCTCAACTCAAGTTTCTTCTTCCCATGTAACTTGAAAAACAACAACAACAACAAACTATCCAGAACACATGTCTTTCCCTCTGCACAATAATGCCAGTTGCCACAAAACAGGCATCCCTGCTACAGCTAAGGGGCATACTCCATATCCTGTCAACACAGCAGCATATAACTCTGGCAAAACATGTCATATCAAATCACCTTTTTGCTCAACATCTGCCAATGGTCTTGATCCCTCCAGATGAAATCAGTGTGTACACACTGCTCCTCAGTCACCATATGCCCTTAGGAACTCTGTCTCACAGGTTGCTTCTCCAAGGTCAATGGTTCCAAGTCACTCACCCAGCAATGACTAGACTCCAGGACCACTGTCCTGGAAGCCCTGTAGCTTCTTTTAAAGCCTCTCATACTCTGTGTGCCTTTCAATTGCTACTTCCTCAATCTAGGGCTCATCCACCTGCCTTCTTAGCCTTGTGTTTTTCCATAGCTTTAATAAGTCTGTGCCAATATTGTATCCTATACCATATAAATACATTTTATATAAATTGGTTGCTCTTTTCCTTGAGAATTTCATCGCTGAACATGATGATATATGAACATATTTAAACCCTGTACTCCCTACGACTCCTCCCATTGTTCCTCTCAATACAACCCCCTCATAACTTAGCATTTTATGATAATTCACTAAGTCCAGTTAGAGCTGTGCATATGTGTATAGATATGAAACCATCAACAGAGACTATACCTCTCCAAAAGGATTCTACTTCTCATCTCGACTATTAAATGAACCTTGCAAGACTTAGTACTCAATCTTGACCTCAGGGTCTTAAATGCCGCTCATCATGTGATCATAATTTCCCTAGATGTTTAGCAAGGGTGAATGTTTCCGATGTACTTTACAATCATTTACAATTCCTTTGTTGGAATATCCAATTGTGTGTCTCCACTGATAAATCAAATATAAATGCTTATCAGACGAAACCCGAGAGAACACAATGACTTCATCAATTCTCAGCTGAACTGCAAGCTGTTTGCTGAAGGGATGGGCTGCAGGCACTGCAACAGGCACGTGAAGCTTTATGAATTCATCTCAGCAGAAGCACTGGCACCCTAAACGAGACCTGCAGTGTCTACCTACAGGATGAAAACATGGGGTGCTTCCGATCAACTCTCAATCCAATGTACTTTCCATTAATTTCATTAATTACAGTAATGTACATTTCATCAATTAAGTTTGCTGATCTCACTTTGAAGGTAAAAAATTTCAAATGCTTCCAAGTAGATAACAAGCAAAAGACAGAGGAGGAGAAAGACTGTATCATGTGGATATACTAAAATTTGAAAAATTACATGTAATATCATTTGAAGATATTCAGTAACACACTAGGTATAGAAATATCTTCTGGTGAATTGTAAGCCAAGCTACTTCTTCAATGTGTTGAGGTTCATTTTGTTTTCATCCATCGTCTCCTAAATCCAGAGTTGGCCTCCAACTTACTGTGTATCTAAAGATGCCCTGGAAGTCTGAAGTTTCTGTCCCAATTCCCCAGTGCTGTGCCATTGGGTATGCACTATAGGACCTGGTTTACATTTCTTTTGTAAGCCAGACAAACATTTTAATAACTAAGCAATAACCACAGCCAGTACATTGCTTTTTCACATTCACTTTATAGTCACATCTATTTTGAGATTAAGCATGCATGTACAAAAAGAAAAAAAAATCAGATGATCATATGGCTCAGAGCTTAGGAGAGCTTGCTGATCTTCCAGAGGACCAAAGTTTAATCTTCAGTACCCATATCCGTTGTCTTATCGCCATCTCTCTGGTGTTTTAAATAAGAATGGCTCCAATAAGTTCATAGATGTGAATACTTGGTCACCAGGGAGTGGTGTTATTTGAAAGAATTAGGAGGTATAGCCTTGTTAAAGAAAGTGTGTCACTAGGGGTGGACTTTGATGTTTCTGAAGCCCAAGACAGGCTCCTTGTCTTTCTCTTTCTGCTGCCTGTAGATACATATGTAGAACTTCCGACTCCTTCTCCAGAACCATGTCTAACTGCATGCTGCCTACCGTGATCATAATGGACTAAACCTCTGAAACTGTGAACAAGTCCTCAATTAAATATTATCTTTCATAAGAGTTGCCTTGGTCATGCTTTCTCTTCACAGCAATAGAGCACCAAATAAGCCACATCTGGAATACCAGCTCCAGGATCTGACACCTCTTCTTTCCTTCACAGACACCCCATATACTTAGTGCACACCCACACCCCCCCCCACACACACAAATATACACACATGGCAGAGAGGGAGAAAAGGGGGGAAGGGAGGGGAAGAAAGAGAAGAGGGAGAGAAACAAAGGGATAAAGAGAGCATGAGAATAAGCATAAAAATTATAAAATAAAAAAAACGACTTTACATGCTCTACAACTTGAGATATTAAAGTTTCTTTGTATTTTTTGTTTCCAGAAAATCAGGAAATATTGAACAAAACCCTCCCCCTTCCTCTCTCCTTCTGAGAAATTAACAGGGCACTAAATCTATTTCTCCAAGTTTATACGTTTTTTTCTATTTCACTGTGTTTTGTTTTGTTTTGTTTTGTTTTTGGCCTGTGAGTTCCTGGTGTTTTCTTTGGCTCTGTGGTTTTCTACAGCACAGCTCTGAAGTGGCCAGATCTTTCCATCCTCTGTCCAGCTACACACCGAGCATTGGAAAGACGTCTGTAGACGTGAACTGCTGTTACATCTCCAGTTCTGCAGGATAAATTCTTAACACTGTAATTGCTAGGTTAATACCAAGGGAAAATTTGACTTTTGGAAGGCATGAACAAATCACACACCTAAAAGTTTGCCCTGGTGTCCCTCTAACAATTTATAATCTGTTTCTCAAATCTCTTCCCACATTGAGATTTACAGGTTAAACCTCATTAAACATGGAGGCTTATAGGTTAAATGGCATTGGATCAGTTTTTATTTACCTGCTATTGGAGTTGGTAAGGACTGGTTCATCCATACTCCTTTCCGTTCTGTTCCCTGTAAATAATGTCCTGGCTTTTTTCCAACCATATGTTTATGGGGAAATACATTATTATATTTTGTTAGCATATATTGATTTTAACCACTCAAGTAATGTGCTAGCATCTTAATTCAAAATATAAACTGAAAGACAGGAAATACCTCTGAAGTCAAAGCTTGAGGCTTCTACCAACAGTTTCATGTTGCATTTTCAAGGTTTTCTTAACTCGTGCACACTGCATTACACACATTTATACAGTGCAAGAAGATGCTTGGCATTTTAAACATTGCTTTTCACTGAATGTTTTTAATTAGTATTTTCTTATATCAATACATTTAAATCTATATTGTTATAGATTGTGTTTTTACATAATAGCTCACAATGTAGATGTATTTAAATAACTGTTTAATAATTTTTCTTAATAGTAGACATTTCAAATACTCATGATTTTATTCTAAGAAGTGATGTTTCACTCAGTGTCCTGAATCCCTTCAAGCTAAACTTACAGGCGGCATGTGTGAGCATTCCAGTATGTGCTCCAGAAACTGAATTTGGGTTCTCCAGAAGAGTTGCAAGGGTTATTGCTTGCCAAAATATCTCTTCAGTCCCCATCATGTATTTCTTAAATGCTTGTCTTTGTGTATTCAGAGGTAATTCGTTTTCATGCAAACTTGTCTTTTAATGATTGCTTTTGAAATCCGTAAGTTTACTATCTGAGAACTGTTGTTGAACAATAGTAACTGGTGGGGAGTTTAAATATTATCCATACAGGTCAAGTGTTAGGCTTATGATGGCTCTACAGTTGACATGTGGATGTGAATTAATTCCTTACAAATAATAACAAATATCTAGTTTTAAAGACAAAGGAACAAAAGTCCCTTGTGCCTAATCTAGTGAAATGCATAGCTAAAGTATGGGACAGGCTTCTCTCTCTCTCTCTCTCTCTCTCTCTCTCTCTCTCTCTCTCTCTCTCTCTCTCTCTCTCTCTCTCTCTCTCTTTCTCTCTCTCTCTGCTGGGAGCTGAAAGTATAGTGTTTTAGGTTCCTCCCATTGCTTCAGTGTTCATTTTCAATTCTGCACCCCGGGAACCAGGCCAGGCACTGTGTTGGCAAGATGCCCCTATTTCAGCCGCTTCCCCACCTTTCCTTGTTACCATCTCTGCTATCTGGTTAACATGCTATTCCAAGCCTGCTCTGAACATAAAAAGGCTCTGAAAAGGCAGGTGGAATGTGTCCCAGGCGACTTCACAGGTGATGCTGCCAGGTCACTTAGATGGTGGCATCTATGGACCTGAATTTTCTGTTTCAGAGTCTCCTGGTAGGGCTCTAGAGAAAACCCATTCGATGCAGAGTCCAGTCTCCCTGTGTCTGATCACTTATGATTCATTTACTGTGTGCTTTCCTCCTCCATTCAGTCAACACCCCTTCTGAGGCCAGAGGCTTAACACTCACCATCAGAGAAAGCAAGGCAGTCTGAGCAAGTGTGATGTGGTTGGAGCATGCGTGAACATCCAGACCCGTAGGACTGCCATCTGATGGAGACTTGGCAGCTCAGTGTGTGAGGAAGGCAGACAGCATTCATTTAAGGTAGAATGAGGATAGGCAGCTAATGATTCTGGGCACAAATAGATCTAACCAGAAGAATGTCTCATCTACTGGAAGCATGTCTGCGAGGTGTGTGTGTGTATGTGTGTGTGTGTGTGTGTGTGTGTGTGTGTGTGTGTGGGTTTGGAGGCAGAGCATGGCTCCAGTAAGTCTCCTTTGCAAAGTATAACAGGTCTCTTTTGTCCACACTGAGAATTCCCCCGTGGTATCCTGTCGCCAGGTCCCCTGCTGCTTGCTTTCAGAATTCCCTACCTCTCTGTGAGTGGCAGCCAACCACTCTTTCTTCTAAGAGTGCACTTATCCCATTGCCAGTCCACAGACCACCTTTACCTTCCTACCATTTAAGAAAGATTGGAGAGTAGATTCCCGTCCTTCCTAGGATGACAGAGGTCCTTGGCCACTCGGAGGAGAGAATCAATCCTGCCTGCTGGGACTACACTTTGCTTATGTTTTATCCAAAGTGAGATTTAGAGAAATTACCTTCATGGAGAAGTCCCTGCACATGCTTTCTACTAGTTCCTATTGTGAATACAGCTGCCCTTGCTACACCCCACTGAGAAATCAGAAAACAAACCTCATGCCTTTTGCAGATTTAGTTTTGCAATTAAATGTCAGCTCATCACTTGTCTTTGCTGAAGACAGGCAAGCAACCTCTTATGCATCAGGCTTTGCTGCAGCTCCTAAGGGGGCTTCTTAGAAACATCACCAACAGCTTAGTTCCCACAGGTGCAATTTACTTTGTAGCTTAGCTTAGAACAGGCTTCCTAAGGAGCCTGCTCTTCTTCCCTGGGGATCTGCAAACCCCACAGCTCCCCCTGCAGCAGCTGTTATGCATATGAAGCAGCAGACACTACAAAAACTTAAACACAATGATCCTGTGGATGGTGTATCAGTGAGCAAGGGAGCAAAGAAGGGCCATTCTCAGAGAACAAAATTCAGAGATGTGCCAACTGATAGGTTCAGACAGGAAAGACCACGTGCGGGGAAATTTAAACTGAACTTTTGCTGCACAGGAGCCCTGAAGGTGGAGACTTGCCAGTAGAACTATTCTAGAAAGAATCCAGTCTCAAATCAGCTTGGTGATGCAAACACACACACACACACACACACACACACACACACACACACACACACACATGTACATGTGTACAGATGCTAGATAGACAGATGCCAGATAGATAGATAGATAGAGCAGGATGAAATCTCTAAATGATTTTAAGAGTTATCAAGGAAATAGACATATAAGCAATAATGGGGAGATGCTACAAAGCAGTGGGGAGGGAAGAGAAGCTATGAGACACTCACAGGCTCCTAATTGTTGAACTAATACAACAGCCAGAGAGAAGAGGGAAAAGGGATGTTTATGTTCCAAGGAGTGAGTCCAGAGCACCTGTTGGTGCATTCGATGAGGGAGGGTGAGACAGGCAGAGCACATGGTGTCAATTTTTAGCCTTCAAACATAAAATGTATATGAAGTTATGGGGTTATCTGAGTTCACACCGGAGAGAGTACAGTGAGGAGATGGGCAAGGTGAAAACCAGAACAGTTATCAAGCTGTTTGTTCAAGAAGACAATAGATAATTTCTCAGGAGAGGTAGCTTATTCTATCGTATGCACACAAAAAGCCATTTGGAATGTAACAGGTGTGTTATGTAGAATCAATCTGACCTTCTCGGGAATTTGTCATCATTTATTGATGCACTTGGTGGCCTGCAAACTGTCCAATGAAAATGTAAAAGCATACATCTGCCAATTCAGTCATTGTAAGGATAACAGCTGATTGCAGGGACCTATAAATTATGTCAACAAAGCTTCAGTACTGAAAATATATCTACATGGTCACCAACTCACTAAGAGGATTAAGAAGGAACAGCCGCATCAGGAACCTATGCAATTAGAACACAGGAATTAATGCAATTGGAATATGGAGCCTTGTGGGAACTTGATGGAACGAACACCTGCTACTTAGGGAACAGAGGTCCACCCACTATTTGTTGTTTATCGCCATGCTTCCTGATTCTACCTCCATCTTCCTTAAACATGGATAGACTACATCAGTTCACGAAGTTCCAGGCATACCTCACCTTCTCTGGATGAAGCTCATTTGCATTTAGAAGCTCTCACTATTGGAGTGGAACTGTTTCTCTCCTGGTTGTGTTAGAAAGCTGTGTGTTCTTTAGTTGACATTCCAGAATAGGGTTGGGGGTCTGTTGTAGCCATATCAAATAACACAGATTACGAGCCTTAATCTCACCAGGGAGACCATACTTATTATTTATGTTATTCTAGTTTGTTTAAGGCATCATAGTTATTTATGTTCTTCTGGCCATAACCACAGTGAACTAGAATGTTGTCCATTTGGTAGGCAGCCTTTTCTTGGCAGGAGAGATGAGACATAGTGAGGTGGGCCACACAGCTTCTGGAAGTTCCTCAGAAATGCTGGGTAGGTCAAACAGTAAGGCACAGGCAATGCGCTATAGTAAGTAGAAACAGCTGTGCTCAGTGGGGCCCAATCTGGCCAAGGTTTTTGCATGCTGACTCCTGCTAATGATCTCCACTGCTGATTAAAATTGCCTATTAGAGACACACTGAACCCTGATGGCCTTTGGGGCAGCTAGAAGAAGACCCAGGCTTAGAGGCCTGAAGGTGTTTTGAGTGAAGTCTAGATTGGAAGAGCAGAGATGCATGCTCAGATCTGACTGCAAAAACTCTGGCCTCATTATCTACTTAGTACTGAGTCTGCTCGGTATTCAAGCTGCAGAGTCACCCAACATGTACACAGTGGAGGGTCTAGAGCTCAGCTACTCAACAGGGAGATGCAAGGAAGAGAGAGGTAGAGAAAGTCCACGCAGACCAGCTCCAGAAAAGACTGGACCACTAGTTATATACTGGGATGTTTCCTGTTATCTGAAACTCAAAGACATATGCGATGGAATATGTTCTTGCAATTGGGGGTCTGTCCTGTACCACACAGCCTTGCCTCCCCGGATGCATGTTAAAATCACCTGCTCACAACCATCAAGGCTTACATTCACCTGACCAGTTAGATAAGAACTTATGTTGTGGAGAACACAGAAACTATGTCTTAGAGCTTTTAAGAGAGAATCCGACATGGGGACCAGAACACCATTCTAGGTCCATCTGAAATTATGTGAATATGTGACTGATGTTTGTGGCAGCCACAGCTAGAGCAGAAAGCAAGAACTTAACAATCAGAACTCTCCCCTTCTCACCGTGCCTCTGGATATTAACTGGTTATCGCTTAGAAACATCTGCTTCTGTGTGGCTTCATTTCTTCATTTGTGCCAAGAAGGACCTGATTGGAGCATCTAAATTCTCTTTCATGTTTCTATATGGGTTGGAAAAATGAAATTGATCCAGATGAATAGACCTAGGATTTTAAAAATAGTTATTTTTTTCTTGTTAATTATGTGTGTAAGGTGGCTGTGTATATGAGCACAGGGGCAGGTGGAGATCTTGGATCCTTTGGAGGTATAGTATAGAGGTGGTGGTGAGCTACTGAAGTGGGTGCTAAGCACTGAGATCTGTGTCTTCGCAAGAGCAGTGCATGCTGTTAACCACTGAGATATTGCTCCAGATAGGAGTCCTCTTATATGCAGTACATGCTTAAACAAGAAAGGTAATTGTTAGGAATCTGACTGTTGGAGTCCAAATTCTTGCATAGAAATTAGTGCAGAATAAAAAAAGAGACAGAATTATAGTAAGTACCCATCACTGTACTAAAGTATCATATCATTTAAAAACAAATGATACTTTTTTTAAGTGAGGTTCCCTAGATAACTAGTATTTTGCATAGAATACTTGCCATTAGACACAAACCGAACCATGGCTAACCTGAAAACCCTTAAGCTGAAGCTGCATTTAGGATACTAAACCAAATGTCACCATTAGCTAAAACGTGCAGAAACAAAAAGCTCTAGTTAATACAGCCTATTGGGGATTGTTCCCCAGAATGGAGGGATGGTGACTCACATTGGGATGAGCTGTAACCAGGCTGATGGAGGGTCTCATTCTCTTCTCACCTTAATGCATGGTTCCTGGTGCAGAATGCATAATTAAAAGGGTGTGCACAGAGGAGGTGATCATCTGTGAGTTCAGAGGAAACACAAAGCACTAGCTAGCGAGCCCCCTCTGACCTTGTCATGCCTCTCCTTGGATTGAGTACCAGCTGGAGAAAGCTGAGCTGATAATGGCCCAGCTGCATAGCCTAACAAGATCTTTGTGATACAGGCAAGGTCAAGTGCTCTCTCATGTTGAGTATTAATGTCGTTGTGCACCGAAAGAGGCAGAGAGGCTGCCAGGATGAAGACAGGACTCTGAGCAGGATGTCCAATTTCAGTCCCAGCCTCCAGGATAATCAACCGAGCTGGTTAAAAAATATGGGAAAAACAAAAAAAGCAAAACAAACAAAACAAAAAACCCCTAGACAAATGGAGGAGAGGCTGGGAAAGTTTGACAAGGGAGCACCAGTGCTCATCAAAAATACTGCTTCAATAGTCACCAACATTGATGGTGTTTTGTTTTGTCTTGTTATGTTTTTTTTTTTAAAAAAATCACAGGTAAATTCATAAAGTGATGCTATTGATGTCAATGTTAATGACAGAGTTCTATTTAAATGAACGTTCAGTCCTTTTAAACTCCATTGCATGTAAACTAAAGTTTGCTTATTATATTATAAACCCATGATCAACGTCTTCCCCAGCATCCTACCCAGCATCCTCCCCTGAGCACATCTGACCATCCATGACTGGCATGCTGCAACTTACATGTGTTATTTTCCATAATCCACGAATACAAATATCTGCCTACTCATGAAACAAGGATGCTAAGGATGGATATTTTCGCAATGTTTGTTTAGAAGACATAATCAATTGAAATGAAAGTGAATACCAGTTACATTAAGAGTAACATTGAAGAGTTATTTTTCTAGACATGGTCTTTCCAAAGAGCAGCAGTCTTTAGTTTTATGATAAAACCAATTTGATTGGAGTTTGCTTTTAAGATTTTCTGACAAATAACACATTCTCTAAAATCTTATAATATCCCCAACGTTCATTAGACTATCGTGAATCCATGAGGATAGAGGATCTGGAGAGTGTGGTCTGCCTGTGGCTATCTATACAGTCTGGACTTGACACTTGTGGGGCCACGGACTAAAGGATGTGTTTAGCATGAGCAGTGTCTCTTTAAGCTCCAAAAGCAGATAATTAAAGCTGCAGGTGCCTGTCTTCTGAGTTCCAACCTCTCAGCGACCTTGCATTGTTCTCATTGTGAGGTATTATCCAAGCTCAAAGGCACCAATACTTCTAAGCTAATTCCCAAATTGCTAAATTATTGTTGCATCGTTTGAGGGTTTATTTTAGGATAAATTAGATGATGTTGATAAAGTACTGTCATCATTTATTATCAGATATGTAGACAGCAACTTCCCTTATGGTATTTCGAGTCCCTAAGAAGGACTCAATTTTACTTTCAATAAAGACGAGAAATAATGTTATTGATCCAAACTACAAAGAAATATCAGACATTTTCTTGGTCGTTAAACTTAATCTACTTGAAAAGTTTAACTCATGATGGGGAATCACACATTAATTCCACACACACTGTTGGAGGTTAGACTGCTAGGCAGGTGTTTTGCCAACAGAAGGAGATTTTCTCAGACCCAAGGTTCCATGATTGTGAGATTTCTCTCTAAGCAAATTCATTGATGGGGAATGGTGTAGTATCTGATTCCTTTTAAGAACTTGGGAGGTAGGGATGGACCCTCAATGATAAAAATTATTTCTGTTGGTACTTCATAACTAATTTATCTGCTATTATGAGCTGTAATGTAAGTATTTGACATACAGGATATGTGATATGCAGCCAACTCCTGTGAAAGTGTCATTCAACTCCCAAAGAAGTCAGAAAGCACATGTTGACAACAGCTGTATCAAGAGCATTTGTGGTAGCACTCAGAAAAGATTGGATGCAAAAGCCTATAATAGATATGGTTTTCCTCAGCTGCAATAATACAATGGTGCAAAAAGGATATATATATATATATATATATATATATATATATATATATATATATATATGTTACTACATTTCTGGAGGCCAGAAGTCTAAGAGCAAGGCTGGAGCCTCCCAAGTTCACTCTTCGGTGTGCAGCACAGAGTGGCTTGAGTTACAGGTGGGTGTGGACAGAATCAACACTGAACATGACCTGTCTTGATCTGGGATGGTTCTGGACATTGCCACCAGCTGGGCTCTGGATAAAACTGATTGCTTCTGCTTGTGTATGTAATGGCTCCCATCTCTCCAAGATCGGACCCCCAACACTTATCACTGTGTCAAGATATGAAAACTGGTGATAAAATAACTTGTCTCAGTGGATAAAACTTAATGTGTAAAGTTTTCATAAACATTAGAAGAAACTAAGGGTCTGGTGCCATTTCCCATACCAAAGCGACTAAACATATCTTCAATTTTAGAGTTTAAATGTGGCTCCAGATGAGTCCTCTTTTCTGTTATTGCTGTCTGCGGTAGTTTTGATGTTTTGCTCTAGGTTGTGTTTAAGTGTTGTTTTTAGATAGGGCTACACCATGAATCACATGCTAGACTCAATATTCCAAGGTTCCCAGCTCAGCCTCCAGAATGTTGCCATCTCTGATAGTAAAAAAACACACCAGACTGCAATGAGACTATCATGTGGAAAAGTTGAAGAAGGATGGCAAGTTCTACACCCATGTAAACAGTGGGTCTTGTGTCTACACACGGGAAATCTTGTTTTGTTTTTGTTTTTGTTTTGTTTTGTTTTGTTTTTATTTGGAGCTTGCAGCAAGTCTGACATCATTGTCTGTGTACTGCATGCTTTAGACGTGATGTAGAGTGGATAAATGAATGAGCTAAAGTGGACACTGTGTTAGTGCATATGCTGAGTAGAGGGGGGAAACATTTAAAATGTTAAAGCATTTGCTTCACTATTTTTAATTTGTGTAAGTGTGGGGGCATGCACATGTGAGTGTGAGTGTCCATGAAGGCCAATGCCATCCAACCTTCTGGAGTTAAGGAAGTCCTGAGCCACCAGTGTGGCCTCTGCGAACTGAACCTGGGTCTTCAGGAGAGCAGTACACATCTTAACCTGTGAGCGATCTCCAGCCCCATATTTAAATCTTTTGGAAACAAGGTCTAAGTTGCACTTGTGGTCTAACTGTTCCAGCCTTCTAAATAACTGGAATTAAAGGCCAGCCAGCTTGAGGAAATGCTTTGTAGATGTCACTGGGATGTGGCTGTCATATAAGTCTTAGGTTGCATTTGTGACAGGTGCAGGGATGGATACTTTTCTGGTTAGGAAGCTGAAGGCTGCTGCATAGAATAGTGGAGTATTCAACCAGGACTTCCCAATTCTGAAACCCATGGCAGTTTCTCACCGCACCTTGCTTCTGTGACTTGATTAATCCAATCTGTCTCGAGCATCAGCTATGAGATATGGGCATATTTGTACAACCACTTATTTGTACAATCTTTTCTTCTCATGGCAAATTGATACAATGTTGCTTTAACAAAGGCCAAGTTTGCTAAAGTATCAGAATGCTAATACTTCATCATTTTAACCTGAAGTACTTAAATGTTGTTAGGAGAGTTAGATAACTCAGAGGCAGTTTGGGGAAGGCATTAGACACCTGTGGACACGGGTCCTTCATGCTATGACAATGAAGGCATGGTTGCTCCATGACAATATTGGAAAAGGAAAGAATCTGCCCAAGACACAGGATATACCCAGCCTATTCCCAAGACAGAAGATCCACCTCATAGCTAAGTCAAAACCCTGAGGTCAAGCATTTATTCAGACCTCTGGACAATCACTAGCCCATCTAGTTATGCTGCATGGTGTACCAAATTCTCTACTAAGGGGAGCTATCTATTCATAGCTGCTGGAGACGCTACAGAGAGGAAGCTTGTGTTCTAGGCAGCTAGATCACCTAGGAGCAAATTTCCTTTTGCAAATGAGGTATTGGCTTCAGAGCTCCACTCCCTAAGGTCCTGTTCATCTCTGTGACTTTATGTTTTGGGGAGATGTTTTATGAGCAGAAGAACAACTGATAAAGTTGTTCCCACAGCATTCTGACTTTCTATCTGACTGAATTTAATACTTTTTCTTGGCAAGTAGAACTTGGAGCCTGAGATAAAGGGACAAGGATGTACTTATCAGGAAAGTTGTGATATGGGGTGTGGGGCTGTGTGTGTGTGTGTGTGTGTGTGTGTGTGTTCCTAGGTTCCATCATTTCTGTGGATGTCCAGTTACCCCTCACCATAGAATAATTTGCATGGACATCTTGCAGACTGCATAGAATGTTGATGCTCAAGTTCAAAGTCAGAGGTGTTACTGTGTGAGAATGTGTTCTGGGAGGGAGTGGAGGTAGATGGGAGTTGATGGGAGCAGAGCCAGTGGTTTTATCTGTGAAATTAGCCCCCTAGATGGAATGGATTAGAGTGTTATACATGGTGGTCAGGCAGTGGTGGCACACGCCTTTAATCCCAGCACTTGGGAGGCAGAGGCAGGCAGATTTCTGAGTTCGAGTCCAGCCAAAGTGAGTTCCAGGACAGCCAGGGCTATACAGAAAAACCCTGTCTCAAAAAAAAAAAAAAAAAAAAA
>NC_034608.1:34812810-34817619 GCF_900095145.1 Mus pahari
AAGAAGAAGAAGAAGAAGAAGAAGAAGAAGAAGAAGAAGAAGAAGAAGAAGAAGAAGAAGAAGAAGAAGAAGAAAAGAAAAGGAAAGGAAAGAAAAAGTATACATGGCATTGCAATCCTGCTTCCGCAGTCATCCTGTAAATAACTTGTCAGTAACAGTGACATAGGTAAGGCAGGTTTACTCAAAGATTCAAAGAAAGCCACAATGACCAGTCTATTGTCTCTGGGAAACTTACAGAAAGGCCATCTTCTGACAAGGATATAGAGGGCCAAGTTATGTGGACCACCAAGGGGATCATGGACAGATATTTTCTGTTTTTTTTTTTACATTTCTGATAATATAACATAATAATATGTTTCTAGAGGTTTTAATTTTTAGATCTCTTAATATCTGTAATTTACTATTTTTAATCTAAAGAAAATATTATTTTACACAACTATTGAGATCTTTATATTTTTAGAAGATTCCCAAATTATATGGTTATTACACTTAAGAAAATCTTCCTTCAACTTCTGATAGAGATAAGCAAGATAACAGCTTCAGTTTTCAATGTTGACTATAAAGAGTTTAATTAAGGTATTTATAAAATTCCTTTCTTTATAATCAGTTAAAAATTTAAAATGCTTTGAAACCAAAGCAGACAGGCACCTTTGCTCCCTGTGTGTGAGACCTCAGTCTGCCCCTATCCCCATGCCTGGATATTTGGTCATGCTGCCATTCTATGTTTTACAGACACTGCCTATGACATGATGCTAAGATCCCATACCCTTGTGATTTTTTTTTTGACCTTCCTAAACAGCATCATAAATTTTTGTCCAGATGATAAGAGTAGATGTAATTTTACTGCCTGAAGCCCTCAGTCTTACAAGAGGAGACTTATTTCCAATGTGTCTACTTAAAACTTGGTCGAAGGCATTTCCCCTTCCCTCAATCGTACCCAAAGTAAGTTTTCCCTTCTCATCGATTTATTGTCTTGATGGGGCTATTTACAGGGCAATAACAGCTCAGTGCTCCAGCCTGATAAGTTTGCAATGTTAGCAAGGAGGAGGAGAGACTAATTGGAAAGGGCCCAGGTCCTTCTTCCTATCTCCAACCATATAAATTACTTTCCTGATTAACTAGCCTAGCGGAGGGAGCAGCCTCTGCTTTCAGTGTCAATTAGAAGTTCACATGGCTGTTAAATATTTAGGCACCTTGATTTAGATTCCTTGGCAAAGAGCTGTTCTGGTTCTATTTAAAAAGAACATTATTTGTGCACCTGCCATATAAATCCTAGAATTACAGTGGGTTGCCAGCACACAAATGTGTGGTGTATTGTGACACAGGTTTCAGAATGATAAAGAGGAGAACGGAGGGGATCCATGCTGAGTCTCCTTGGGTCTAAACCTGCACCTGTAAGGCCCCTAGAGCTTGTATCTTGTATCTAGTGCTTGTGTCCTGGAGGCTGCATACACTAGGGTAGACATCATTAGATAGCCAAGGTTTTGCCCAATGACCTTGGCAACTAAAGCGTTTAATATGGGTTTACAGTTATAAAGGGTGAGAATATGTTATATCTGGGAAAAATCATTGCAAAGGCAGAAACAGCTGAGAGCTCACATTTTAATCTACAATCACAAGGCAGAGAAAGTTATGAGGAATGGCAGGAGTCTCTTGAAACCTTAAAGATATATCTGGTGACACATATCCTTCTATAAGATCACACCTCCTAATCCTTCCCAAACGGTTCAACCAACTGGGGACCAAACATTCAAATATACAGACTTATGGGACCTTTCTCATTTAACCTGCAATACTCTATTCATATTGTTGTGATAAGACTTCTATGTACACATTGAATGCAGAGTATAAGTCACTCAGATATTGATTTTACTTCAAGCTCACAAATTTGCAGATACCAGTAATATTTCTTCTATATTAAGAAAGTGGCATTAATTTAAAAATTGATTTTTAAATTACAATTGTAAATTATAATGTAAAAATCTATCTGTTGTTTGATAGTGGAATTGTGTCTTGTGATATTAACTCATGTACTATTTTGTCGCCATAGATAAATGATTCAAGTTACAGGTGCTACTGTGAGACACAAGGTAGGGTTAATGTCCTAATTTATATGCTACATGGGGCACTCTATAGTTGAATTATGTTTTCTTTCTGCTGTTAATATATTATAGATCCACATGATTTAAATCCCAACAGGAAGAAAGAAAAATCAGTATTATTGGTCCAGTGCCTTTACTTCTAAGACAGATATGTTCCCCAAGGACTATAAACACATCCAGTGTGAATACAGGAGGTTTTTACGTCTCAAGTCCAAACATGTTTATGTGGCAAAGTTACAGAAAACAACCCATAACAATTTTTAATGCTGTGTTTTATACATACAAAAGTACAGTTTTAAATTTTGTGTTTCTTCCTAGTTTATTAATTCACAACTCATACATTCCAAGAATATCTACAATAGTCTAGTGTCTCACATAAACTGTTCTTTCAGTGAGAGCTACATTTCTAACTCTGGAGCATTACAGGGTGTCAGGTTTCTCCCCAGATAAGCTGGATCAAAATGAATAATACAGCTTTACCCCAGGTAGCCTGGATGTGTGTTAAAGATGAGGGCACAGTTTCCCAAGATGAGTACTTAAGGTGAGCCCTAAATAAAATATGATACAGTTTATACCCTGGCCTGGGTACACAGCACTGAGGAATGCCACTCTTCAGAATACAAAGGATTCCAAAACTGAAGTGGTGTAGATATCCTAGCGACTTCAGGTTAGATATGCTTCCGTGGGTAGTTCCAATGGCAAACCCTTAGTTTAGTGAACACCCGTTAAGAAATAACATGAAGCCCATGAGAAAAAAAAAATCTTTACACTGTGTGCCTTTTTGATGTTTGAAAATAGTCATTCTGAAAATTACTCTACCCACATTGAAGCCAGGCTCCAGATTCTACCTGCTCTCCTGTACCAAATTTAGAACAAATATAGTTCAAAGGTTGATGATTACGGTAATTCACAGGGCCTTCTTAAGCACTCCATTCTAAGAGTTGGTTTGGAGAAACATGACCAAACAAGCTATTAGCAAATAACTGGACACACACACACACACACACACACACACACACACACTCATTCCAAGAGTCAAAGACTACTTTTTAAAATGTGCCAATGTCAGACACAAGAAGCCCTCTTTGAATTGTTGACCATGGCTTAGAACTTCCAAGAGTATGAAACCTGTCACTTTTACCCTTGGTTACCACCCAAAGTTCAAAGGCAAGTCCTTATTGCTGAAGACTCATGCATTTTAGACAGAGGGCTCAGCCTGACACAATAACTTTAAGGGTATACCATAGTGGCATATGTACCTTGGTGATAATCAACAGTTCTTTAACTGGAAATAAAACCCAGACACAGGAGAGACACTGTCTGGTCCTGGAGACCTAGGTAATTACTCAGTGCTAGGACAGTATCTTAGTTTACAGTAATTAGGGAAGAATCAATAACCTTTCATTTGCTAAACCAGCATAATCTCTAATAACAATCTAAATACTTGTCCTTTTACCTACAAATAAGTGTAGTCTTTACCCTCATCAAGGAAACGTCTCCTCTTTGGATCAGATAGAGACCTTTATAAGGAACCCTGTGCAACCAAAATGCAGTTTTAGAGTCCAGTCTCAATGGCTACATTGACAAAACACTCCAGATCACACAGCTCAGGGAAGTTTGAGGAAGAAGTAGAAAGATGGAAAGACCTGGAGAGTTGGGGACTCTGTTGCCAGGCTGTTTGTCCCCTAGTAACACCAGAAGCTATGTCCATAATGTCTTACCAACATGTCCACCCAAATGTGAGCTGAAAAAGGAGGAAAAAATGGATATACCAAACTGAATGGGGAACAGCCCATGAAGCTTCAATGCTACACAAAAACTGTAGGCAACTGAGAGAACAGGAGAGGTGGTTTTTCCCAGGAAAGAGTACAGCAATTATTTGTTCAGTGGCAGAAACAGTCAGTCTTGAATGCATACATGCATACACATGCATATATATATATATGCATATATATATATATATGTGTGTGTATATATATATATATATATATATATATATACACACACACACACACAGTAGCAATTAATTTTTAAAAGATTGTGAATTTGAAGGAGAACAGGAATGGTTATATGGCAGTGTGTGGAGGGAAGAAAGCAAGTAAAGGGGAAAATGTAATTAAATTATAATCCCAAAAAGAAAGAAATAAGACATCAAGTGCATGGTAAATATGAGAGTCTGGAAGGATGGTCTTACCGCAGCACTAAATTAAAACAGGAATCTTTTGCTTGCTTATTGTGTAATTTTCCTGACTTGTTAAATATTTATAGTGCTACACCATTCCCTATGTATCCTTCATCATGGCACCCAATTCACTGAGTCCTAAATGTGGTCTGTAGTTTGAAGGTACACACTGACTTTCAATGGGACTAACTTTAGTCAAAGGATTCAGGTAGAGATTTGGCAAAAGAAAGATGTTTGCAGGTGTGGTGATGCAACAATCAGGCCAAGCACACGAGGGATGCTTAGAATTATACAGCAAGATTCTATCCCAAGGAAGACCAGGAAGAATGTTAGTCTAGGTCTCAGGTTCCACCCTCAGCACCTCCTTCATCTGCAAAGAATGAAAAGAGAAAACGGGGGGCCTGTCAGCATCTGTCCTCCCCTGTTCTGTGATTTCCCCCTCCTTCCACTCCTAATCAACCTGAAAAGTTACAGTGATCCACCTCTCTGTGCCACCACAACCGCTGCCTGGCCAAAGCCAGAATC
>NC_034608.1:34818170-34825122 GCF_900095145.1 Mus pahari
ACACACACACACACACACACACACACACACACACACACACACACACACATTCTCTTCAGCCAGACTGACTGAAATGGTGAGTTTCCATATTTACAAGTGACCCTGTATGAAAAAGTACTCTCGAAAACAATTTAAGGAATATTGAAGATGACCTATGACTGCAATACATGAATGTACAGGTGGATATCCAAACACACACACACACACACACACACACACAGCCAAAAAGGAACACTGCTAAATTGTTAGCCCTAAGGGGCTGCTGTACTACACTGTTATCAGACTCATTATAATAATATTATTATAAATATCCTTTATCAAGCTGGTGATTCTCCCCTGAGGGTCTATCAAAGTTGCAGAAATCTCTTTTAGGAAAAGCTGTGTGATATCATTTGCCTCCCTTTGGCTCAGATGTGCCATTGACAGGGCATATTTGCCTCCATCTCTTTTCTCATTAGCTTGAGGATATTAAAACAGTGTCTTTCACAGCCTGTGGGATCTTAAATGCAATACAAATAAGGCATCTGCACTGAGGATATGGTATGTCGTCACACAGACTTATATAATCATGAAATGAAAACATAGAAACCAAAGCTAATTGCACAGGACAGGAGAATTCCCCCTGCTATACAGAGTCTTGCAATCATCTTACCCTTTGAACAATGACTTTACAGACAGGGTTCATGGGGGATACGATGGAGCCATCCTGACAACACTGAGACCCCTAACTACCACAAACCTGCCTAGCCACCTGCCTCCAAAATGTGGAGACTCTGAAGACAGAGGTCAGAGAAAACTGTTGAAAATGATGGGAACACGAGTAGGTCATCATCTGAGCTCTAGAAGTTGTCTCAGCCTACAAGGAGCAGAGCCAGCGTCTCTGAGTCTGGGCCAGAATGGTACTAGAGTAGAAGAAAAGACCTATCTTAGTCTTAATGATAGGGTGACTACCACTGTGATGAAACACCATGACCAAAAGCAAACTGGGGAGGGGAAGGATTGCTTTCACTCCCACATCCATACAACAGTTCATCTTCAAATGAAGTGAAGGCAGGGACTCAAGTAGGATAGGACCCTAAAGGCAGAAGCTGATGCAGAAGCCATGGAGGGATGCTGCTTCCTGGCTTTCTCATCCATGGCTTGCTCAGCCTGCTTTCTTATAGAACCCAGGACCACCAGCCCAGAAATGGTACCGCCCACAATGGGCTGGATCCTCCTCCATCGACCACTGATTAAGAAAATGTCCAACAGACTTGCCAACACCCTGCTCTTACAGAGGCATTTTTTTTTTCAGTTGAGGCTCCCCGTTCTCTGATCACCTTGGTTTGTGTCAAGTTGGCATCACTAGTCATCACAGGTCCATTAAGCGAAAAGACCCTCTAACCAAGTAGAGACCCTCTAGCCTGGGTAGAGACCTAACATTCCAGTTTGGCTTCATCACTGATGCTGCTAAGGGATCACCTTCCATGAAGGCAGGTTCAGCTTAAGCCATGCTAAAGAGTGAGGCAGAGCAATTATTGCTTTACTGAGATACTGTATCTTCCTTCCCTAAACTCCCACCCCAGCTCTACCTCTACAAGCCAAGTAGCCTTGGCACTTTGCTGTGTCTGCCCCCATTTCTATTCCTTTTCCTTCTTCCTGTTACATTCTATTGGGTGCTGGACAGAGCCTAAGCACCTTCCACAATCCCCTCCTTGGGCTTGCCTGCTACCATGGGGTGGAAGTCCGTGCCAACTCAAAAGACATACTCTCTTTGATTCCCTCCTCCATCATTCTCCTCTGGGAAGCTGGTGAGATCAACGGCTTGTTTGCTGCCCTGTGCTGCTTTACTTTCAACCTCGAATAAAATTATTCTTGAAATTCTCTTTAATTCTATTATCAAGATTTTTATTAATGAGAATGAAAAATTCAAGGGGAGAAAACATTTTCCCATTATCACCTGGTGACCCTAAATGGATTCTTCAAAATTTCACTAACAATGTGATAAATTTTAAAATACATTGTGATTTAAAAAAAAATACTAATAACTTTCCACTTGGAGTCCTGGTCATCCGTCTCTGAGAGGACCCTGTCAAGAAGTGGAGACCTCAACATAAACCAAAACAGCAGTGTCCTCACCATGTGGAAGTGATATTTCTAGCCTCTTATCCATATACCCAGAAGATCTTCCAACTGGTAATAAGGACACATGCTCCACTATGTTCATAGCAGCCTTATTTATAATAGCTAGAATCTGGAAAGAACTCACATGTCCCTCAACAGAGGAATGGATACAGAAACTATGGTACATTTACACAATGGAGTACTACTCAGCTATTAAAAACAATGAATTTATGAAACTNTTGGGCAAATGGATTTATCTGGAGGATATCATCCTTAGTGAGGTAGACCAATCACAAAAAAAGTCACTAGATATGCACTCACTGATAAGCGGATATTAGCTTAGAAATTTAGAATTCCCAAGATACATTTTGCAAAGCACAAGAAAACCAAGAAGGAAGACCATCGTGTGGATACTTCATTCCTCCTTAGAATAAGGAACAAAATATCCATGAAAGGATATAAGAACAGAGACAAAAATTAGAGCTAAGATGAAAGGATGGACTATCCAGAAACTACCCCATCCAGGGATCCATCCCATCATCAGCCACCAAACCCAGATACTAATGCACATTCCAGCAAGATTCTGCTGAAGGGACCCTGATATAGCGGCCTCTTGTGAGGCTATGCCAGTGCCTGTGAGTGGATGCTCACAGTCAGCCCTTTGATGGAACACAGGGTCCCCAATGGAGGAGCTAGAGAAAGCACCCAAGGAGCTGAAGGGGGCTGCAACCCTGTAGGTGAAATGACAATATGAACTAACCAGTACCTCCAGAGCTTGTGTCTCTAGCTGCATATGTAGCAGAAGATGGCCTAATCAGTCATCACCGGGAAGAGAGACCCCTTGGTCTTGCAAACTTTATATGACCCAGCACAGAGGAAAGCCAGGGCCAAGAAGTGGGAGTGGGTGTTTAGGGGAGCAGAGGTGGGGGGGAGGGTATGGGGAACTTTCGGGATAGCATTTGAAATGTAAATAAAGAAAAGATCAAATAAAAAATAGGACAAAAAAATAAAATAAAATAAAATTAAGCCCCCCCAAACAAATAAATTAATATTAAAATAATTATATATAAGTATATAATAAATAAATATATAAATAAATATATAAATAAATAAAAAGTATCCTGTAATTTAGAAATGCACATGCAAGGGCTCAACACCTCTGCCAAGTCGTCCAATGTCAAAGAGTTGGGCATTTTCTCACTGAGGCTTGGTGTTTTATAGGTGAATGAGTTTTATCAGATCTTGAAGCATTGTTACTCAGAGGTGAGCATACCAGTCTAGACTGTATGATGGGGCCAGGATCACAGCTGTGAGCTCAAATGTTCTTCAACCAAGCATGGCCACGGTTCCATCCTGTACACTGGCTTTGGTAGATATGTCTCCTTTTCCTACTTGCCCATATTTCCCTCATCTGGATATTGTGCCTCCCACAGTGACAGGTCAAGGACCACTGCTTCTCAAAGCAGCACAATCACTTTTAGAACTTTCCTATGGTAGAAGATGAAGGGCAACTCTCAACAGGTATGCTAATATTTCAGTTGAGCACACCTCCATTATTTGAGCTTCCATTCTATGTTTCAGGCCATGATGATTCCCCACAT
This sequence comes from Mus pahari, assembly GCF_900095145.1. Lineage (NCBI taxonomy): Eukaryota > Metazoa > Chordata > Mammalia > Rodentia > Muridae > Mus > Mus pahari. The sequence continues at coordinate 34,821,875 of NC_034608.1, forward strand.
AGTTCAGAGCTTTGAGTTCCATGTGGCTTCTTCCCAAGTCCATTTTCGTGAACATTTTCTTCTTCTTAAGCATCCACCCCCAAACAAGTGTCCAGAAATGGTTTTTTTTCCCCCCGTGTTTGAACCTCAGCATTTTCATGAACTTAAGTCTATAACCTGGAGCAAATGATTGGCTCTCCGTAAGTACAAATTTCTTATCAATATAAAGACTTATCAGTAGATATAAGCTTTTCAAGGTTTTGTGGGTACTAAATTACACAAATCACTGCCTTATCCCTGTGCAGATTTAAGAATCAAGAGCTGAGACTTCGCTTCCTTCCTATCCACTTCAATTTGCCTGTATCTCAGATCACTCACATCTTTCCTGTTTCCAGCCCTTCTGTCCCCAGTGGCACCTGGGAAACTGAAGCCTCATCAATGCTAATCATTTCACTCTTCATAGTTCTCCGATGAATATGAGATTCTGTGACTACCTGGACATGATAATGGCTGCTGTCTATCACTCCTGCTTTCCTTCTCTGCTCAGCCCGATTGAGAGCCACCCACAGGCATTTACAGGAAGCCGACATGGGATGCTTAGACATTTGGAGATCTAGGATTGAGACATCTGTTCAACTTTCATGTGACTATATTTTCACGTGCCGCTTGCCCTACCATGTCTATTCTATACTCAACGCTTATTTTTTTCTACTTATGTCAAACAAAGGTGTCTTCACTCTATACAAGATAAATTAACCCATAAGGATGAAGCATGAATAAGCTCAACTCTCAAAGCTTAACAATTTTGCTACGGCTATCAAAAGCCAGTGTACATGTACCCAGAAATCTTATAATTCATGGTAATTATTAGTCTCAAGAGATAAGGACATACTATTATCAGGAGCAGAGAGCTGTGGTGTTCACATATAGATACTGTATTTGATAGCATTTGATCCCGATTCTGAATTTCTGGTATGCTCTTCTTTGTTCTGGCATATCCTCTTACTTTGTGTGTGGTTTACCATGTTATGGACACTACTTCAGTTAGTCACGTTTTCTTGCCCATGACCCAACCCCAACATATGTAATGGTGAGAATATATGGGGGTTCCAACATCCCGAAAGCCAACAAGGTTTCCTCAAAATCAAAGCCCTGCTTGTCAGTTGAGTAAGAAAGTGTTTTAATATTTATGTGTATTGTAATTATTTTAAAATTGTAACATCTAAGAGCAGCAAGGACTTCCTGGGTGGCTGTACACTGTAGTCATTGGATATTTTTTTATCGAGGAGACACTGCCTAATAGCTTACCACCACATATACTTCTGTCAGCCTCTTCTGTATCTTCAACCTCAGCCTGAGTTCTTGTGCATCATCTACACTGTGGATCATATCCTGCCAAACCAGTTTGGCTCCTGCATCACTTAGTTCAGCTTGACTTCTCCACTTCTTTTGGTATTTTCATTATACAATATTTGTGACCTTTTGAATGACTAATAATGCATCCATGTCTTAAGTAATTTTCACATAAATATATTGCCAACCCAAAGTGTTCCTGATGAAACAATGCATTTCTTCTTAAAGATGTACACTCATACTTGGTTAAATAATTATAAATACTGACTTGCATTTCTTCTTCATAAGACTGTGACTCCTCTGGTGAAGGAGACCCCTTCCTTCCATGTACTATCATTAAACTTTGTTGTACTAACATTCTAGCTAGCCACAGAGAGAGACTAGCATTTTTACAGCAATAGGTCCATGCTTGTGATTCAAACATGATAGCATGTAAGAAAGGCCATAGAATTCATAAAATTAGATTTTTGACAGGAAGGCAAGGTGGTCTCTGTGCTTCTGCATTTCTGAGCAGCTTTGGAAACAAACAGTGCCACGGAGGTTGGAAATGTAAGGGTTAAATGATTTCGATGTAGATGCTTGATGGATACTTTGAATATGTAATGCTCAAGTTAAGGGAGATGCTGGAGGATGCTCAAGAGACTTGACCTTCTGTGTTCCCATTGCCTCAGAGTCCATCCCCATTTATGTGGGAGAAGAGGCAATCTTTAAAAAAAAAATTTAGATATTAGAAAAGAGTCATTCCATCTAAAAAATTAACGATGGTGTATAAAACAAATACAAACTTCTTCATAGAAATATTTTCTACCTGGATCAGGGCACCACTAGCCTTTCCTTTCACATAAGTAGAGAAATATGCATGCCAGGAAACTAAGAGAAGAATAAAGTTATATGAAGCGTGTTAACGCCATCTAAGATATATAATTTGTCATCTAGAGCTAGTTCTTTAGATGTTTGGTCAGTAAATAGGTATACTAGCAGTGCTGAAGTTAACCAGGTAGCTGAGTAGGAATCCCTATAGAGTGTGCTAGCCCTGATAGACACCCATGCTCCATGAGGGCATGCCCACTAATGCTGGTGTCCTCAGCAGGAAGTCACACTTGAGTCTCCTTTGACAGGTTCCTTAAGACACAGACTGCTTGGACTCACCCCGGGTTTTCTATTTGGCAGGGCTGGGAATTTTCACTTCTGGCAGGCTCTGTGGGACACTTAGATGGTCACTGTGAAGGATACATTGACATCGATACACAGTGACCTCCTCCACACATCCTCAAGGACAGCAGATCCATCTTATAGTTGGGTGTGGGGTACCCTACCACTTTCTCAGCATCTTTTAAAGCATCATTTATTTCTTGTCCCTAAAGTCCAAATATCTTGCTATTTCCGTTTCTTCCTGACTTTGGATTCACATTAATTAAATGTGTCAAATCTTTGTTTATTAATTTAATGTTTGACAATGATTCAATTGAAAAATGTTCAATGTTCCCCAAATATGCTTTTTGATTATTTTCAAACCTGTGACTTTTTTCAAAGATAGTTAATAGCCTGGATGAGTTTGTCTTTGTCAAAACTCTCAGCACTGACATGTGTTAAGACCCAGATATGTCTTCTTCTTACCATGCTTCCAATTGTAGACAAAGGGAATTTCCTTTACCTGCCAGAACTTAACATAGCATGATTGGTATTGGCATAGATGCTGTGGCTTTCAGCAAACTAAACGTATTATTTTTCTTAATTTGAGCAAAGATTGTCATGGGACAACTCTTGGAACATGGTCCAAGAATGGAGTTGTGCAAGGGGAATTCTGAGTGCTTGTGAGAACACTCCAAGAAAATAAGTAAGAATCTTGTGACCTCAGTGTCTTAAAAAAATACTTAGATCCAATATATACAAAGAGCTCAAGAAGCTGGACTCCA
>NC_034608.1:34826145-34827361 GCF_900095145.1 Mus pahari
GAGTGGGTGGGTAGGGGAGCAGAGGTGGGGGGAGGGTATAGGGAACTTTCGGGATAGCATTTGAAATGTAAATAAAGAAAATAATAATAAATAAAAAAATACTTGGAATGCACCATTTCTTGCTCTTCCCATGCATAGCAGATAAGGGTGAGTTTACTTCAGATTATTCATTTCAACTGGCTTTTTTGTTGTTCATATGCATCTATGAAAAAACATATTTTTGCCAGGTGCAGCTTGTCCTTGAGATTGTATGCTTGTCTTAACCCTCAGGGTATAGTCTAATTCTCTAAATAAAATTGGCTATTGCATGAGTCTTTACTCACCCTCATTTTTAGACTCTACTTTCCCAGCTCCCATCACCAGCTAGATGTTAAACAGAAAATATTGGACTGCACACCTATCTGATTCAAATAAGACCTAATTATTGCCAGAAACAAGCATGAAACCACAATTAGACACACTAATTCAAAATCCCCAGGACTACCTGGAATATGTCCTTCCAGTCCAGGAGTAATGAGGACAGCTTAACTTTCTCATCAAACCTGAGATGCAGTGCAGACTGCTTCAGAGAGCAAGCAGGATGAAAGAAACAATGAACACATATGTCCTCTAGGGCCGGTATCTTGCTGATTCCCAAGAAACAGCCTTGAGGGGAGAGGGGGCAACTGGCTCCAAACAGAGAACTACATGGCTCTCAGCTGCATTCTGTAAAAATGCCTGGGCTGTGAGATGCCTGGGTTGTAAGATGTCTGGGTTTTCTCAACCTGGTCTCCAACAAAGCAGGGTGAAAGAAACAATGAACACATGTGTCCTCCAGTAAAGGAATTGAGAAGGAGGTTATGGGCTTACAGAAGGGTTGAAGGAAAATAATTTAGGCCCTGGAGAGAAAATGTAGTTGGTAAAGTGCTTCCCTTTCATGAGTGGGACCTGAGTTTAGACCCCAGAATCAAGAATAGAAGGTGAGGATGCTAGCTCCTATTTGTAATTTCAAGGCAAGGGAAGAGGACAAGAGGCAGACACATGGAACTCCGTCTGGTTCGATACCCAGTCTGGTCAAATCATTGAGCTATAAACCAATGAGAGAACCTGTAGCAAGACACAAGGTGTCTTAACTAGTGACATCTGAGGTGACTTCTATCCTCCACAAGCATTGCACACACACACACACACACAGAGAGAGAGAGAGAGAGAGAGAGAGAGAGAGAGAGAGAGAGAG
>NC_034608.1:34827456-34845579 GCF_900095145.1 Mus pahari
GAAGAGCAGTTAGGATCTGGACTGTACTATGAATATAGAACATACTAAAATGAACAAACAAAACTCATGATATTCCAATATCAAATCCTTCTTGTTCTGATCATATTTTCCTTTGTTTCTTTGCACAGCAAAGAAAAAACAATTATGTTTCGTGCAAAGGAAGCAAGCAAGCCAATGACTGGCAGATGTTGCCACCTTGATGAAAACCTCCAAGAGGAAAGTTGCACTTTAAGTGTAATGTAGGCATGTGCATAAGGTGTTTAATATGTGTTTAGGGAATGTAATGCATGTTTGAGGAAGCATGGTATACTAAGTTTGCATTTAAACCAAAGGCACCATGCCAGAGCCTTCCCTGTGCAACCTAGCAATGTCCTGAACTCGCAGGGGTACACCTGACCCAATGGGGCAAGTTACGGCTCTCGGTAATGACCACAGAGACGCCTCTCTACTCAATGCACAAATCTTGCTGTTACCGTTTCACAGATAGGAAAGGGGTTGAGAGGGGTTCAAAACATTCCCAAAGCCCATTAACAATAACAAGCTGAGATAATATAGAAATCTGCATCCTTTAGAGTAGGCCCTCACTTCTGTGTACTATACTGTGCAAAACAATTACTCTCTGTATCTATGTGTTACCATAGTGGTCTGTCCATCATCTGACCCAGACATTCGATCCTGAACAGAAAATACCAACTCGACAATTTCTATTGGAAACAGAAAAAACACTCCATTTGATCATAAGCCTTTAAAAGTTAATGATTTCAGTCAACATAATTTATATGCATTTTGTGACCTTAATGAGACAATAAATGTTATAAAATACATAATTAATATTTAATAAAATGTATAATAAGAAAGAATGTCAAAGTTCAATCCTATGTGAATTGCTTTGATGTGGTAGTTTAGATCTGTGTTTGTTTATTTCCTCTATAAGAAATATGTTTAACTAGACTACAACAGAACCATTAGTGGGTCTTCATTTTAGCTTTATATGGGAGAAATACATAGCAGTGGATTGTGACAAAATCTCACATACTCACATTGATTCCAAGAGTGTAAGAGACAGTATTATTAGAAGTATGAATCTGTGATTCACTATCATACTAGAGGTATGTGAATAACTGCATGTGACCTGTGCTAGCCAACATCAGCCAGTCTGTGATAAATAAATATCTTAAGATAATTCCTTCCTAATCTTTCTAAGTACCAATTCTGGTTCTGCAGTCAGATAAACACTCTGGTCTCATCCTGAGACATATGTAGAAATTCTTGACATTCATTCATTAATACATTCACTTGTTCAAACATGAAGTTAAGGGTTTTAGGATCTTTGACGAGAAAGAATCTTTGGTTTTGCTATTCATGATTTCTCTACCCAAAGAAGGTCCAACAAGAATAAGATCTTATAGTAGTAAGTAAGTCTAATGCCAATCTGGAGTCAAAGAGGGTTAAAGTTTCAAACATCTATCAAAGTATGTCCTCAAAAAAAGGACAACAAAGAAGGTACTGCCTGCCTGTATATGGAAAGGATTATGATTAAGGCTAGATGTAAAATGTGACAGTTACTGATTTGCAAAATAATGATAATGATAATAATAATAATAAACAAAATTAAAATTTTATCTTGATGAAATTTTGTCTAATACCACACGGTTATAGGTGTCATGCTGAGGATGAAAATCAATGCTTTTGAGGGGTGCGTAGGAGTTTGAGACCCATAGCCTCCATCCTAGTTTGAGAACCCCTGCCTCATGTTTCTCAAAGATGGGCCAGAACCCCTATCTTAGGCTGTGTTTATTCTCCCCTGAGAAGCTTGACTGTGTCCTGCCAGCCAGGTACCCCAATGGAGAAAAAGGAAATGTGACCTAGTGTCCCTGTATTTCACCTCCCCATTCAGAGTTCCAACACCCCAGTGGCGAGGTGAAAGGCAGAACCACACAAGGTGACACCACTGTTTGGTTCCTCGTCAAGAAAGGCCCCTTTCGGATTTGTGTTGCTCTTCAGGACCTGGTGCAGAATGCTAACCCTAGCTACTGTAGCAAATCCCTCCCATTGTGAAGAGAGGCAGTAGGAGCATCAGAAGAGCCTCTAGAGTAAAGAATGGAAGTGTAGACCTCAAAGAGACATGCCTAGAAAATGGATGGTTAGTAGAGGTAGGGTCATCTTTAGCTAAGTAAGGCTAAGTCAGAAGGCTGAGATGGTATCTCAGTCACCCCTGACATACACTCCAGTTCATCTGTAACTTTTGTGTCCCCCAGAACAATTCCATTAGGTTACTACATTTGTAGAAGGAGCCAGAACAAAAACGTAAGCACCAGCAGCGTTAAAAGGTGACCTAAAGCAGAGTCAAGGAAAAGAGCTGGGCGTTCAGTTGCAGGAGCAGGAATGCTTCGTCAGAGTCAGGACATTCCTGGATGTTGTACTTTCAAGGGCCATTAGCTCTAGTATCATGAAATGCAAATTTTAATGCCCTGTCTGGGTCAAAGAGCAGGTGGAGCCTTCTTTAGGTATAACTAGTTCTTCTCCTGGACCCAGGGAGCAGATAGAATATCCTTCAGGTGTGTGTCAACTTCTCCCTGGACTGCCGAGCATATGAGGTCTCTTTTGGCTACATCCCTGTTTCTACAATTGAGGTTTTGCTTTCCCAAATTTCTGAGGCATGGAGAACTGAGACGACAATTATAAAGAATCTCCTGACCCCAGAGCTCTAGGTTTTACAACTTTCTGCTGAGTTTGGCCTGCACTATATTTGTTAATGCCATGGATACCCATGTATATAACTCTGTAAAAAAATGATTAAATGGTCATAAATCCATTCAAAGACTCACTGACGTGTCTGAGCTACTTGGACTCCGGATAAGAAGGACAAATGGCTTTAGGACTGGTGTTCAAACTAGGTTCGGCAATGCTGAACCTTTTTTCCAATTATTATTTATATTTTACTCTTAAAAGCAAGGTGCCACTAGAGGAAAGGCCAGGATCCTACAATACTGGGGAAGGGAGAGAGGAACATTAAAACAAAGGTGAGTTTTTAATATTGCTAATGACATATTAATTATACCATGAGACAAGAAGTTTAACAATAAATGAAAGGTAGTTTTAGGATCTCCTGCTCATCTGCAAGGGTGAAACCATGGCAAAAGTCCACATGAAGCTCAATGCTCAGAATCCTTTGTCTTGTCAGAAACTGGGTGAGATAAGACTCCTCTTTGCTTCCAGAGATTCCAGGGCCATGGGGATGGCTGTCTCATAGAGCAAAGTGCAGAGCAGCTCAGAGGGAGCCTCTCTGGCGGCTTCATGAGCTCTCGTCTCTTTCAACATCATGGAAATTAAGTTTTCTGAATGCCGTCTCCCACATTCCATACCCCCTAACGCATTACACATTTTAAGAGGGAACTAAATAAGCAGTATATACCAATTTTGCCAAGAAGTGGGATTCAAATGATGTATTCGGAACCGTTGGAGCAGGCACCATTGTGGATGCGTTACTGTTGGGTTCTAATACAACAAAAGACAGATGATTTTAATATAAAGCTATTATGGTTAATAAGGAAACAGACTGATATTGCTAATTATATAATTTATTTTTCTCAATGTTATTGGGATGTGCTTTTTCAGACCATTAAGGGTATAAACACAGCGGAGAACTCCTGCTTGGCCTGGTAGAGTGTAGTGCCTTCTCCCCTGAGTCAGTCATTATGCCTGTAAGTTGTTGTTACTGCAGATTGCACTTAACAGGCTAAATTCCTATCTAATTTCTACCTTTGGTAGAAGGAACTCATTTCAAGAGAAATGGCAAGATAAGTGCTGTCTACCCAGTTTCCACACAAGCCCATTTCTAGCTTGGTGGCAACAGTCCCGCCTTCTGTCTAGGGCTTGTTCCTGGAGCTATTTCAAGCAGTCCCTGCCAAGTCCTGCTTATTCAAGGCTGCCCAGTAAGCCCTTCAGGGACATTCCAGTGTTCTAGAATTTCAAGATGGCCAGGGCACATTGTCAAATTGTCTTGGCAACTGTTGTTTACTGGTCTCTCAGGGCTCTGAGAATATTTCATCTTGCCACGGTCTGCATCCAGGGAGATCTCGGGGGCCTTTATGTCACACTCTCTTGAAAGCTTATTCCAGAATTCAATCACATCTGTCTTAAGGTCCTTTCTTATGTTTAATGGAGTCTCTATCACTGTAAATGCCACCAAAGGAATTCAGTTCCAACTGGTTTCCCTGTTTACAGTCTGTCTCTGATCCAATGGAATCAATCACCAGAAAGCCACCTCACTGATGGTCCAAGGCACCATAAGCACCCATGGAACTCCTCCACCAACCTCCAAACTCTTTGCTTCATTCTAAAAGCTTTCCCAACATGCCCTCTAGTGTCACTAACCTCCTGAAATTCTGTTCCATTACCCATAATCTGTGACTGCTACAAGGCACACTTTCCTTCAGAACTAATTTTTACCCATGGCTATCCAGGGGGAAAAACAGTATGAACACCTTCTCTCATCGCTGCTTTCAAAACACATTTCTCCAGGTTTCTCAGAACACCAAGCCAGGTCTTCTCAAAGCTTCAGAGTGTCAGATATCATCACACACTGTGCTTTTGTAACCTTTTTTCCTTAACTTCCTGCCAGGCCCACTTGAGACTTTTCAATTCCGAGCTTCAGTGAAGGTAACAGGTTGCCCAATTCAGAGAAGGACTCTGCAGTCCCAAAGTCATCAGCCAATGTAGTCCTGACATTTCTGATGAATGAAGGATGGATGACTTTGGCAACAACTCATTCTGTCCCTGCTATCACAGGAGCCTACTTGGAAACGTTACCATGACGAAGAATACAGCACAATGAGGATGAAGACTCCTATCTGACATAGCTCACCGAGTCACATGGATCAAAATACAAACTCCACAGAGTACCACACCACACAGAACACTGAATTCAATGAAAGACCACAAAGAGGACAGTGGGCCCTGGACACTTTTCTTGGAACTGAAAAAATCTTATACCCTCTTGGGCCTCTGAAGCATCCTCACTTCCTAATGGTAAACACTACTACCATAGGAGGATGCTGATGCTGGGCCAAGAGCCCTCATTGCTGGCTGGATCTAGTATATGAGCACATTCCATGATGTAGTCACAATAGTGAAAAGACCTTACTGGATCCTTGATGCGCATGCAGGAACCCCAGTGTAGGAACACTTGGCTGTGTTTACTACTGTCAGATGGTCTTACAGCCACTAGTGATAAAGTAACACACAGGATATGGGGTTTCTGCTCAGGCAAGTTACATCCAAAGAAGGCCGTAAGCATGAATATGATTCCACAGAGTCAGGGGAGAAAGTGGAAATGATGGAAACATAAAACTAGGGGCTTTGCCTTGGATCCCCTCCAAAAGTTATGTTGGAGGAGGCATGTTTAACTGGACAGGGTAACGCTGAAACAGAATGTGAAGGTTGGGAGGTGAGTCTACAGATGGGGAAAATATGCTAACATTAGGGAAGATGAATCATCAACTATGAGTATTCAACAATGGGGATTTGGGATGAGAATTCACCAGTAAAGCTAGATGAGGCTACTGAGGTCAGCTGCTACCGGCCAATAGCCACATAGTGATGGAGAAGGGCACTGCATGCTACCCAGCAGGGCAGAGTCCTGCTTTGTTTCTTAAATTGGCTCCATGTTATGGGATCAGTCAGGTGGTAGAGAAGGTGTGAGTAAGTGGTGAGACTTGTCCAGGTGAGAGACTGGCCTGGATGTGGAGGAGGATGGCCCAGCTTAGAGAAAAGCAGCAAAATTAAGAGAGAGATGAGAGCCCTCATGAATTCATTTTTCACCTTTCTCTATCTGTAAAAAATTGTATTAATTTGTTCCATGGGAGACTGTGAGTGTGTGTGTGTGTGTGTGTGTGTGTGTGTGTGTGTGTGTGTGTATGTGTGTGTATTGGCCTGTTGCACAGAGGACTTGTGGAGAGAAGAAGACAGATTGTAGAAATCTGTTTACTTTTTCTATAATGTTTGTCTTGAGGACCTCACAGATGCTATCAGAAGACTTGGTGGAAAGGGCATTTTATCTACTGAGCCATTTCATCAGCCCTGGTGACTTTTTTCTAATACAGACTGTCACAGGCTTTTCTTAAACTTGAGATCCTCCCGCCTCAGTGTCTTTAGCTGCTTTGTGCCCCTATGCCTCGCCAAAGCTTTATTTGATAAGTATGCTTTAACAAGCAGACACCAGTGCTAGGGAGGCACAGGGAACATGCACGTGTCACTATGGCGGTTTGGGGTCTGGGCGAGCTGAACTGGGAAGTGTTGATGACCCATCCCCTTGTTGCTATTAAGACAGGTATATATTGGTGAATGAGTTGGGAAAAACATTTGGAATTTCCTGAAATATTGACGCAAACAGAAACCAAGAGTAAAATTTTCTCAAAGAACAATGAACCAGTGACTGGAGATTGTTCAGAAGACCAAAGTGAAGTAAGTCAACGGAAGTACTCAGTGTCAGGAAAGCAATCCTATTTATGCCCAGTCTCCCATTAAGCCTCCGAAAGACTTATACCCAATAGTCAGTAGAGTTCTAGCTGAAAACTTTGGGTGAGATTCCATGTGATAATTTACTTTTGGAACATCAGGTTGCTAGCAGCTCACATTGTACAAGCTCCTTCAGTCCCTGGTGCACCTGTTCTACACTTAGGATCATGCTTACTGTTGTCATCAAGCACATTCTTTCAAGGCTTGACATTTTCACTGCCACCACACCTGGAAACCTTCTTTTTATTGTGTCTCAGAATTAAAGAGATATTAAACATCATATGGACTGTCTGACTGAATTATCCTAGGAAGATAACGGAACGAGCTCCAAGATTGAGGGAAGCGACTGACAACCATTTGTTGACTTTCCGAAGATGGATATGAGGCCATTAGTTTAGAAAAGTCGCTGTAGACAGGAGACAAACGAGCAGTTTAATCCTGTGCCTTTCAAAGTGTCCGCTCAGGAAGGTGTCTGGCTGAATGAGTCTGTCGTGCTGGATAGCATGCTAGTAAACTTCAATAAGAAATCACAAAATGCTCTGCATTTCAAAGGCCCAGAGACACATTGTAGTGTTGAAATTGTGGCTTCCAGATGCTGTCAATGAACTCATGAGGTAGAGATCAGAAGCCATACCCTGTAGAGTTTAAAAGACTGGGTAATAAGCCTTCTAGGATGACTGGCTCTCAGAGGTAACCTGGGACTCTATGGCATGAAGACCATGACTGAAGACTGTGCATGCTAGCCACCTCCATGGTTCAGTACCTCCTGATTTCTTACACTCTGAGTAAGGGTATGCTTATGCTAATTTTGGTATTTATGGATATTGTAAAGACTCACAGACATTCTCCAGATCTGACAGTAATGAGAACTAAATAACTGCATAGGTATCTGTGTAAAGTGGCAAATGTCTAGCTGTGTCTGCAGGGTTGACGATGGCTATTAGTAAAGTCAGATGACTAGAAAATTGGTTAATATCTGGTTTCTCAAATGTTCCTACCGCCTGAGATGTTCAGCGGGCTAGCTCCTTCTGTGGTCTCTGATAAGGTCAGGAGGATGACAGTGACTACTTGGGTTTTAGGTCAGGTGAAAGAGGAATAGAGGGGGCTTACAGCTACTGTGGGATGGCAGATGAGGACTTTAAATACAGACTCCAGGCTATGAGATTTAACTGATGCACACACAAAGTGTTAATCCTGTTCTCCTGGTTTCTACTTTCTCCAAAAGCTTAGAAAACCCTGCTCTCTTGGTGGGACTGATGGAAGCCCATTTAGTTTCTCCTTCTTCTACAATACCACAGAGAGTCAGTCCTAGGAACTTGGCACTGTGTCCCATTTCTAGCACAAGAAAGGAAGGGAGGGAAGGAGGGAGAGAAGAAATTAGAATGAAAGGATGAGGGGAAGGCAGTTGGACAAACATCAACTAGAAAATGACGTCAAATTGCTTTCAGTGGCAATTTTTCTACACATTTAAAAAAGAATAAGCAGGGCTGGTGAGATGGCTCAGCAGGTAAGAGCACCCGACTGCTCTTCCGAAGGTCCTGAGTTCAAATCCAGCGACCACATGGTGGCTCACAACCATCTGTAATGAGATCTGGCTTCCTCTTCTGGAGTGTCTGAAGACAGCTACAGTGTACTTACATATAATAAATAAATAAATCTTTAAAAAAAAAAAGAATAAGCAGCAACCCTCCTCAAACTCTGCAGAGAGGATGACAATCTGGGGATGCGACAATCCCAGTCTTCTTCTATAAAGCCTGGGTTGCCTTCATTAAAAAAAAAATGTCGCCAGGCAGTGGTGGCGCACGCCTTTAATCCCAACACTTGGGAGGCAGAGGCAAGCAGATTTCTGAGTTCGAGGCCAGCCTGGTCTACAGAGTGAGTTCCAGGACAGCCAGGGCAACACAGAGAAACCCTGTCTCAAAAAACAAAACAAAACAAAACAAAACAAAACAAAACAAAACAAAAGAATGTCTAAATAAGAACTGAAAATAAACAAACATGTACCCACCAGCACTCATAACTTTCTTGACAGAAAACTAGCAAGAAGCCCAAGGAGTTTTTTAGATCACTAAAAATGATAATAATAAAACCAGTAAAGTCCAGGGATGCTAAACAGATCTCATTTTCATTTGTTGTTAATAGTGAACTAACCTGATAAGGAGCTCAGAGAAATGTCTTTACAACAGCTGAATAAAGTAAAAAGAGCTAAGGAATACATTTACAAAAAACCCAAAACAAACAAACAAACAAGCAAACAAGCAAAATAGATAATATATATCTAGAACTCCCAGACATGGCTGAACTCTGCAATTAGCAGAGGGACCTCTTGTACACGGTAGGTAGAAGTATGCATTGACATGTGAGGAAAAGCCCAGAGACTGAAGTACAATGGATATCTGTAATTATTTGTACTGATGTGGAAAGGGAGCACTCAATCTTGGAAGAGCTTTGTAAAGCCACCCTTACTGTTCAGAATCTTTCCAGGTTCCTCCTCTGCCTCCTTGTCACACAGTTTCCTTCTCCATAAAACCCGTAGAGCCCTTGCAGAGTTCAGTAGTGCAGCTGGTGCTGTTGACTTCTTTCCTAAGTTTCAATCTGTACTCATATGCAATCATGGCAGCTACACACAATGATTGATTGATTTGTTATGTTTAAATCATAATACTGCAAACACTATCTCCTGTGGGCAGAACTTCAGTTGTATTCTTTCATGACTTACCATGTCCCATATACTATATACTTGACTGCCTGTTTTCAGTTTTCTCCATATAGTTGATTTCTGTGAGGACATGGTTTGTTTTTGTTTTCTGTTTCCTTTGATGTTTAGCAACAGCTCTGATATTGTTTATTATAAATATTTTCGGAGTGGCTGAATAAAAATTGTGTTGTGTTACATTGATTATCTGGCATTTGGTAAGTTCTATGCATTTTGTTTGCTAATGACAGTGTTTTCCTTTGCACTGTAATAAAACAATACATATAGTTATTATTTTCACTAATTTTTATATATAGCATTTGAATTTATAAACCACAAGTAGTTAGAAAGGGATACTTGACCTGTAATTGTACATAAGTATATAATGTAATGAAGGTCAAATTTGGTTAATATCATTCACTTCTTTAGTTGTGCCTTTTTTTTTTTATAAGAAACAATTTGATAGTTGTTGCTATCATAATTTAAAAATCTCATAGTTTTTAAATTGTTTGAGAGTCCTAATGATTGTTAATAAAAGCTGAGGCTATTATTAGTTTGTGAAGCTGTAATTTATCACAGCCTAGATTGCAACCAACTTTTAATAAATAACATTGGATCTTCTTTGTACGAAACCAATAAGAAAACCTAGGGGAAGCAGACAATCCTGTCAAAGTGCCTGAGGGTCAGAAAGTATCCTCCTTATATTCAGGCCAAGGTGATCTAAAGTTTCAGTTGCACAGAGGAGGGAACATAGCACAGGAAAGCTAGTGCCGGCTTCATGCTTCGTTAGTCCTGAAGACAAGGAGAGGATGGTGTGACACAGCAGGATCTGAAGACCAAGAAATATAGAAACATGGATCAATACTTCTGGCTTCAATTTAAAAGGTTAGAAATTAGAAATACAGGGCTAGGAAGATGGCTCAGAGGATAAAAGCACGTGTGGTGTAATCAGGAAGACTGAAGTTCACATCCTCAGAACCCATGTGTGGGTATGTGTTGGAGTCTTCATGGAATAAACACAGAGACACAGGAGGCACACATGAGAGTGAAAGACGGGAGTTGGACCCAGTGGACTGAAGTCAGGATAGTTCCTGAAAGGCCTCAGCCAGCAGGTTTTATTCTCATTCTATACTCTAAAACCACAAGGTGGGATAGGCAAGCAAAGGAAATTTCACAGACGCGTATGTGGCAGTCTGCAGGTTGTTAGGGGTGACAAGCCATGTTTCAGCGATACCTCCAGGTCATTCTGTTCCAGGTAGGAAGTGAAGATGCATGGCAAATAAGCACTACAAGCAGTGCTGTAAACCACAAAATAAAACAATAAATCAGTATCTAATAATTGATCTTTTCGAACTTACTCTATTTCTAATACATTTAGCCATGAACCCCCAGTACCGTGGGGGTGGTCATAGAAGCCTGGCTCCAGGGTTAGTAGGAGGCCCTGTCTCAAGGGAATAACACAGATAGACAGACAGAAGCACAGGCAGAAAGAGAGAGTGTGGGGGTGAGGCACACACACACACACACACACACACACACACACAGAGAGAGAGAGAGAGAGAGAGAGAGAGAGAGAGAGAGAGAGAGAGAGAGATATGCTACTCTTGCTTCCACATGCTATATATACATTCATATAAACCCATACACAAAGAAATGGAATTTTTAAAAAGTGAGAATGCAATATGATCAGGTAGCTTGTTCACACCTATGTGAGCTCACCCATGTTTCTATATATTAGCAACATGAAGGGCACTTGTTAAATCAGGACTGTGGCAAAGAAAACACACAAACAAAAGATGAAACAAAAAACCCTGACAAAGGAATTACTACTACTTTACATGGTATTTAAAGCTGAACTCAAAGACTTACACCAAACACTCAGTTATGTCACACCTCCTACTGACTCCTTTATTAGCTTACTTAATTAGCTTACTTAATCAAAGCTAGGATTTTCAAACAGTATCTTTTATAACTAGCAGTTCTGTCTAACTTGGTTCCACTATGACATCACCATACAAAGTTCACATTAAAGAAATGTGTAATCCAGTTTAAAAAATAAAAATTACCAGAAAGATTTATAAATGCTCTTAGCAGATTTTGGAATTTGTGATCAGAAAACCCTATCTCCTTATTGGGTCTTCCTTTCATACTGAAGCAAGTGAAGCTCTGCCCAGGATGGTTTTCTATAGAAGGACTGAGGTTACAATAAGACATATAATTTAGGAAGGAAATAACCTGAATATTGGTGCCAAAAAGTATTTTGAAGATAGAATGATTGTTTTCTCTTTCAAATTTGTTAGTATTTAATAAGTTTTTGTTTAACTGGAAAATATAGCTACTGAATGTGATAGAGTATGACAGTGTATACACACACACACACACACACAGTGTGCAATGTTTCAGTGACTTAAGATATATTCACTACTCAAACAGTTATCTCTTCTGGACTTGTTGACCAGTCAGTTCCCACTGAACACCCCAAACATTACAGGCCAGCATTCCCCAAACCTTAGAGGCCAATGTTCTTGGTTACTCTCCAGATCTTGACAAATACTGCTGAAGGCACCAGATGTGTAAGTCCTACAACAGAGAAATCAAATTGATTTCTCCAACTAGAAGCTTCATCCACACTGGCTAGCTTTCACAGTACTAGAAGGTTCTATATACACTACAGGAGAAGAAATCATAATCAGCTGTGAGTTCTGAGAAATACAATAATGATAGACTTGGCAAGAGAGCCTACTGACGCAAATTAGCGGGAACACAGTAAGAGTAACTATATTCAGATTGTATTTAAGGTCTACTCTTCCAGACATGGCAGGGCATCAGTACATATGACCTCTCATTGTAGCCCAAATGTTAGAGAAAATCATGAGATTGGAGAGTGGCTTTGCATTGAAGAGCACTAGCTGCTCTTTCATAGGATCTAGGTTCAATTCACACAGCACTTCATAGCCATCTACAATGACACTTCCAAGTGATCCACCACCTTCTTCTGGCCTTTGATGACAGAAGAAACACAAATGGTACACAGACACACATGCAAGCATAACAACCGTACACCTAAACAAGAATTAGAAATATCATCTTCTGAATGTAAGGTTTAAGCATACTATTTGATCCTAAATATTGTTTAGAAACATTTTAAACAATTATGTCTCCATTACACTATGACATTTTCAGCTAGTCCTTGTGAAAGGTGACTCTAGGAGACAAAGCTAATATAGCAGTGATCAGCATTTGCCAGGGAAACACACAATAGCTTAAGCAATTGACATCAAAGTCCATGTCCATTGCCTGGCAGTTAGCTATACTACTGTTCCGATGGGACCATTTTAATGGTAAAACAGAAGAGAACAGATTCTGTTTCACAAGGAAAAATATATAGTACAAAAGTGCCATCATCCCTCTGAGTGAGCTCCAGGACCAGTGGGTGCCAAATCCCACAACTGCATCTTCAGCAGAAGGAACATGGACAAACGTTCACCCTTCACACCTACATCATCACGGTGTGACAATCTGGGGCTTGCCCCAAACATTCTCTCCTGCCCTTCACACTTAGATAATTCCGAGATTAAATCTGAAGCCTAGACAGAAACTTTCTTCCTCCCTTTCACACTTAGCTCATCTCTCCCATAAAGCAAGGCGCTTACAGAGAACTCCTCTTTCTTCCCCCAAACCCCAAGCCAATTAGAGTGACTAGTCCCAGAGAAAATCCATCGAAGCTATAGCTATTGAGTATTACCAAGGAAAATGTATGAACTTGAGCAATATGGACATGAGATTTCTCTTGAAATTCTACTCACAGATAGATGGGTTGGCTCCACAGATGTAAAATCCAAGGCTTACAGATGTTCGATTTTATGCATATGAATGGACTCTATAATTTCCTGTGTATATGTGGTTCTTTAGTTTTAGATGCTCGATAATTAAGTTAAAACAATGAAAGCTAAAAACTGTTGTATTTTAAAAAACTGTTTTACATCCCCTGGAACGATGATTCTACTATGACTACTGGGAAGTGTCTGAGGATAGCCCTGGCACTCAGGGTGGTCCTGAAGATAAGGACCCAGAGGGAGGGAGGGAAGCTTAAATAGCTATTCTCTTGGAATCCTCTGGTCCCAGAGTATCTGTAAAGGACCTGGTGTCAGTCAAACTGATATTTTACAGCAGAATGTCAATGAATATTCTATGAGTTAGCCCACTTTTCTTTTTATTTTCAAAATTTGATACATGTGATAAAATATAAGTCACAGTGGTTCTAAATATTAAATCAACTCCATCCGTGCTAGTATTATTAAATATCTAAAATGTCCAAGTAAGCATGAAGGCTTACATTACTGACAAATGCTAATTTCCCATCCTGCTGACCACTTCAGGAAGAATCCTACTTGTGACATGATTTTTCAAGGAAAATTTTTAATAGTTGTCATCTCTCCTAAGTCTCCTTTTATTTGTATGTTTATTTTGTAGGGGCTTAACTATATTAAAGCACCCTCTTGCATCTATTAAAGGAGACACTAAGAAAATATGAAAGCTAATAACAAATTGCAGTATGTTCCTGATACATTTTAGATTTTGGATTTTAAAGAGTAGGTTTTCTTAAATGTAGAAATAAAGAAGGCAGTGGCCATTTTAAGTAGTAAAGACCCTCCACCTCCTACTCCAGCTTCTGTTTCACATTTGGATATCAGACTTACATTTCCCATCTTGAGCTTTCTGGAAAACAGTTTATCTAGAGCCATGATGTCTTAGCCACTGTTCCATTAGCATTGCATTCTACTCCCTGGCACCCCCCATAGGCATGTAGCTATATCATAATGCAAAAATGCATTCAGTCCGACTTCACCACTGTTTAAAGTCCAAAGTTTAAAGTCTCTTCTGAAACTCGGTTCAGTCTCATAACTCTAATCTCTTGTACACTCAAAATAAAAAAGCAAATCACATAGTTCCATCACACAGTGGCACAGAATATACATTCCAAAAAGAGGCACAGTTAGGAAATACTGGACCAGAGCAAGACTAAAAACAAACAAGGCAAACTCTTAATTCTGTATCTCCATGTCTGATGTCAAGGCAATCTTCATATTTCTTACTCCTTCAAGCTTGGTTGGCTGCAACATCTCTCTCTCTCCTATCCTGGTTCCACTCAGCCTGTGGTTTCCTTTAGCAAGAATCCCATTGCTCTGTCATCTCCAAGATCTTGGTGCTTCACATGATGGCCTCTCTAGACTTTCTTTCTAGACCCTCTTGCTACATACTCGGCCTCAGTGGCTTCAATTAGCTCTGGAATGAGATTCTGTGGTTCATTTTTTCACTTCCTGACGGGATTTCTGGACCCAGATGCACACTAGACAGGAAAGGATGTCTTGAATGAGGACTGGGGGTGGGAGGAGATCTCCTCCAAAGATTTCAGTGTTTCATCTCTTTAGTGTTACAGCTCATTTAAAAAAGAGTTCTCTTAGTGGATAGTCAATGAAACAGCTTATATGTACACACTTCATTCAGGTTGAATTAAGAGCTATATATATGAACTTTGGAAAATAGGAAGAGGCTCTTCTTGGGGCGAAGTTTCATTGGCTGAGGTCCTAGGGATACCTCATTTGCATCAAGAGACAGCTAAAGAAGTTTAACCTGTAACTTCTTCAAGGATTGTATAACATTCCTCAGGTAGAAGATTTGGAGGTCAGCCCCCCCAGAACAGATAGAGAAGCCCCATAAGAAAAGGGGGTCTTCTATTTTGAGCAATCAACTGCTTTCCCAACCTTAAATCTCAAAGTTCATATTCTGCCAATAAGTAGCATGGAGAAGCCTGTCACAGCAATACCCCAGTCCCTGGTACAAACTTATGTCTTAGGCATTTTTCTTTTTCTGTGAAGAGGCACCACAATTAAGAAAACTCCTATAAAAGAAAACATTTAATTGGACGATTGCTTACAGATTGGTGGTTAAGTCCACTATCATTATGTAAGGAAACATGGGAGAGGCAGGCAGGTAATGAAGTAGTAGATAAGAGCTACATACTGAACTATAAACAGAACAGGGAAATAGAAGAGGAAGAGTGAGAGAGACAGAGACAGATGGAGACAAAGACAGATGGAAACAGAGACAGAGAGGAAAAAGAAAGACCAAGCCTGGCATGGACCTTTTAAATCTCAAAGAATCCTTCTAATTCTTTCAAACAGTTATACTCCCTGGTTACTAAGCATCCAAATATATGAGCCTATGAGGACCATTCATAGTTAAACCATCACATAAAGTTTTCATGAAGACTCATCAAAACTGGGCTTCATTCACATCTAAAAGTCCCAAGTTCAAGTCTATTTTCTCTGAGTGAGAATCCAGATGCTGTACAGAATTCTTCCCAGAAAGTCCAATACCAGTTTGTAGCACCCATGTTTAACTCACTGGCCTAAGAGTTAGAAGCAGCCAGGGTGGTGTGCGAACCATATCTTTCTACCTTGAGGATCTAATTTCAAGAACTATGCCATGAAAGAGTGCTGCCCTGAGGTTTTCTCTGGAGCTCCTGGGGTTGGAGATTAAGAAGATCTGGGCAGAGTCATCATTCAGTGAGGATACTAATTGCACACCCTGATGTTTTAGTACAGTTAGAGGGTTGGGTTCTCTTCCAGGACCCTTTTCTGGAATATATGTTCAAAATAAGAGGTTTTGAACATTATTTTTTTTTATTTTTATGTGCACTGGAGTTCTACTTGCATGTGTATCTGTGTGAGGGGGTCATGTTCCCCGGAACTGAAGTTTCAGACAGTTGTGAGCTGCCATGTGGGTGTTGGGAATTGAACCTGGCTCTTCTGGAAGAGCTTGCAGCATTCATAACCCCTGTGTCAGCTTTGTAGCTCCAGGAAGAGAGTTTTGGTTGGTATGGATCACAGGGGAAAAGGGGAGGGGGTGTCAGAAGCCAAAACATCTGGAGCTATAGTATCAGAAAATTTTATCTAACCGTATTAAAACTTTGTATTTAAATGTTGCAACAGGGGCAGCTAACATTTGTTACTTCACCCTGATATCATGAGCAGGTAACCTTCAACATAAACGGATCTGTTTGTTTTCGCCAAGTTCAAAATCACAACACTTAAAAACTTAAGTATGGTTTTATTTATACTGAAGATGGCTAGGGAGTGAAATTAAAATGCACCAACTGTAAGTGTTATTCTAGCTAGAGCTGATCCCAGCTAATCTCACACCAAGGAGTGAAAGCGAGCAGAAAACGCCTTCCAGAGTAATGGGTGACTGGGAATTCTCCGGAAGTTCCATTGCTCAACTGAACATGTGCCTGAGGTCGTAATTGAAGCACAGTGGCCCAATTCTTTTAAGGCAGGAGGAAAAACATGTAGACACTTGGGTATTCTGCTATGCTTGCAGCATAAGCTCCCTACATTGACATTTCTTATGCTACTTGGTTCTCATAACCCGGCATAAGCTGGGTAATAAGACCTTGATATGTAGGATCTTATGGCTAAGTCTGGGGAAAGCAGCAGATGTTAAGTTTATTAAATCAATCAAACTGCACAATTAAAGTTCAAGCACTGCAGTTTAATTAGGACTGTGGCTAGTTACAAATCTACACACAGCATGGTTTTCCACCAAACATCCAGGCTGACATTTTGGATATAATTCCGGCATTCTCACAGAGCCTTTCCAATAAATTAAGCCACTAGCACCCACTTTGGAGGAATTTAGCATTATGTATGTTATATTTTATTTATATTAAATATATTATATTTATATTTGCAAAATGTAGAGTCCGTATCTATATTTTACACATTTTTTTTAAAGCAAAACTAACTTTTGATATTCATGACCTTGTAAACCAGCTCTATTAGATTCCGCTCTCAGCACCCACATGGATGGCCCTCAAGCACCTGTAACTCCAGTATGAGGTGATCTGACTCCTTCTTCTGGCCTGAGCAGAGACTGTATGCAAACTGTGCTTATACGTACATGCAGGCAAAAGACTAATACATGTGAAATAAATCTTAAGGAATAAAATGTTAATGTGTCATTAAAAAGAAAAACAAAGCTTCATTGTTTTCTTCCTTATACATCTAATTTATATATTGAGATCTTTGTGCAACAATAAACTTATCAAAATATTCCTTCATGAAAAATACATTCTTAGTTGATTTTTTTCAAAATACTTTGTTGAGCAGAAAATGAGAGGAAGCAATGTAAGAACTTAAATCAAGGTGCCTTACATCAGTTTATGTCCAGCCATAGATGAACAGAAAACAGTAGACCCTGCCAATGCCTACTTTCAACACAAACTCTACTAAGTATTCCTGAAACACCTAAACTCGAAGTTTAGAAAAGAAATTTACTAACAATCAAGCTTATCTAAAAGGTAATGAATATCATAAGAGTTTCTTTTTTCCCTTTAAAAATGGGATGTAAAATATAGAGACAAACAATTGTATAGTTTTGTTGAGATAAAGACAAATTCAAATGACAGAGGGAAAGATATGTCCTTCCTGGTTCATGAGTTTGTTCCCTGGCTACCAGAGAGGGAGAAAGGACGACACTTGAGGGTTCCTTTTGGCTCAACTAGCCTGCCATTCTAGGCTAACACTCTACCTTACAAAGTTGTAAAATTAAGTTTCTCTTCTTCATTACTCTGAGTCCTTAGGGCTCTTCTTACAAAGTGAAGACTCTCACGGGCAATATGTAGAATACATGTTTAATGATCTAAGATGTTTTTGTTTTATTTGTATTTTAGGGTTGGCTATGGAAATATTGAAGGTGTTATTATATCATATGATCTAGTTATACTGCATAGTAGGTATGCCAGCATGGTTCTTTGTAGAAACAGCACAACAATACAGTCATCTGTGTGTGTATGTGTGTTTGTGTGTGTGTGTGTGAGAGAGAGAGGGGGGGGAGGGAGAGGGAGG
>NC_034608.1:34845607-34858642 GCF_900095145.1 Mus pahari
GAGGGAGGAGGGAGGGAGAGGGAGGGGAGGGAGAGGGAAAGAGAGAAGGAAAGGGAAGGGGGAGGGAGGAGGAGGGGAGGGGGAGGGGAGGGAGAGGAAGACTGAAGAACAATATTGACTTTGCACAGAATTACCAGACTCTGTTTCCTTTCAGGGTAAAGTTTTTCCTGGCCTTTGAGAAGGTAGAACATGGGCTGTGATATAAAATGCAATAATTTGGGAAAATATATGACATCTAGGATTTGAAGGAAAAATATTCTATGGGACAGCTCTGCTACTTCCTAAATTTCAGAGATTTATAGCAACTCATTACTTTCCCTGTTTGGCATTTACTTTGTGCTTCTTCTATAGGCAGTGGCATATCAAAAAGTCCTGCAGGGAAATAATATGAGGTTCACCCAGGTCTTATATGCTCTCTTACTTCATTTATCTTTGTAAAATGTAGGTCTCAGTGCAAAATGGACCTCCTGCTGACTCTGCACCAGTTTTTCTATTTGACAGAGTTTACTGAATGTTCTTTGCTAGGCCACCTGGTCAACCTGGGCAAAACATGAAGAGAAGGGACACATGACTCAAGATTCCTGAGCATCCTTCCTTGCCTAGGTAAGTACGGAAAGGCTGGCTCATGCCCTTAGCTGCCATACCCACGAAGGGTGGATCAAACATGCTCATAAACACAAATTTGCGTCTGTCCTAATTCTGCACAAACCGCTTTTCTTGTCTTTATTCCTTAAACAGTTTAAGGCAGTGAGCGTTTGCATAGCATACATTAGCTTGGGTGTTCTAATAATCTGAAGCTGAGCTAATGAGTTCAGAAGCTGTGTGTGAGTTCCAAATGGAAGCCGTGTGTGAGATCCATGCACGTATTACACTGTGAGGGCTTAGGTGAATGACCCAGACACCATCAGTTGTCACATCAATGTGGTCCTGCGACCAGCTTCCTCCCATGAGTACCTAGCTTGGAAAGTAGCAATCACCTCAGCCTTAGCCTACAAGAAACAGAAGACCAAAACTGAAGTTAGTCTGATATATATGTCCATATGGTCTGGTTTATAAGTTTTTTTTTTTTAAA
Source organism: Mus pahari (assembly GCF_900095145.1). Taxonomy (NCBI): domain Eukaryota; kingdom Metazoa; phylum Chordata; class Mammalia; order Rodentia; family Muridae; genus Mus; species Mus pahari. The sequence goes on from NC_034608.1 coordinate 34,846,680, forward strand.
CTAATCGTCACATTTTACAATTGTGCTGTAAGGACTTTTCTCCTTATCTTACAGAGAAAATTAAATAAACCCTTCACTGTACCAGGATCTTAATTCCACTATACTCATGTCTATCAGTAAAAAGCAGATGTGTGAGTGTGCTAGGATCAAGCAGCCTTTCATCAATGACAGGACCTGCACCAACCCCCTCTGTGTTTATGTGACAACTTCCATGAGGTATGTCTGAAGGCAGAAGAGGGGTACAGGGTGTTAAGGGACTTTTTTGTCATTAATATTAACAGTGACTAAAAACCATGCTGGTGAGAAGACATTTCATGTTTCTATAAATGAACAAACCAAGATTAACCAAACTCATTAATTAAACTAATTAATGAGTTAATATTCCCTCCAACATTTTCAGAATCCATATGGAAAACATGGTGAAGCCGGAACACAGTTGATACTTCCTCAAATGCTGGACCCATGGTCATATTCTATACCTCCTGTTCACAGTTGCATAACTAGTAGCTTCATATGACCTTACTAAGAAGACTTGTAATTAGGAGAGCAGAGACAGAGGAGGGGGATTCACATCCACTAAACCTCACCACGAACACAATGTGGCATGCATGTATCAGGATTTGAACTTCAAAAGGGGGTGTCATTCTCCATTCCTCTGCCTTTGCAATGTCTGTGTGCTCGGGTTGCATTGCAGGAGTCTTTAGCCAAACAAAACCCAGATCAGTGGACTTGAATTTGGCTCATGGATCAATAATTCTCAAAATGAGTATTTTAACCAGATACTATAGAATTGGAATTCTTATTTCATACAGTGTGATTATTAAAAGTCATTTCCAAATGACTTTTGATTTCTCAGAATGTCTGGGTTTCTAAATATTTCTGTTCTAGAAACCATAAAATGTGTCTGGTTCCTGAACTACTGAGTTCCCATGAAAGGCAAACCTGATGTATCTAATTAACTGGCACCTTATTTAAATGAACTTGACCTTAGTGCACTTCATCTTCCAGCAGTGTGTCTCTTTGGATATTTTACTACCTACACACTGCTATTAACATGAAACACATGGCAATTTATGACAGTTAGACTTAAGAGGAAACTCACCTTCCATTCTACGCTCATTCGGGTTTTAAGTGAAATATAGTGAGTTATTTTTTCCAAATCCTATTGATGATTTTTAATGATAAAGCTAAATTTAAAACACAGGGACACACACATGTACACACACACACACACACACACACACACACACACACACACACACACACCCCAGTTCTCTGATTCAAAAGCTTCTCCATTCCATCAAATTACGAAACAGTGTGATTTCTGGCCAATCTCATAAAGGGTCTACAGAGCAAACCAAACCCAATCAGAGCAGGCAGCCACAGGCACAGCTCTGTGTTATTGTTCTGAGCTGTTTAACATGACACATAAAGTCCAAAATTAAAGTTATGCCATTTGAAGCAATGGAAATATGTTGTTGTATCTATCTTCCTTCTCAAAGCTGGAGCTTGCTGTCAACCAAGATAAAACCCAACAACGCACACCACCCTCAGGAAAGTGCTAGTAAAAACTTCACACTCTGTTGAATTTGCTCTTTAAGTGTCAATGTTATTTTTAATTAGAACCAGAGTAATGTAGCAACATGACATCTTCACTTGGTTGTATTAGCCTGTGACATCTTTTGGGGAAATGACTACACTGAACTCCTGGCCTGGTGTCACAGATGGTGGAAATGTTGCTTTCCCATTCAGGACTGGAAGGACAAACTATTGCTATGTGTCATGTGTGGGTCAATATGGGGGACATGCTTTTGCTTAAGGTCATGGTAATCAAAGAGGGTTTCAGAATAGGAGGAGGCTGCAAGTCACATCTAGTCAGTGGCAGGGGTGATTGTCAGATCAGCACAGTGAGCTGAATTTGTTTTTATTTCATACAAGTATGGACCTGAGACCTTGTCTTTGTGACTCACAGTTGTGGTGCCCAAAATAAGTGTCCTATCAGGGATTCTGTGAACAGTGTCTTTGATCAGCTGGACTATTCTAGAACCTAGAATTCTAGTTGCACCCTTACTGCTTGCCTTCAGCTGTAGTTTCAAAATTAACTACTAGGAACTCTATGGTGTGCCTTTGGTAAAATGGTTCAATTTATTGTGGCTCATAGCCTGCTGCCTCCCAAACCCACTGCTCCCCTATCATATTCTTTTTCAACATCATGTAAAAAAAATGCAAACTTGGCACTTTACCATGAACACTTAAAGAACTATAGATTTTAAACTATCTAAAAACAACTCAGGTTAGATCTTATACTGAAAACACTGGAGAATGTCAATTCCTTATTGCTATCTTGACTGAGTTATATGAAGGGCGCCTCTCTTTTCTGGCTTCAGGCAGAGTGTGAGGTTTTCTGGGTGATCAGTAACTTCACTGTGTGGGGAGATGGTAGGTTCTGAACTAAGTAATGTCTGAGTGCATCTTAGACGTTGGTTTGAGAATGGTCCTCAGTAACTGTCATTAATAAACAGTTTTTACTGGACTATTAAGAAAAATGCCTTTTACAAAGGCTAATGCATCTCTCAATAAAGCTCTCATTCCTCACAGGATGAAGTACCTGGCAGATACCATTAAACTCAGAAAGCAAATTTAATGGGCACCTTAACAACTCAACATGGGGTTCCTGGTGGACGAGCTAGGAAGGAAACAATGACAAAAGTTTTTGTTTTTTGTTTTATTGTTGTTGTTGTTGTTAGAAGAGAAACTTAATTACCAGAAACTATCAGGCAAATGGAAAGCTATAGGCAGCCTCTATGATGACTGTCCAGGTCTCATCATAACTGAAATGATATTCAAGAAAGTAAATGTCACAGTCACTCAAGTGAGAGGAAAGAAAAGGAATCCAACAGCACTGTGCAGTGTGAGATACTGAACAGTACAATGGATTGGAGAGGCATCCTGTGATGTTGCATAAACACTGAGTCAATAAATCAGACCCGAGCCAGTCAGTTGACATCTTGACATTCATAATTACAATATGGTCATAAAAAGGAGTATTCTTCTTTTAATCCTAAAATGTTTCAAGATATCAATACAAGGAAGGAATAGTATATTAATGGTGATAAAGTTTTCACAAACAAATCTTATTGAAAATGCCAAAAACTGTCCACATTATTGAAAAGCAAGCTCTCCTACCAACATCTAAATATTTCTTTTTTCATGGAGAAGGCAGAGGAGAAAAAATATATCTGTCACCTTGTGTCTTCAAATCATAAATGCATATATATTGCCTCAGTCACTGGAACATAGCTTTCTAGCATTGGGTGTATGCCTACCAATAGGGAACTGTAGACTAGAAAATGTGGGGCCACCACTTTCATGTCCTGTGAGCATTCATGTCCTGTGGGTAGTCAAGGTCTTCTCTGGTAATTTGTTCATTTGCATTTTTCTTTCTAAAGTGTGAATTTCCAGGTATGTAAACAAACAAAACAGAATCAGTAACAGATAAGGCCTGTATATGGTGCACAGATATACTTGTAGTCAAAACACTCAGATACATAAATTAAAAATAAGCCTGTGGTGGTAGTTTGAAAATGTTTGGTCCAGGGAGTGCCATTATTAGGAGATAGGGCCTTGTTGGAGTAGGTGTGACCTTGTTAGATTCCTCCAACAAGTGTGCCACTGTTGGGGTGGGCTTTAAGTCCTTCTTCTGAGCTGCCTGGAAGACAGTCTTCTCCTGTTTGTCTTCAGAACAAGATATAAAACTCTCAGGTCCACTAGCCTCATGCCTTCCTGGACACTGCTATGCATCCTGCCATGATGATAATGGACTGAACCTCAGAACCAGTAAGCCAACCCCAATTAAGTATTGTCCTTTATAAGAGGCTGGGCAATGGTGGCACACACCTTCAATCCCAGCACTTGGGAGGCAGAGGCAGGCAGATTTCTGAGTTCGAGGTCAGCCTGGTCTACAGAGTGAGTTCCAGGACAGCCAAGGCTATACAGAGAAACCCTGTCTTGAAAAACCAAAAAAGAAAAAAAAAAGTTTCCTTGGTCATGGTGTCTCTTTACAGCAGTGGAAACCTGTTTAGTCACACATGGTCATGCAAGGGATGACATGACATGGTTCCTACCCTAGAACAGAGCCAGCAGGCATGGGCCTCCAACAGTATATATATATATATATATATATATATATATATATATACATATATATATACTGAAACTCCTTCAGAAAATATTCTCCCTGCCAGGGTTATTGGGGAAATGATCTCCCTGCCAATCAAGGTTAGTGACTTCATGATAATCAGAGATAGCCCAAGTTAAGGAGGCAAAGGTGTGTCTAATGTTTCTCCAAAATGGTAAATGCTGTTTCCTTCAGGAAATCCCTTAAGGCTATGGGAACGAACTCTGAAAACATGAGTTCAAAAATATATGAATAGGATTTCTTAACTTTGAAAAATATAAGGGTGTAATATGAATTGTGTAAGGAGCTTCATAGACCTAAAAGAAGAAAGGCACTTGCATTATAAGCCAGCATGTCAGAAAGCTATTAAGGAAGAAGATAAAGAGATATAGGGAGTAGTGATTTCAGGCCAAGATTTGACTCATTTAAGTTTATTGTTTGTACGTACAAAGGCAGACATATTCCTGAGTTCAAGTTCTTGGAACAGAGCAAGTTTAAGCCCAGGCCTTGTGGGAATGGTGACCTCAGAACAAGATCCCACCAGCTAGATTATTATCTGTACTTCCAAAGGTAAGCAGATCTGTAAATTCATTTGTAATGTTAAAGAAATGCATGTGCTGTCTTTTTCTAAAAATCAAGAGGCTAAGGTCATAGGATGCTGACTCATGGGATAAATAAATGGGATCCTGGAATAAATGACTGAATTGATATGTAAATAAAAGATTGCTTAGGTCTGTGGGAGTTGAGGTATCTGGGTGAGCTGTCTGGAGAGCCTGGGGAAGTGGAACACAGGCTGTCAGTATATACCCTACATTTGACATAGAGTTATCCCTTTGTCGTTCTCAAACCCTGCTTCCTCAGGGACACCACTCCAAAATGAGGCTGTTCCTTGACAGAAACCCTAATAAGTACACAATATTGAGTTAAAACAAAGAAATATCTATGCTGGAGACACACAAATCTATGCATCGCTTGAAAACTTCGAAGATAATTTCCTTTTCTAGAATGTATTCTCAAATATTTTTATACAAGTTTCCAGACAACTGATCTATATTACTTTTATTCTTCCAAAATTCACAAAAATATAATAACTAATGTTGATTGTATATTTGATATGCTCTAGAGTCACCTGGGGGGGGGAGCATGTCTTGGGCATGTCTTTGAGGGAGCTTTTAGATGAAATTATTTCAGGTGAGAAGACTTACAGTGGTGGTGGGTGGTACTGTGTGACAGGCTGAGGTCTGGAATGAATATTGAGAAAGGAAGTTGAGCCCCAGCTTTCAGGGCTCTGTGCTTCCTGATTGTGGACACAAAGGGATCAGCTGCCTCCCAGTCCTATCCCCATGACTTTTTTGCCTTGAGGACCAAAACCTTGAACTCTGAGCCAAAACTCTTTCTTCTTTAAGTTTCTTGTGATTAGCATTCATTTTTATTTTCACATTAATTTTAAAAATGTAAGGATAATAATGATTTGTGATATTTACTGTTTAGTCTCCAACTGGGGTTCTCAGTTTGTTTATAATATAAGCTTTCAAGTTGATTTCTCACATGTATATTCCTCTACATTATCTAAACAACAAGTAAGGTACTTCCTAATTTGGCCATGTTCAACCACACATCGGAGAGTCTGTGAGGTTTTCTCTGAACATATGCAGTCCATTCTCTGCATGTCTAACAGTCTAATCCTGGGCCTGGAAATCATGACCAGTTTGATGCCAGGCAGTAGTGAAAATGAAAACTTTATAAGTTTTATCCAATGGAAGAATGATTTCCGATAATTTCAGTTTGGCAAAAGACCAAAACCTACTATCTCAGCTTTAGAAAATTGTCTTTCTAAATGAACAATATAGGAAAATAATATGAACAATAAACCATACATCATGTAGCAACTTGAAATCATCACCAGCTTAAAAGACAAGAAAGTAGCTACATTTAAAAGCATAAATTAGTGTAGTGAGCTTCACAAAATGCTTATAAAGATGAGAAATCCATACACATAAATTAGGAACTTCTATTCTTGTTTTCCAGAAATGGAATTCTTTGAATGATATCAATGGGAAGAACCCCTCAATCATTTATATAATTAATCCCCTATTCATTTTTCATATCTCAATTTTTAAAATTGAAGATAGTCAAAGCCATTGATTCAGAGAACTTTGAGAGACAAGGCAAGTTAGAAAAAATCTATTAAGATAATTCAAAATTAATATCACCATTAGGCAAACTAATGTACTGGCTAATCTATGATATTAAGTAGCCTTGATGTATTATGTTACTTAGGTGAAATGACTGTAGTCCGTCTTGCTCATCAGCATTCAAAGCTAATTTTCTTTCCTTGGGGTACTGGTAGATGGACAAACAAGAAATGGGATGGAACAGAGATATGAAATTACATGAGAAGCAATTTTAAACTTCACTGGTCAGTGCACATATGAAGTACTTTATGAGGTAAATATTGATTATAGTCAATAACTCTTACAGACATGTGTTTGGTCACAGAAACAGTTTGAGTATCACCTAGTAGGAATGTGAAGGTGTTAAAGTTTTGTCCATTTGATGCATTTTCACTTGACAATTATGACCCCATTAGATTGGCAATTAAAATAGAATGGAATATCCAGTATCAGGGGTGATATCCATGGGCAGGTGTGCCTGCATTGAATAAGAAAGGTAGCTTAGCAAGCCAGATGGAGCAATCCAGCAAACAGCATCCCTTCATATGGTTGGTTTCAGTTCCCAACTCAAGCACCTGCTCTAACTTCCTTTCATGATAGACGATAAGATTTAAAGCAAATAACCCTTTTCAACCTCTGGCTGTTTTCGGTCAGTGTTTTATCCCAGTAACAGAAAGCAGACTAGAAGAGGTGGTCATAAATACAAGGAGATTCTAGTATATTAGACAACTTTGCTTCAGACATTTTGCAAAACACATTAGACCAACTTTGCGTTTTGAAAAGCAAAGCTTCTTATGCTCCGGGTCCCACTTCTACTGAAATTTCAACACCATTGCTATCGGCACTCTCCTCATCACCTGTACAGGATGCTATTGCTAACTCTGTCAGTGTTCATGTGAGTCTCACCTTAGCTGACCCCATTTCGCTTTGAGTAAGATTGCTGCGGAGAATAAATCTGAGAAGCTGAGGACCTTTCCGAATTGCTTCAAGCTAGAAGGTGTGTGGTGATAGCAAGTGAATCTTGATCTCATTCAGTTCTCGATGGGAGAAGGCAATGAACTAGCTCAAGCTGTCAAGGCAGAGACTAAAAAACGTCTTTTCTTATTGAATTCTCTCACGAATTTTGTCCAAAAAGTAGTTTTACCAGATATGCACAGGCTAATCTTGAGACATCCTCTCCCGTTTCCAGTCTGACACTCCCTTTACTGCCTTAGCAGTAAGTCTTCAAATCATACAAAGCAAGGCCTTGGGGTTATTCTTTTGAAATTTATTTGGGACATGCAGGCCATCTTCAATTTGATATAAAAATTTGCGATAGAATGTCAATCTTGAGATCTTAAATAAATAAAGCTCACTGGGTTCTTAAATTGTGTTGATTCTGTAGGCCATGGACAAATGAATACATTTACATACCAAGAATACTGATTCTTTCCACCCAGGGCTTTGATAGATTGCTTTTTTTTCATCTTTGGGTTTTCAGAATTTCTGAGTTGTTTCATCTCAACATAAATTCTTTATATATAAAATTTAATCCTGTTTATTTTATATTTGAATGCATCGAATCATTGGTTTTCAACCTTCTCATGCTATGACCCTCTAATACAGTTCCTCATGCTGTGGTGACCCCCAACCATAAAACTATTTTGTTGCTACTGCATAACTGTAATTTTGCTACTGTTCTGAATCATAATGTGAATGTCCGATGTGCAGGGTATCTGCTATGCAACCCTTGTGGGAGTCAGGACCCACAGGTTGAGAACCACTGCTTTTAATGTTATCATTTAAAATATTCTTCTGGGTGTGGAAAGACAGTTTAGGTAGCAAAATGCTTGCTGCACAAGCTTGAGGAACTGAGTCTGATAGTCCAAATTGTTGTTATAAGTCTGGTTGCACTGGCATACACCTATAATCCATAAACTGAGGAGCTACAAACAAGAGAATCTGTTAAAGCTGGGTTGGCAAGTTCCAGGTTCAGTTATATTGGGAGGAAAAACTCCCAATATAAACCTTTGGCATCCAGACATACATGTAGCTATATGCACATGTACACACACATGAGCAGTTAAGTATGTTCTTTTGCAGCTGGTGTGTATTTAAGTGTAATTTGTAATATGCAGCATTCATCCCTTCATCATTAACTCTTATAGCTTTTTTAATTAGTTTAAAATCCAGAATAGTTATTCTATCATACAGATGAGGACTTTTAAATCTTTGTTTTCATTTATGTATGTATTTTGCTTCACATCCCTGCCTCTCTTAGAGTCACAAACACAGACATTTCCCACCTGCTTCCAATCTTAGGAGAAGTGCTTTACAATTTCACTCTTAAAATTCAGCAATAAGGTTTCCATGGAAGACAAGAGTGGAAGGCTCCTTCAGCACATAGGCAGCCAAAAGGCATCAGCAAGTTCACAGAGAAATAGTTGTCCACCAATTTTAACCTTAAGCAAAATTAAAAAGTGTATCCCTAATCATATAATTTCCAACCATGACTATGGCTTTGGTTAGTCTACGTAGTCACTGCTAACTAGAGCCTGGGCAGGGACTCTGTGCTAAGGCTCTGCACTGTGTAAATCATCCTCTGAGCACCGAGAGCCCTGTCTCCCACACTGTGTGTCCTCAGAGACTGTTCGGGTATCAGTATCATGTACATCCCCAGTCCTGTAGACCTCCAGCATTTATTGCCGTTGCTCTTGGCTGGACAAAGCTCAGGATTATGTCATAACTGGGAAGTCATGACACTTGATGAAATATCAAGCTGTCACCGAACTCTGGCTCAGCAAGAGTGTGGTTTTTTTTTTTCATTGTAGGTGGATACGTAATATTTTGCACACCATTCAATAGTACATTATAGAGTATGGAATAAAATAGATCCTTAAAAATATTATTATGATTTTCAATATTTCATCATTTTCGTCATTACTAACAAACAATATATTTTATAACTTCATTTGTAAGAGATTTAACAATACTCAGATACTATGCCAAGTACAGTTCTTGAAAAGGATTAATTTTCAGGTCATCTGTCTTTCTTAATACACTCCAGACTTTCTAACTTTCACAACACAGAGTGAATTAGTTACCCAAAGTCTCCTTTTGATGACAATTACAGCAAGAACATAATTCATTTAATCCTCAGGTAGAGCTCCCTTTATTAAGGGAGATTAACTTCTAAGCTTCATAATTATTTGGAAATAATACATGATGTATCATAAGTTTTTGAGAAACAGTTCTATGTTTAGAGGAGATGTTAAGTTAAAATTCTACTACTAATATTCAAGTGAAGCCTTGGGGACTGAGCACTCCATAGGTCTTCTCCATAGCCTTGCACATTCTAACAGAAAGGAAGAATGGCCAAGTGCCATATGCACAGTAAGAACTCAAGGGGAATGCATCAACTCATTGAATGGCTGTATGGGAGTAAGGAACAAATATTTATGTTTGTAGCAATACTAAACTTGAGAGTTCCCCCTATTGCTGGATTCTACCAACTTGGATACTAAAAGCTTGACCTGAGCCCTAAGATAGGATATGTAAATACCAGAATATGTCTAAAGGAAACCTATTGCCAATGATAAGAAGTAGCACTCAAAGCATGGAGGGAAATACAGGTACTCCAGACATCTGTCTTTGACACACATCAGCAAAACCACCCCATGTGCCTTTATCACAACACTGGCCTCACTTTGGGAGAATTCTAGCAAACATGTGCTGAGGAAATAATTTCACAGACGATGTCAATAAACTGATTTTTCTGATTCACTTGGGTACTGCTTGTGACATGAGCTTTGTTTGTGACAATTACCTACTATCCAGGCAATAAACGCAAGTGAATTTTATAAAAGACCTAAATGACATTTGCAGGAGCATTCATTCTTTACTAAGTGAAGCATGGGCCCCCGTGCTACACTTCATGGGCATCAATATTAGAGCCTGGGTTTTTAAAACTCTCTATTGGAAACAAATTCAAGTAAAAACTCCATTGTGGGAAGCAGAGAGACTATACTTAAGGTCTAAATATTGCAAGGGTCTCCGATTTCTTTGGGAACTGGAAGATAATTGTTTTACATATTTCTTTAACCAAATAATACATAGATTTTTTTTTTCCTAAGAGAGTAATTCTGTAACGTGTCATTAGGTTGTAAGAAGAAGCCCATGTAAACAGCAACCACAGCATTTCCCTGCAGTTCATGCAAAGCTAAGACATCCTGTAGTCAAGATTCTGTAGAGATCTTTTGAATTGGTGCCAAACGGGACCACCTCCTTTTCTGCCATCCTCTGTGGGGACAGTGGATTTATGATCAAGCTCATCACAATCTGACATAAGAACATGCTTCATCTGTTTGGGATTGGTCATTGGTAGGATCTTCTGTCATTAAGTAGCCAGTCCATTCAAGTTGAAGGATCTTATCAGAGATAGTCTGTTGATGGCCGCATGTTCAAAATATGAGAATAAAGGCCTTAAGCAATGCAAATAAGAAGAGGCTGTCCCTATTCTCCCAGCCATTATGGTATCAAGTAGAAATTCTTCCCGTAGTTGAAAAATCCAGCTACAAAAGCAGCTATGACTGCAGCAGTTGACCCTTCTTTGAATGGTGTGAGGGGCCATCTTTTTCCAAGAGTGCCAAGAAAGAAATCCATGATGTAAGGAGAGAAGAGTGGGAAGAGTGGGAAAGCTACAGGGAGGCAGAGAGGGTAGGACAAGAAGAACTGTGTGAAGTCATTCTGCTGGGAACTGTGGGAAACTCGTGAAGAGGTAGAAAGGATGGGCTAGGGTCAGTGTCACTCAGATGGGATAAAAGCTTCTGGAATTGGAGGCAGTATTACCACAATATCTGCAACTGTTTACATATTGAGTAAAATATAATTCTTTAAATTGCACATACTATTATAAAACAAAAGGGGGGTTTCCTTGGCATATGTGAGACCTTTGAGTTCAATGTTTGCTTTTAAACATTTCTCCAATTCCCCCAAACATTTTGTTTAGTATTATGTACACTATAAAGTTTTAGCAATTATTATTGGAAGAAAGGAAGGAAGGAAGGAAGGAAGGAAGGAAGGAAGGAAGGAAGGAAGGAAGGAAGAAAGGAAGAAGGGATGAAAGGAATGAAGGCAGGCAGGAGAGAGGGAGAGAGAGAGAGAGAGAGAGAGAGAGAGAGAGAGAGAGAGAGAGAGAGACAGAAGAAGAAGAAAGGGAGTCTATAGATAGAAGAGATGGTTCTATGAAGCTAAGACAGTGAACTGTACTTGAAAAAAATGCTTACTGCTTCCTTGGTAATATGTCCAATAACAGTATTATATACTCCTCCAAGATTTCTAATTATCTTGAAAATAATTCAAGTCTATAGCACAACCTGAGGTCAATGCTTCATAATTTAAAGCCATGCAATGAGAAAATTTTTGTTTTTATTTTTTAAGCTTTAGAAAGTTTCTGTGCCAGCACTTCAAATTAAAATATTTCACCTCAAAAATGTTAAGATAGACATCAAAATGATCATTCATCATGACCAAGTAGGCTTCATCCCAGGGATGCAGGGATGGTTTAATATAAGGAAATCAATCAATGTAATCAACTACATAAACAAACTCAAAGACAAAAACCACATGATCAT
>NC_034608.1:34858653-34867934 GCF_900095145.1 Mus pahari
GGGGGGGTATAGGGAACTTTCGGGATAGCATTTGAAACGTAAATAAAGAAAATAATAATAATAATAAATATATATATTAAAAAAATAAAAATGTTAAGATAGAGTGAGTTAATAACAACAATTTTCCGTATAAATTTAACAACATATATAAAAGTTATCAATGTCCAACATGTAAAGTTTGCATGTGAATATTAGAATGTTCTTTGCTAGTACGTGTGCCTAAATATTGATTTTTTTTCCTAACTACTACAATAATTTTGATAGCAAAACAAAAAGGCTATACAACCTGTGTTAATCATACTGTGCATATAGTAACATAAGTTAGCCAGAAACCAATATTGTGACACTGAAATTGCATAAATTTTTCTTTAAAAATATCTTAAGTACAATCTAAACTCTGGCTTAAGAAATGAAGGCAACATTTGAATTGATTCCTGGGAGAATTTTAAACTTTTTTCCCCATTTTTTTTTTCCTCTAGAAATGTGTTGAACTCAAAGTGGTTGGAATAACAGAGGACCTGAACCATCCCAGAATAATCAAGAAGAACTTAGTGCTTTGCATAAATTATTAGCCTTACTAGCTCTCAGCATGAGGTGCCTGTTCTAGTAAATTCATCACCACTAAAAGGAACCTGTTTCAGGAAAGTTATGCATCAAATGTCAGTGTGAACATGAGGAGCATTCCACCATCATGGTAGATACATCACAGGCTTTCTGCTTCACAGGTATAGTTTACTAACTATCACAGTTGTCCTTGATGTCCCTTTAAGCCTCCTGCTGAGAACAGTGTGTTAGATTATGTGGCTGTGTTGTGCTGTGGGCTTGTCCAGCATTGTTCATGCTCTTTGGATGCATCTGCCTGAATCTCAGTTCTCTATTCTTCCAATCAGACCTTGCAAATGCCACTTCCAGTCATTCATGTAGGCCTTGCAACTCCTGCTCTGAGTGTGGGCAGTGAGCCTCACCCAGAAGAAGGTAGGTTCGACCCAGATTCCCAACTCTGACTTTTACCTGTTGTCTTGAGCTACAAAGAAAAGTCCTTTTTAAAACTTTTCCGTTAAACAGTTTTTATTTTAAATACATGTTTCTACTTTAAATATATTGTATTATGTAATATATGAAGATTTCTCTTTTTAATGTATTATATTGTTATTACATATTCCATTTAAATATATTTTAGATATTTTTATTTTTTTAAAAAGAGATTTTAATATTTACTTGTATTTATATGTGTACACTGTAGCTGTCTTCAGACACACCAGGAAACTGCATCCATAGGATTCCATCACAGATGGTTGTGAGCCACCATGTGGTTGCTGAGAATCGAACTCAGGACCTCTGGAAGAGCAATCGGTACTCTTAAGTGCTGAGTCATCTCTCCAGCCCAGATATTTTTATTTTAAAACTGGCCATAATTACTAGCAAAGTTAGAGCTTTGAAAACCTGTTTTTAAGCATTGGCTGATGATTCTGGCTATTTCTTGCCAGATTTAACGTTCCCCAAAACCGCTTGCTGGGATTTCTAGTGACATGGTCAGCGTGACTTTAAAATGACCAGAAATGTGATGCTAGGATTTTTGACTTTGTTAAAACATTCCAATATGTGTACTTTTAATAACTATTAGGTTTCTCAGGACAGTTGAAAGAAGAGTGGGGAAAGGAAAAATGGGGGGTGGAGAGGTGGGATGGGTGGTAAGGTCAGTTGAAGGTGAGCTGAGGAAGCTAAAGAAGTTGACATAGACAATGTGTTATATCCCAGAACGAGACTGCCCTGAGACAGCACTGCTGACTACCAAAGCTGTGTTTTGAAGAATCTGCCAGACACCTACATGTGCTGTCTTGGTTCAGGTCTCATTTCTGGGAAGAGACACCATGACCAAGGCAACCTCATAATGAAAACATTTAATTGGGGCTAGATTACCCTTTCAGAGGTTCAGTTCATTATCATCATGGTGGGAAGCATGGCAGTGTGCAGGCAGATACGGAGCTGGAGAAGGAGCAAGTACGACATCTTGATCTTCAGGCATCCTGGAGAAGACTATCTTCTGCAGGCTCTCTTCGGCACCGGGCAGAGCTTGAGCATGGTGACTTCAAAGCCTACCCTGACAGTAACAAACTTTCTCCAACAAGACCATACCGCCTCCTAATAGTGCCACTCTCCACTGGACAAGCACTCAAATCCATGAGTCTATGACAGGCAAACCTATTCAACACCCCCCACCACCACCACCACCACCCTGCTTGTTTCCCAGGCAGATGTGGTTCTACTGAGGAGCTGCTTGCCCAGGTGGGAATTTTTGGGTAGCATCTTGACAAGCAGTGAGGGAGGAAGAAGCTGTCAGTTTCATCCATTACAAGTATGTTAAACAAGGGTTCCGGTCTAAGTCATGGCACAGGGTCCATGCTCAGCCAGGCTCAGGGCAGGGTGCCTCCGAAAAGAGATGCCAGTGGCTCTAGAAAGACAAACACACACTGCTTAAATGTTGCCTGGTGGAGGAAACAGAATAAGCAGCATGTCCAAGCCTAGGCAACACTTCCCATTTCTGTCTCACTTAGGAATCTGGGAAGAGTTAGTTCCAGGGAAAACGATGCGTTTTCTTTTTTTCCAGACGTAGACTCACGGATCCAACTTTTATTCTGTAAGCCCTGGCTGCACTTGGCATCCACTATTCACATTTGCTGTTTGTTTGTTTGTATTTGTTTTTAATTAGCTTCAAGGTCTGCAAGGGCAGAGATCACATGTAAAGCGTTATCGAACCTCCCATGCAGCACACAGAAGTGCTGCAAGGCTGCTGAGGCTACATCATGTGTTCTCACTGGCAATTCTGGGAATTCACACCAAGGGACAACTTATCCTGTATTCTAATCTCTCCTGAGACAATTTTAAGTCATGCAAGCTTTGTGCACCATACCTGGTGGGTTCTATGCCTTCAACTTGAATTAAAGACCATTAAGTTGATCTGAGAGACTGTGGGACCTTAAAACTATACCAGGAAGCTTGGTAAGGTAGAGCGGGTCTGAGACCCAGAAACTCGGTGGGTACACACCTGGGACTTAAGCAATTCCCTGTCAAATTCCTGGCCTGGAACATATGCCACACTCTCCAAATAAGGAAATGTGACCCATGGTCACATAGGCCCAGAGCAGAGTTCTCCATGCTAACAAGGTACCTAGAAGCACTAAGAGTTTGGCCAACAAGCTTCCCTTCATAGACATTCCTCCCTGCAAAAGATATTTAATCTTGGGTCAACCCTGAGAAGTTGGTACAATATGGGTATGCATCCATTTTCCAAGATGAACAGTCAATAAACACTTTAGAACCGTGGACTGTCTCTTTCATCAAGATGCAATGTGGGGACCAATGGAGATGGCATTCAACTATCAAACAGTGGCAACTTAATTCTCCCATAGAAAGGCCTCTCCGTGCTTCCAACCACAACTGCCACCAAGCTAAGAACAATCACCACTGAGCTAAACAGAAGGTCTCCGTTTCCTCCAGCCCCAGGCTATTCCTCAGTCCGAGGGCCCCTTACTCCTTTCTCAGCTCTTCAGCTACTGGCAGTGGTGCCTGAATGCCCAAGAGTCTGAGGACCACCATGGTCCCAGCCTCTTCCCAGGACACTTTGTTCCTGACGTCTCCATGGTCTCCATACGGATCTTCAGCAGTGACTGGGGGCCCCCGGAAGCCAGGCAATACCATCCAGCTTGGCCACATCTCAGACTGCTTTTCCACACAGTAACTAGGTGCTTCCTTGAAGCCCAGCACTCACCCAGCGGCTGTGTAGGATAAGCACAGTCAAACTCCCTGCATTTTGCCTCCCACACAGCAGTGCACTGTGGTGGGGCTGAACACTGAACCACAAGAGACTCTTCTCAAGTTCACCCAGTTCTCGGAGTGGAAGAGTGCAGGGCTTCTTACTGTGTGGTATGGTTATCAGCTGCCCTCGCCCTCTGCTAACATCTTACAGATTTCCTTTCTTGTGCTGGCCCCTTTCCAAACTTGCAAGTGTTTTTTTTAACCGTTGCTAAGGGAATAGGTATTTTTTTTTTTTGCTGAGAACATTTTCGTAGGTGTTTGAACTTCCTTCAGAGTAGAGCACAAACCGGGCTTCCAGTCTACGTGTGCACGCACATAGAGTAAGCATTTGAGGAGTGTGGGTCACCTTCCTGCTCGCTGCGGGGTCTTGCGTGTGCTCAAGGGGGAGATGCCAGCCTATGGCCCTAGGACTGCGGGCACTGAGGTGGACAGGATTGGAAACAGCGATGATAACAAAGCTGAACTCTTGACACTCGCAGGCATCCGTCTATCCAGCACGTATCTATCAGCTTGTCTTTCCAAAAAAGACTCACGCAGAGAATGAAGAAATATTAAAGCAGAAGGGCTCTTGCTGAGCGGGAAAGGCTGGAGGCACCTCTGTTTTCAGACTCCTGCTGCCCTGCTGGTTCAGCTCCACAAGGCAGGGAGCCTTTGTGAGAACCCCCTGCTCTCACTGCTCCTCCCTGTGGCTGAGGGAGAGGCGCCTAGTGTTGGAAAGCTGGAGTGGAACCCAGAGACCTGACAGGCAAATGGCAAGTCTGGTCTACTCGCAGCTGGCTTTATGTGGCTTAAAGGAGCAGCTGCTTTAACGGGTGGTTCTGAGGATGGAATGGAACAGGGAAGAAAAAGGAAAGAATCCTTCCTTACAGCGCACCGCAGCCTTCAGTGCTCATGCCTTCGTTCTTATTACTCAAGAATTGAGATATATATGTTTATAAAGCATATGTATAAAGCGGTTATAGTTCAGTGTGTATAACTATTCACTCAGTACTGCACATGCATTACAAATCACATAAATGGTATTCTCTCTCATCGAGCAGGGGAGAAGTTCATGTTCATGCTTCCTTGTATGTTTATACTGAGAATACTACAAACATTCCCACAACAGAAGTATGCTACTTTGCATGTGAAAACTTATAGAAGATTTACAGTCTATTACTCCAACAGAAGTAATTTTGATACCCCTCCACTTAATATTGAGCAAAATATGCAAACAGTTTTGGGAGAGTCAGCTGACTCATGCTTCCCATTAACGCTATCAGCTGGCACATGGATCCCTGAAATCCCTGAGCGTGACACATATGGGAGCTGTAAGTGGGAATCCCAGGAAAAGGGACTCATGCTCAGATTTACAGCACCCAAATGGGTTACAACGTTAGTAAGAAAACAGACTCAAGTCCCAGGTTGGCTTAAAACTGTCTAGACTCTTAACAGACCCCAAGTTTGCAGGCTAAGGAATACCAAGGTAGTCTCAGTGTAGTGAGTGATCATGGCGGTCTTGTTCCTGTGCCCCAGGAGCAGTCCAAGCCTGGTAGGCGGGACCAAGAGAGGACTCCCACCCCTAGGACCAAGAGAGGACTCCCACCGCTGATGCTTTCTCACGAAGAAACTACAATGCACTGTGCTCCCAGCTCATGACTTCTTTGGCTTGAAAGAACTTCCTTAAGTAATTAAAATGTCATTTAGCCTCACTTAGTTGTCTAATTTGGTACTGTGGGGGTTTATTTCAATTGCCAACTTGCAATGCAAAAGTACTTAGTTGACAGCCTCTGGCCATGTCCTTGGGGGATTATCTTGATTACATTAATCGAAGTGGGGAGTCTCTCCACTTGTGAGTGATATCATTCCCTCAGTTGGGATTCTGTACTGTGTAAAAGGAAGGAGGTAAGCTGAACACAAGTGTCCACCCCTCTCTGGTCTTTGACTGTGTATAGTGGTTTGAATGAAAATAGCCCCTAAAGGCTTTTAGCGGGTGGCACTATTTGAAAGGGTTAGGACCTATGGGATTGTTGGAGAAAGTGTGTCACTCGGGGTGGTCTTTGAGGCTTCAAATGCCCAAGTCAGGCACAGTCTCTCTCTTTCTTCCTGCTGCCTCCTGAACCAAATATAGAACTCTCAGCTACCTCTCCAGCACCATATATCTCCCTGTGTGCTGCCATGCTTCCAAAGACAGTAACAGTGGACTAAACCTCGGAAATTGTAAGCAAGACCCAATAAATGCTTTCCTTTATAAGAGTTGCCACGATCATGGTGTCTCTTCACAGCAATAGAACACAGTGTCTGACTAAGATGCTGCGGATGCCATGGGACACCCGCCTCAGGATCCTGCTGTTAAGACTCTGTGTTTTCCTCAGATATAAATTTCCTTCAGACTTCTTCACTCCAGGCATCCTTGCAAGACAGTAATGGTCACTTCCGGTCATTTCCCATCACTGCTCTTCTGTTCCTGCTGCCAGGACTACGGGTCACTGTGTCCCACGGAGCTGCATGTGGCTTCCAGAAGATAGCTGGTGCGTGGTGACACTGTAAGGATCCCCTATGAACACCCATGTTGGAAGATAGATGAGAAGCCTCTGGAAAGAGTTCTAAATTACAAGAATAAGGAATTGTTCTTACAGCACTAAAATACCTCTTTCTCTAGGATTGCCAGTGGGCATGGGTGATATATTACAACACAGTGGTCAAAGCATCTAGTGTCCTGGGGGATTCATTCATATCACCATTTTAATTCACTGAGGAGGGAAGGTGACATCTTCCCAGGAGAGACAAGACAAGACCTTAACCAAAGTGCATGCATAGCCGTCCTTAGGGCAGAATGAAGAATAGTGGATAATTTGCAGAGCAGACAATAGCATCCTCCTGTTGTATATAGAGAACACTCTAATACAACTCTTGACTTTTAACGGTCACCATCTTTCTGTCGTCATGGGCGTATCTCAGTGAAGCGATAACCATTGTACACCATGTATTGTACCCAGGTCTCTGCTATCAATATCATTTTTGAATGATCTTAGATGATCAAACATGTTTTAAGTTAAATACTTTTATGCAACATTTAGTGGTTATATAGGAACCTGTATATAGTGGTTTTTGGTTTTTTGTTTTTGTTTTTGTTTTTTTTCTAGAACAAGTTTATGCCTAGAAGAAACTTCTGATTTAATTGGTTGAAATGTCCAGGGGCCAGTAAGTTGAAAAATTCACAGATGTTCCTCTTCAGAGTGGAGTCATTTTGGTGAAGTACTCCTAGTTAGTTAGAGGGATGAGCAGAGTTCATTTTTATACCCCTGGATGGGCTACAGCCTGAGCAAATACAGCAGGACACACAATGGATCTTTGTTGTTATAAAACCAAGGCCATGAGATACACTTCTTTGTGGGTTTACTATAGAAGATGCTCTAAGATAATAGCTGACACCAGGGAATCCCAAAGTTCAGATAGAATCAGAAGGAAGGTTTTGGGGTCTTGCTCATTCTAATGTTGCCATGAGCTACACCGAAAGGAGAACTTGGAAATGATATTGAAAGACTGCTAGCCAAGACCACACCAAGTAAACAGAAACTCCCTAAAGAAATCTCTCCAGCTATTGGATGGAACACAGGGTCCCCAATGGAAGAGCTAGAGAAAGTACCCAAGGAGCCGAAGGGGTCTGCAACCCTATAGGTGGAACAATAATATGAACTAACCAGTACCCCCTGAGCTCGTGTCTCTAGCTGCATATGTAGCAGAAGATGGCCTAATCGGTCATCATTGGGAAGAGAGACCCCTTGGTCTTGTAAACTTTATATGACCCAGGACAGTGGAAGGCCAGGGCCAAGTAGTGGGAGTGGGTGGGGAGGGGGGAGGGGGGGGGGGGGGGGGTATAGGGAACTTTCAGGATAGCATTTGAAATGTAAATAAAGAAAATAATAATAAAAAAGAAAAAGAAAAAGAAAAAAGAAATCTCTCTCTCTCTCTGGGGTGGGTGGGGGTGGGGGTGGGGGGTGTACTATGTTTCTCATGTTGCATGAAATCCCAGTGCCTATTATGAAGTTGGCCTTTGATAACATTGGACTATGAAATCTCAGAACGCTTAAGAGCCAGTGGGTTCTGCCTCTTGACAATGGGACAGGGATGCTGCATTTCCTGCTGATGCCAGAGCTGTGGGATGCTGCATTTCCTGCTGAGGCCAGAGGTGTGGCTGAGGTGCAGACACTGATGCTTGGCCTCTGTTGTCTCTGTCAACTGTAATTTATATTCTCCTCACCTCCACCTAGGCTCCTATGAGCCCTGCAGCTGTCTGACTCGATACGTTCTTTCCCCAATAACATTCTAAAAATATTTCTTGTTCTGCTCATTCACCTACAAGAGGATCTTTTCCAAGATGTGTTTCTCCCCTTTAAATACTCTGAGTATGAGTAAATACAACCTCAAGTTGAGGATTTAAACACTCTACTAAATAAATTGGCATGTAAAGATTTAGGACTCAATTTTCTTTTTTTTTTTTTTTTTTTTTTTTTTTTTTTTTTTTTTTTTTTTTGGTCAGTGAAGCTTACTAAAATATTTAAAATACAATAACATAAATTTTATGTCTTTCCCTCCTTTGGTGTTTGTTTGTTTGTTTGTTTGTTTGAAGACAGGGTTTCTCTGTATAGCCCTGGTTATCCTGGAACTCACTTTGTAGACCAGGCTGGCCTTGAACTCAGAAATCCTCCTGCCTCTGCCTCCCAAATACTGGGATTAAAGGTGTGTGCCACCCCGCCCAGCGTCTCCTTTGGTATTTTAATGGTACTTTCTCATGGGACTCAGATCAAATATGTTCTGTGGTAAAGAGAGAGGAGAGAAAGAGGCCAGAATCTGATATGATGCACCTAGTTCTGAACCCTTGTCTTCATAATGGAATGAATCTGAGATTTTTTAAGCTTCTAGAGCTTTTGTTCTCAATCTCAGTGTTGCAACAAGTTTAATACCATTCCTCATATTGTGGTGATGCTCAACTCAAAAATTATTTAGTTACTACTTTTTAACTGTAATTTTACAATAAATTATAAAATATGTGTCTAATATGTGACCCATGTAAAGGGTCATTTGTCCCCCTCAAAAAGGGTCGCAATTCATACGTTGAGAAACATTGCTCTAAACAGTTGTCCTGTCTTCAGAAGAGTAAGAGGGATTATGGACCTGGAAAGCAGAATCAAATGCTGTATGAGCTTCTCCACCTGGTACACGAGAGCTCTGGCACACTGACCACTGTTTCCGTGGCTGTGGTTTTTCAACATCACTGCATTATCCTAGAATCTAACTCAATGCTTGGTAAAACTCATGCCTACACATACATTAGTGAATCAATCAATTAACTCTTAGATCTTTGTCACCAGTATCTTCTTGCCTCCTCTTTTTTTTTTTTTTTTTTTTTTTTTTTTTTTTTTTTCTGTCCGTGCCCTGTATGTTGATCACACGTTGGTTCAAGAAAGACTTGGATGTGGCTA
>NC_034608.1:34868089-34893447 GCF_900095145.1 Mus pahari
TTTTTTTTTTTTTTTTTTTTTTTTTTGCTTGTGTTTTATTGGCATGATTTGTTGTGCATGACAACAAGACATTTATTCTTAATTTATTATTGTAATTTCTTAAGGTACTTCATGCATCATAAGAAAAACAGTATCTAATTATAGCTAGTGTGAGCATGGATATTGCAAATTGGATCTTTTAATAAAGCAGGAATGAGAGTAATAAATATACAATTCAAATCAAAAGTATTAAACATGTTGCTATCCAGTGCCCCAGTATAATTTTCAAACATACTATAAAGAAATAGTTCTGAAAATTCTTAGACATAACTGACATTACACTAGCATCTTGTAAAATAACAATAAAATTTTTAACTGAAATAGGAAATGAGAAACCTATCTAAACAATTAAAGCAGAAATCGTAAAATGAAATAAAATCATGAAGAAAATACTATGAAATTTCTTTATAGTTCTTTAAATGAATTTTTCCATATATTGTATAGTCAAATTTATTTTCTCCTCCCACAGTATTTCCATGTAAGCTTGCACATAAAGGTTATTGGTAGATATTTTTGTTTTATAAGTTTGCTAATTCTTGAAGCATATTTTATAGGGCTATAAGAACTTAGGAAATAAATTCTAAAACTACCAGGTTTTGCCCAGAAGCACACAGACTGCAGTTCCTGAAGCATAGAAGTTTCTCCATCCATGGAGTCCTGTGTTTGCTGCTGTACAGAGAGTTGGGCAAAGCCGTGTCTGTTCCCCGCCTCTAGAAAATCTCTCTCTCACTCAGCCGTGCTGTTCTACTTGCTTGTGCCAGATAAGATACTTTGAAAGGATATTTAACTTTATCTAAAATTCGAAAATGCCTTTTTGGATGTTTAAATACTTCTGAAAGTCTTTTATTAAATAGTTAACATGTCAGGAATCATTACCAACTGAGTAGAAATACTATGAAAACTGGCAGACTTCTTTTTACATAAGCAAAAGAATAAAAGAAACCTGAAAGTACAATGATTCTGTCTTACTATTGCTTACTGACTCAGGCAACAACAACGACAACAACAACAACAACAACAACAAAACGTGCTGGAAATATTTATTAGCTTTTAAGGTCAATAGATATTGTATTTCTCTATTTCTATAGTACAGCCAGTTTGCCCTAATTGAGATAAAGTAGCTTGTTCTAAAGAACCAGCTGATCTTTTATGCATTTAACAGATTTGCTGGTTTTGTCTGTTTCTTAGGTCTGCCACTGAGTGCTCGCACGCACACTGACACACACCACACACATGCATGTGCACACAGACGTACACATGTACACACAGAGACATATACGCAGACACGTGGGTTCCCCCTTCCTCCTTGGATCATTGACCAATGTGGGTCATGTAGGCAAAATTAGCAGAGACATTCAGCAGGGGTTTGGAAGCCCTGAGAATAAATGCTATGAGTGACCACACGAGAACTGGCTATGAGGAGGCAGAGCAACTTCACTTAGGGTGAGTCAAGACTTTAATGATTTGAGGGACTGGGGGTAGAACACCCAGGATGGGCAAAGGTCATGGGCTTAGGGCTCAGGGAACCTGAAATGTCTCATAAGCATGAAGAAACAACTCAGGAAACTCAGGTGCTTGCTAACCAGGTTCTTATCAGGAGAAAGGAAATTGATTCTGGAATCTAATGGAGGATACATGGCATTCCTCAGGTAGAGGAGAATGTGTGGGCTTAGCATTCCCCAGACAAGATCAGAGAGGGAGAAACACCACTAATGAAAAGAATCTCCCATATTATGCTGGGACCAGAGGCTCTTTGGTCATAGTGGACTCTGGCCTTCATTAGCAGAGTTTTCACACACACACACACACACACACACACACACACACACACACACACACACACACATTTCTGTTAGTAGCTGAAAGTTCAAACTCAGGAAGTATTGAACCAACCTCTTTTGCTGTGATAAATACAGTGGACGTAAATTAAATCACTCCTCTTATTCCTCATACATGACCTGTCTGACTAGGCGAAGAAAGTGATATCAGACACATTATTTTTGAGAACAGCCAAATTAAAGACATAGCTTTTGCCTGTCAGGGTATTCAAAATATGTGTGCACAGAATTGTATTTAATCACTTAACAATGTTATGAAAATGAAAAATAGATTAAGCAATAACAATAAAATGTTTTATAGTAACTATTTGTTTTCTCCAAATAGTTAAACACTCTTTTTCCAACTACCAATACTTTATGTACTTCTGCAGTCACAGGTCCTTTTTTCTCAATTGAAAATATTGTTCTCGCACACAATGGATTCCAATGACAGTTTTTCTTCCCTCAGTCTTCCTAGCTGCCTCCCCCTCCCTCCTCTCCAGATTCACTCACCATCTGTTACTTCTTCATAAAAGTCAGGCCTCTAAGAGATGACAGCCACACAGGACAGAACAAGACACGATAAGACAAGGCAAAAGCCCTCATATCAAGACTGCACAAGGCAACCCAATAGGAGAAAAAGAATCTCGCAACAAAAGGATGTACTGATTATCGAGAAGAAAACTGTTTAAAGTACTATGAGAGTAAGTCATACCATCAATATCTCAGTGGTTCCCTCGCACATAAACAACTACACAAAAATGTCTACATTACAATCCCATATTTTACTAGAGTTAGACATAAACCAGCTTATGATACATCGTGCTATTCAAAAATAATATATCAGATCTGAGAATATTACGGTGAATCTACCCTAATTTAAACAAAGCACAAAAGCATATGCTAAAAGTACAACATTTTTCAAACACAAACCTTTAATGATTACACATCTTTCAAGTGTTTAAAATGTGCATTTTGATCTATTTTAAATTTGACTTGACAAATAATCATCTTTCCACTGAAGTTGGACTCTGAAAAATTCTAAAAACCAACTAAATTTAATGATTTTTAAATCGATATCCATGTTCTCTGAAGTTTCCATAATTAACTATGCAGATTTATGAGGAAATACCTATTCATATGAATTGACATCTACTCTAGGTAACATATTCATTGCTATCCACAAACCCTCTGAATAAAAGAGAACAAAAAATTAAATAAAAACAAGCCTAGCATCATCAACCCACTGAATCATTTTCTTGTTTCTATGGGATGTTTTCATATTTTATAAATATCCACTATATTAGTTCCTTTTCAAATTTCTCTAGAAAGTGCCTACCAAATGAGACCAGAGGCGTCTTTTCTCAGTGATTCTACAACTAGAAGTTACATTGATGATAATGAAGATGAGCCTTTGGTACCATCAGTTACCAGGAGTAATGTCAAGAACTCTGGGCAGGAGTTGGGCAATCATCTAGTAACTAACCAACCCACCTTGCATTTTCTCCCCAGCTCTGAAGTTTCCACACAGAATACACACACTCTAGAGTACTTATCAATATGGTATAAATTATATTAGGATATATTAAATAAAATACATCATACTGTGTAAAAATTTGGTCTATAGGAAATATTAAATAAAATATATCACACCTTATACAACAATTGTCTGATGCATTTGGAGGTGCAGTAGACAGATTAAAGGTGTTTGAAATCAGTTTCTGGTAGCAATCCTAAGAAGGCTGGCTGTGTTCTACCAATGGGTGGTACATGGCTGCTGCCAGCTTGTGACCAAGAAGAGAGCTCTACAGATGAGCCACTCACCTCATCCCACAGCCTCCTGAACCCCGAGAGGATGCTAAGAGCTGTCTGTGCACTTTAGATGCAGCTACTACTTAACAGCATTTCTTTAGTGTTTTATCAGTGCTATCAGGAGAACCATGGCTTCCTGATTGTCCTTTCATACTTTTCAACTGTTTGAGTGTGTACAGACATCAATTTCAAAACTGTAATTTCCCATTCATTCTTGATGTGTAACCCACACTGGTCCTTTTAAGCTATTGGTTGAACTCTATTTAAAGCTTCCATACAACTCAGTGATAAAACAGTAAACAACATTGGAATAACTCTGACTTCAGACAGTTGTGTGGACAGTTGGACCCCTGTCTGGATGATGGTGGTTTATATCATAGTTCAGAACCTTTTCTGGCAACTACAAGAACAAAACAGGATCTTCAGGGTTCTTCACCACCTTGGCGAAGGCAATGGCAGACTATGATTGACTCAAAAGCCACATGTCACTACTTTTACTACATGTGACTTTTAAAAGGAAAAGAAAATAAATCATACCAGTTTATCACCAGTATCCCCCAATTACTCATTAGTAAAGATATTTGTATAGTTTTATTTAAAACGTCTTCCCTGTGAAATATCTAGTTACTATTTTCATTTGTTATTTCAATAATAAAGGGTTATCATGTTTCTTTTGTAACCAAATGAATGAAAACTTTTCCACCATAGTTGTTTTTGTGCATTTTAATCTATTGATGGTGAAATTAAGAACTATATGAGACTGAAAGTGGAATATTTATTAAATGTGCACTGATAGGAATCTATATTTGAAGTTCTCAATTTCTTTGTCTGAATCTGGTAAAGAAAAAACTCATTAACTGAGATCAGAAATGATACAGCCGATGTGCATAACACAGACTGAAAAAGATGCGTTTTGTGTTTGTTTTTAATCACACAGGTACTGATTTCATGAATATTTTCAAATGATTTTCAACTTTGTTTGAGTTTGCTGCTTCCAG
Organism: Mus pahari; assembly: GCF_900095145.1. NCBI lineage: Eukaryota > Metazoa > Chordata > Mammalia > Rodentia > Muridae > Mus > Mus pahari. The sequence goes on from NC_034608.1 coordinate 34,872,756, forward strand.
AGACCTTCACTTGTGGGAGTGTACTTGTGCACCTTTGTGCCTTTGGTTCTGAAGATGGAAGGTGAATTTTCCAGTGACGATAACTCCCTGGAGCCGGAACGCTCTTTGGCTTTGCCAACTTAGCTGTCTCCAGAGTCTAGAAGGGCCACAAACTCATCTCATCAGAGATAACTGAAACATTTGGTTGAGTTGGAACACAACCTTAGCAAGGCAAAGTAAACTGCTCGGGGATACCGATTCAATCTGGAAAGCTGTTGTCAAACTAGCCTCATACGTCAAATGTGTCAGACTGAAAACTTGAGTGTTAACCTTGCCAAGACTTTGTGTCCAGAATCCATGGCCCATCCTCTCTTAGGTACTGTTCTAGTGAAAAATACCACGGCTAAGGCAACTTATAGAAGGAAGCATTAAACTAGCTGCTTGGTTATAGTGTCAGAGGGTGAGTCCATAGTAATCATGGCAGAAACCATGGCAACAGGCAGGCAGGGATGGCACTGGAGTTGTAACTTACAACTGACCTACAAGTTGCAGGTAAAGAGTGAGACCAATACATGTGTGAGCTTTTGAAAGCTCAAAGCCTACGCAGTAACAGACCTCCTCCAGCAAGGCCACACCTTCTTTTTCTTTCCAAACAATTCTACTAACTGTGGACCAAGCGTTCAAGCACATGAGTCTGTGGAGGCCATGCTCATTCAAACCACCACAAAGTTGCTATGAGGGAAACAGGGAGGATCTCCTGAGAGCAGTGTCTTAGAAATGATAGGAATGAGACTCTTTAAAAGAATCTTTAAAAGGCACATGCCTAGAGAGTGCTGTCTCGGACTTTATCAACTGTTCTAAATTTCTTATCCAAGGAGAGTGCATACAACAGAAAAAAAAAAAAAAAGCAGACATATGATGGAAATGGAATTTGTTCATAAATAAATAAGGTTCTATGGGGATGATGTCTCAGGCTGATGAAGACAGAATTACCTAGTTCCATCCACAACCCTGCCAGAGGCTAACAAATGACTGGTCCTTGGCTTGTGTCTTACTCTGCCTCTCTACACTGTAAATGACTGATCCTCTCTACACTGTAAATGACTGGTCCTCTCGACACTGTAAATGACTGGTCCTCTCTACACTGTAAATGACTGGTCCTCTCGACACTGTAAATGACTGGTCCTCTCGACACTGTAAATGACTGGTCCTCCCTACACTGTAAGTGACTGGCCCTCTCTACACTGTAAATGACTGGTCCTCTCTACACTGTAAATGACTGGTCCTCTCTACACTGTAAATGACTGGTCCTNCCTCTCTACACTGTAAATGACTGGTCCTCTCTACACTGTAAATGACTGGTCCTCTCTACACTGTAAATGACTGGTCCTGGCCTTGTGTCTTACACTTTCTCTCTACACTGTAAATGACTGGTCCTGGCCTTGTGTCTTACACTTTCTCTCTACACTGTAAATGACTGGTCCTGGCCTTGTGTCTTACTCTTCCTCTCTACACTGTAAAACTACCTTGCATTTTCATAGGATAGTTTGTCTTGAAGCTTGGCTTTTCCTGAAAGCAGTGACAGAATGAGGAATAATTGTCACGTCTCTGCTCAAGTTGGAAGTTGCTTGGCTGCCATTGTCATGTGACTAATTCACCATTGTCATGTGACTAATTCACCATTGCCATGTGACTAAATCATCATTGTCATGTTACTAATTCATGAATGGCTTGTTACTAATTATTTGGCCTTCATTCCACACCAGCAAGTTTTTCACTACAAGAAAAGAAAAAAGATTAACAAAATATGACCTTCCAAGTGACCAGTGCAACCAGCATTATCAACTAACATTCCAGGCATGGACACATTCAGGGACAGTTAAAATCAAGGTGCTTAAATAGCACTAACCAATAGCACTTTCTTTCTCAATGACCTCTAATAGGGCAGTGAGGATCACCCCTGTATGCACAAGGAGCCTTTGAGGGTCTATGTAGGTGAGTTCTGATCCAGTAGGGTTCAATGTGCTCAATACACACTGCCATTCTGCAGAATTGGTTTGAAAAGCTCTCCCATCTTGTACATGATTATAATCTTTCTTGGTTAATGTGTGTATGCAATCCCATCCTGCTGGAATACGGTGAGGGAGGTTACTGCTGTCTTTTCGTTCAGCATCTTCATGTGGGTTTTGGCCACACACACACACACACACACACACACACACACACACACACACACACGGTATCCTAATCATCTTCAATACAAAGTGTTCTAATGACATTTTACACTGAATTAGTCCTGAGCCTCAGAGTGGTGATCCTGTACTCCCAACTGCTGGTGGTCCAAAGGGATAATAGGCCATTAACCCTTACTCATTTTTCCCCTCTACAACAAACATTTCTGATATCAAGATGAGGCCCTATTTGGGCTCCTGAAGATCCCACCCCAGCATTTTCTGGCTAAATGGAGGAACCCAGAAGAGCAACCAAATCAGTCTTTGCTGCACAGGCAGCTAAGCCTGTCTTGCTGAGAGCTTTTGACCCGGGTTGTTAACGTTTTTCACCTTCCTCTCTGGATTGTCATGGTGACATGGGCTTGACTAAGAGAACTCCTCGAAGAAAACGATTTGCTTAGAATTTTCTTTCACAGTTTTGTTCTGCTCTATCAGAATGTACGTTCCATTCGGAGTATCAACCATATTTATTACTCTGAAATTCATAAAGCTTCAGCGCAAATTTTATTTCCATATTTAATGCAAAGGGGAAAGGTGGCATACTTGGGAGAAATTTGGAAGTGGCTGCTGTCTGCTGACGGGAGCAGGGTAAATGGCCAACCTCCTCTGCTTGCCACGGATGCCTCAAAATTAAAAATTAAATATTAATTTCGTTCTCTGCCATTTTTAAATTCTCCATTCCTGTAATTAATTTCCTCTTATGGTCTTGTGTTTTCAAATTCCAATTCCTCTATGTTTTAGCAGTTTACTAGAAATAACTGTAAAACATCAAAAATGATTGTGGATAAATTTGAGTAGATGAAGGCATACTAGGAAATAAGGGATTTCATGTCAGCCACACCCCTGCACGGAAAGCTCATGTGGAACTGAGTCTCTTGATGGAAGCTGCTGCTTCACAGCCTCCTGGCAGCTGCAAACTGAAATTTCTGCACCGGAAGACTCCACCATTCTAGGAGCACTAATCAAGAACTCCCATAGCAATAAGAAAAGGTCCAGCGAACCTTGTACTCAGGAAACCTCTGAGTGCACAGTGGCCAGGGCCACCAAAGCTCAGCACTGTAAGGAGGCCTCACTGAAGCGGGCAGATACAAAGGCAGCCCCAGCCTTGTACACAGGGAAGAACTCAGCCACGCCCACTGAGGAAACCTTAACCTTATACCAGAGGTAAACTTGGCCTTTAAGGGAAGCTTAGTTAGCCATGCCCACAGAGGCAGCTTCAGCCACACACAGAGAGGCCTCAGCCACACCCACAGAGGCAGCTTCAGCCACTCCCACACAGGCAGCTTCAGCTGCACCCACGGAGAAGGCCTCAGCCACACCCACAGAGGCGGCTTCAGCCACTCCCACCTAGAAGGCCTCAGCCACTCCCAGAGACCGCTTTAGTCACTCCCTCAGTCACACATTCCCAAGAAGCAACTTTGCATAGACTGCTTCCTTCATTTCAACATTTTTTTCGTTTAAGCACAATTCTAAAATCTCATTTATTAAATATTCATAATTCATAGATTTATTCAGCTCATATGCCATCTCTCTATTCTCTTGGAGTACCACCTTCCAATAAAGAGCATGATTGCGAGAAACCCATGGATGTGTCTGCAATTTAAATATTTTAATACATACTAACATACAGCCTGAAATACAAAGACAGAGAGAGAGAGAGAGAGAGAGAGAGAGAGAGAGAGAGAGAGAGAGAGAGAGAATTTGGCAGAATCTGAAATGAAATAGTTCTTATAGTCTAACGAATAGGTGGAGAGATATTTGAGGAGAGCAATGTTGAATAAAACGTGTCTGTCTCTCGTCCTCCACATGGTGGTGTTGAAATTACTTTTGCCCAGCTGGGTTCTAATTACCATTAATTGAACACTCTGATATCAGTATAAAAGACACATTGTGAACATATCACATCAGTTCACTGGTTGCTAACGCTCTAAGGGACAGTAGGTACTTTGGGGAAACATCTGTCATATTTGGAGCTTCGTTCATAATCTCTTCCCAGCGCTCCCATTAGCTTTAATGAAAGGAACAAGAGATGGGGTGAGACAGGAGCAGGGAGAGCAGAGAAAATGAGTATTAGGGAAAGTGATTGCTGTTGCAGGTCCCACTGCTTGGGAGCCAAGCTACCTCCTTGAAGCTCGCACTTACAGCAATTAGATGATGAGAAAAATGCCTATGAACACCTGAGCACACAGAGTCCCCTCCAGATGTGCACAGCAGGCTCTGCGCAACATCCATGACTGTGTGGCTCGACTCTGAGACTAAATGCGCAGCCTGTCCTTTCTTCCCATCTGTAACACTGGTCGCTGTTAAGTACTTTGAGAAACAACACCAGGGACATCTCCATAAAATACAGGACATGTTAGGTCAGAAGCTCGGGACATCACCTTCCCCGGAAGTCGAATATGGGGGCTTCAGATGCTTTCCACATGCAGCAATGGATGTCTGATGCTGGTATCCCTCGTTAGCTCGTTGTTACAGGGTCTGAGAGAGTGAATAATGAGTGATGCCAAAGATTTTGGCGAGGCTGCAGAGGCTACAAAGAGAGATGGCCACGGTCAGCAAAGCTGTATTTAACTCACATAGTGTAGTGTGTAGTATGGGATTTATTTCATGGCAGGGAGTAGTGTATGTGTGTGGGTGTGTGTGTGGGGGGGTCCGTAAGAAGGCTCAGAATCTGTACCAGAAGTAGAGGCCCTGAGTGAACCAGTAGCTATGTGATCTTGGATTTACAACCACCAAAACTGAGTAACATGTTTATTCTTTATGTTACCTAGCCCGCCACATTCTGCTATACTGGCCAGAGGTACTCATGTTCCTGGAAGGGACAGACAAACATACTGTACAGAAAGGGTTACTTCCAAAAGATGGGTTGTCATCAATATTGTATCACCCAAACATGGTCTATACCACCAGTGTTCAAATATTAAAACCTGAGAAAGCACCTCCCTGGTATTTTAAACTCTCCATGAGAAAGAATATCGCTGCTACTTTCAACGAATGGCTCTCAAGGATAACGTATTTTTCCTACTTGACTACTATTCTGTTTTCTGAGACTTCGGACAGGGTTGCACGGGGTACTTTAGCTGAGACCGACCATCCTCTCGATCGTCACATAGGCTGTGCACAGTAGTAGGACTGTTGACACAATAAGGGGCTGACTCATGGGGGAAATTGTGACCTTGCATTGCCTACAGGTACCTACCACAGGTGGCTACCTTTGCATACTGTCATTAGTACTTGTCAGCGAGATGCAGTGGGAGTTCCAGAACATCAGGTTTAGTGCAGGGCTGTACGCTGATGTATTTCAACAGCACTAAGCAGCTCCTATCTCCTGTGACTGGGTGATAATACCACCTTACTCCTCATCTAGAGCATTTGGGAAAGAAACACCCAACAAGTGGTCCTGCCTTTCTGCTCACAGTTTCTTTGTATCCTTTATACTTGAGGACTCTGTGTTTGTTTTCTCATTTAAACCCATGGCTAACATCTGCTCCCCCATAAGAAACTGAGTTTTCTTTGTATCAAAGCCTCTTCACTCAAGCACTGTATACTCTTGGTACCTGTGCATTTAACCCAGTTTCCAGAATGTTCCATCTGCTAATCTCTTGAATTGTCTCCTAAGTTCTCACTTGCAGTTGTACCATACCTCAGGAGACTAGTGTCATATATTCATTAAATGTGCAAGGGCAGGAGGAGATGGTCACTGTGGGGAATTCAGGTCTCATTCCCACTTTCAATGAGTCAGAAGAAAGATGGCCCCTTAAACGAAGACCCATCTTATTTACCCACGGAGCCGTCTTTTATAAAACTGGACTCTCAACGACCATGCTGATCCCTAAGTTACATTGGCTCATGTCAACCCTGGCCGGAGCTCATGGTCATGTAAGCTAGGTTATTTATGTAGTATTTCTAACTTTTAACTTTTCTGTCTGGAAAGTGGGGACAATAGTGGTCAAGTGGGCTCATACATGGTTAGCCCTTTGAGCCATCCTCTGCTCATGGGACAGAATGTGGTATTATTAATACTAGTATCCCATTCTCCTAAAGAGCAAGTAATTTGTTGAACAAAAGGTTTCCACACACTCTCTAGAACAGGGTGATCTATTCAGAAGTGTGTCACGTACCTAGGAGTAAGAAAAGATCACATTTATTATATGCATCTCAGAGTATCCAAATTAGTGAGGGTATTAGAGCATGGAAGAAGGTCTAGGAGACCAAGGGTGAGGAAGGGGAACCAGGAAGGAGCAGATGACTGAGAAAAATGAAGGGAAGAGGAAACAGATGGACTCACAGGAAGTCATCTCCTTTATTTCGTAGCCTCCTTAGCCATCAAAGATGCAGTGACATCACCAGCCCTTCCTGCTCTTCTTCATTGTGAGCCCAAACTGATATCATAAAATCCATTTTGCAAATAGTAAAAGAAGCTTGGAGAGTTAGTGTACTAAAACACCACAGTATGATGAATGGTAGGAATGGACACCTAATCCAGGTCTTCTAGGTCATTTCCCTTGAAACTCTAGTTCCAAGTACTCTGAATCTTCTTTCCATATGGGATTTACCTGCACAGATGGTAAGCCAAGCAGAGATGACATCATGTGGGATATGAAGAATGCTGCCCATGACGCACACTTCAGATTCTTTTTTTTTTTTTTTTTTGTTTTTTCGAGACAAGGTTTCTTCTCTGTATAGCCCTGGCTGTCCTGGAACTCACTTTGTAGACCAGGCTGGCCTCGAACTCAGAAATACGCCTGCCTCTGCCTCCCAAGTGCTGGGATTAAAGGCGTGTGCCACCACGCCCGGCTTCACACTTTAGAGGTGATCCACAGCCCATGTTGTGCCTGGTTGGGGTCACATGGAGTATTTTCATGACATGCTCCATGGTTGGAGCCATGGTGTGGTTCGATGCTTCTTTCTTTCAGAGAGTGGTAGGGTAAGTAGTATCTTATTCACAGATACTACCATTCAATGAGTTATATAAAAGCTCAAATTTCAAATTGTTATTTAAATATATGTATTTTCAGATTATTGAACTTAGTGAAACTCTGATATTTATTTTATTGCAGCAGAAAGGCTCTGAAAGTGAACTGCAACCATGACATTTCTGGCACAAATTAAGAGTATGAACTATGCAATCTACCGGGAGGGAGAAGATAGTATGGAAAAGGAATTAAGAAGAGCCCATAGCAGTAGACTTGGGCATTGATGGAAATGCTTCTCTGAGTTGTTTCTTGGGCTTTAGAATTGGGGCCATATGGAAATAGAATTTACTGGAAGGACCTCTCTTCTTCAGAACCCAAACTTTTGCCTGAGTTAATAATATGCCTTGAGATCATTTTAAATTATATATTCAATCCATTTCTACTGCTTATCTGATTGTTTAAGACTAACCTGCCTTTAAGAAGACAAAGGAAGGATCCCTAAATAAGTCATGAATTTCCCCACACTCTGCTTTCACAGCCAAATCTATATGCATCTTAAATTTTGTACTTTTCCTTGCCCCTGATGTAGAAGTAAATGTGTATGTCAGATCTTTTGTGGGAAAGTCTCTATGTGCTTCATGCATTTATTAGTTAGCCAAGCCTGGCTATAAATTAGTGATTCACCTGTCTCAGAACACATGTGCTGGGACTCCAAGTGTGCACCATCATGACCAGGCTTGAATTAAAATTTGAAGTGCAATATATAATAGGAACAATCACATTTTCATTTAGGGCTGTGCACAGGATCATTGTTATTTCTGCTCCTAAAAACTGTCTATAATACCACACTTTCCCAAATAGCCTGATGGGGTCAACTTGCTGAGACAAGATAGGTCAAGGTTTTAGAACAAAGAAGTATAAATAATTTAGGCAGACTGCGGAGAGTCCCGACAAATATAACTGAATTTCATACATGTCCCTAGATGAACCTGTCCAAAGAAAATAGGCTTAATAGAACAATTAGAAAATTCAAAATACTGTGTGCCCATTCATTAGCAGCCATAAACACAGATGTTTTGGTTGGGGTAATAACCCTGAGGTTGTGAGATGTTATGTGGCGGTTACATATGATCATTAGCTGGATGGAATTTAGAACAAGCCAAAAGATACACCCTTGGGAGTGTCTTCCTCCAGGTCTTTACAAGAGATTGATTGATTGGTTGATTGATTGATTAATTAATTAATTAATATAGAAAACACTTCCCCCAATTCTGGTTCCTTCCCCTCACCCCTGCCTCCTATTCTCCTCTGAAAGGGTGACTTCTCACAGGAGTATGCTGGGTATCCCCCTACCCTGGCACATCAAGTCTCTGCCAGGAAGGGAGAGCTACCCTGAATATGGAAAACACCACTCCATGCTGTCTCTGAGTGAATGAAAGAATGAAAAAAGTGAAAACAATACTAATATCCCTCTTTCTACTTCCTGACTGTGGCTTCTTTGCAATCAGTGGACTCCTTCTACCCCACTGCAGCCAGAGGTGCCCTTCCTGCATTGCCCTCCTTGCCACCAGGAGGTGTACTGTCAAGCAAACCTTTCTTTCTTAGGTTTCTTTGGCCAGATATCTTGTCACAGCCACAGGAAAAGTAACGAATCTGGAAGGATTAGAGGACACTGGGGTGAAGGCAGGCAGCAGGCAGCATCTCACTCTGTGCTATCTCCTGAAGTTTCTGTAGAAAGAATTCAAGTTACGCAGTTTCGATGCTGTAGGCAGGAGTGGGTGGCAAGCCTCTCTGGGTTTGGGGCAGGTGAGGGGAAAGGCTCATTGCAGGAAATCCACTGCTCACTGGAACTCCATAACCTTCTTCATTAGAAATTAAACATATACCCAGTCAATTATCAATTAAGTGACATGTTGGATAAACATTGTAGGCATTAATTGACCCTTCAAGGGTTCTTTGAAGCTCACTGGGCTGCTCCAGTGTCTTTGAAGTCTCATTTTGGTTTCAGCCAGCTACTGATTAGATTGATTTAATAGTGAAATTGTGCTGGGTTAATGGCAACAAAATAAAGTGTATTTATACAGTGTTTTTCCGTGGAGGGGAATCATAGCCAGTCCAGAGCAGGAGAGGGTCTTCAGTTAGCTACTTACTGAGACTTACTTCTACAGTACAAAATAACAAATTGGACCATGGAGGTTCTCCCATACAAATGGAGAGAAGATTGCTGGAGGGACATTGCACGGGGTTTCCTCTGCACATCTCCTACTACCGTATCTAGACCCTCCCTGATCATTGTGCTAACTTTGTAAACACAGGCCAGCCTGGACTGGCCATATAGAGGCAGGTAGCTGTGTAACCGTACCCAGAGGCAGGGAAGCAAGACTCTTGAGTAGCAATGTGACCTAGGGCCAAGACTGGATGATACGAGGGACTGGAGAACAGTAGAACAACTTCTTCTGTCTTGCACAGGAAGACCTGCTAAGTCTTTTGGATTTTTCCTGGGCAGCACAAGGCAGGGCAAAGCCTCCACCTTTGTCCTTGTTCCTCCCTTTCAGTCATGTTCAGCTGTATACATTCCCTGACAGAAGAAGAAAGCCCATGTCCCCTCTCCAGTCCCCTGCCAAGAAAACAAAATCCTGACCTTCAACCCTTAAGTCCTCAGTTAGAAAGTTTAACTGGCTAACTCAGATATGACATCAGCTTTCATTCTTGGTGCTCTTAGAGGCACTGAATACACCATCAAATCACTGAAAGAGGATAAAATCAGACAGTTTTGCTGTATGCATACGTGTACCATGCATGTGCAGGTACCTACAGATGTAAGAAGAGGACATTGGATTCCTTAGGACTGAAGTTATAGATGTCTTTGATCTACGAATGTAGGTGCTGAGCCTTGAAGTTGGGTTTTCTGTAAGAAGCAACAAACACTCTTAACCACTGAGCCATCTCTCCAGCCTATTTTTTAAAATTACAATAAAATCCATAGTTACTAGAGCCTGTTGCAAGTCAACTAGAAACAGTGTCTGTGTTCTTAAGCATCACTAGGAAAACTACCTGACTATATGAAAATCTAAAATGATGATGATGATGATAATGATGATGATGACGGTGATGATGATGATGATGATGATGATGATGATGATATAAATCATCCTTGGTCAGTATGCATACAGGTGGTAAGATTTAAATACCCACATTTAATACATATAAGAGTTTGGCAAATGAGAGTCACTATGTTGAGGCTGCCTCTACTGTAGCCATGGCAACTCGGAGCAAAGAAATTATAGCAGAGTTGGTAATTTCACTTGAAATGTAATGAAAATAAAGCTAATCCCATTATTATTCTCAATAATTTTCCATGCAGTTTCCTCTTACTATGCCCTTGCTTGTTCATCCTGTCTTTAAAAACAGATTATTGGAAAATTGTACATGTGTGCCCTCTCTGCACTTATAGCCATTAGCACCATCCTCCTGCCTCGGAGGCATAACCTTGTTTTGGAGAAGAGGCCAAGTTCACCCTTCTCCCTACTTTTCTTGCAATCCTGGAATGGATAAATCTTCTAAATATACCAATTTGGGCCATTAAACATTTCAGAGACTGTCACTAAAATTATAGTAAAATAATAGCCTTTTAAAAGATAAGCCAGATAATACACATTTGTATAAATCTTGAAAGCATGTTCCCAATTATTCTATTTTAAATTTGAAGTGTGTTCATGTGGGCTTGACGGTTATTTAAGAAAACCATCTTTTTTCTTTTCAGCCTCCTCTGAAGATTAACGGCTTGATGTGAGTTCCATTTAGAGTAACACTCCATATGGACACGTCAAGACAATTCCCTCTATAATTACAAAAAGCACTGAATGTCACCAAAGTAAAATAAATAAGAAAGCCCTCTGTCCCCTCTCATGCAGTAAGTATACAGTGGTGCGTGGATTTTCAGTGGACCTGTCTCCTCAACTGTAGCACCCTCTGCAAGGCACAAGGAGACTGTACAGCTGAGCGAAAGTGAATCCCAGGCAGCGCAATGATGCTCTCCAAACGCTGTGCAGCAGGAGACCAGGTCACAGTGATGCAGAGTTTGGTGGACGTAGATCCTGAGCTGGTGACAGTTCCCTGGGAACCCTGCTCTTTGCTGTGCTTCCCATGTCCCAGTTTCTTGTTCACAAAGCAGACAAAGATGCTAAGAGTCCACAAGGGGAAGACCGTCCTTTAGGGCTCTTGCATTTCCAACAAGTGAGGGCTCAGAAATCATCATCAGGCAACTTCACACTGTCTACAAAGGCCATTCATAGGGACAGGCTAGGACAATAGGCAGGATAGTTTAGGAGCTTTCAGAAGCAATGTCTCTTTAATAACTATCTTTAAAAGGGTCTGGGGAGATCTCAGAGAACAGATGGAAGTTTCCCCATTCTAATAACAAAAATTAGGGCTGTCTCCAAAGCTGAGCAATTTCTTCCTGACCAACAACTTTTCCTACTGTTTCTTGTTGCTCATGCATTGTGGTAGTCACTAGGAAATGGAAGCTAAAGGGCAGGAAGGGAGGGGAGGTACAGGAAAGGAAAAGAAAAGGGCAGGAGAGAAGACTCACCTGTGATGGATAAGAAAGTGAATGAAGAGCCTAAGAGGAGGGGAGAAGTGGAGCAAAAGGAAAGGGAAAATAGGTGGGAAAGGGAGAGGGAGGGGATGAAGGGATCAGGAGATTGAGGGTGAGGGGATGAGAAGATGAGGGGATGAGGAGGTGAAAGGATTAGGGGATGGACATGAGGGGGTGAGGGAATGAGAGGATGAGGGGATGGACATGAGGGGATGAGGGGATGGACATGAGGGGATGAGGGGATGGACATGAGGGGATGAGGGGATGGACATGAGGGGATGAGGGGATGAGGAGATGAGGGGATGAGGGGATGAAGGGATGGACATGAAGGGATGAGGGGATGGACATGAGGGGATGAGGGGATGAGGAGATGGACATGTCGGGATGAGGTGATGAGAGGATGAGGGGATGAGGAGAAGAGGGGATGATATGAAGGGATGAGGAGATGAAGGGATGGACAGGGGGATGCGGGAATGGACATGGGGGATGAGGGGGTGGACATGAGGGGATGAGAGGATGAGGGGGTGGACATGAGGGATGAGGGGATAAGGGGATAAACATGAAGGGATGAGGGGATGGACATGAGGGGTGAGGGGATGAGAGGATGAGAGGATGAAGGGATGAAGGGATGAACATGAGGGGATAAAGGGATGAGGGGCTAGACATGAAGTGATGGGGGAATGAGGAGAAGGGAGGATGAGGGGATAAAAGGGTGAGGGGATGAGGGAATGAAGAGATGAGGGGAAGATGGGATGGGGTTAGGGAGAGAGAATTCACCTATGATGAATAACAAATGAAATCAACGAAGAGTGGAGGAAGAGAAGAGAGGGGTGAAGAATGTGAGGAAATTCATGGAGGACGAGTAAAGAAATGGAGAAACCAGACCACAGGATGTCCCCTGGCCCCTGAGCAGAGCAGGCATTGATTTTTTTCTCTGTGGCACTCACACAGGAAGGAGCTGCTCCCCTTTCTGGAGCCACAATCATCTCCCTGGCAACCCGCCTTGGCTGCTCTTTCTATTTTAGTTACTTATGTTGTCACCTGAACTCCCACACTCTCCGTTTTACTTGGCAAAAACCATCACCACACTCTATAAACACTAAGTTCATCCCAGTTTTCCAATCTCTCCCCCACTCTGACACCTTACAGCAACACCATCAGTCAACACCTAACACCCAACACCCAATACCCAACATATCCAGGTTCTCACAAATTTAAAGTTAACCAAGTAATTTCTGCAACTCATTTACCAAATAGTTTCCACTTTCAAACATTTTATATAGTTATAAAGTTGTTCCCTGTAAAATATTTATGCAGTTAAAAAGTTAGAAGTGTTTGGATCACCTGCTTCTACAGCAATAATTGGCAGAACTTAGGCACATGAATATTAAATTTGTTTCATGAACTTAAAATGCATCTAAATATGGCTTCTTAGGACTGGATGTAAGGTCAAAGAGTGACTAGTAATGAGACTCAGGGTTTTCAGCCAGCATCAGTATTCATAGTTTTGATTCTCAGTTACATGAGAAATATAAACATTCTACAAATACATGAGGTTGAAAAACAATGGCTGTTGCCAGAGTCCTATTCAAGGTGAATAACACAGTACAGTTCATGACAATGGTTGTGGAGCTTGCTAAATCCATCACAGAGTGACACGTTTCCCAACAGCATTTTTGTGCTTAGTCTGGGTTGATCCCCACACCATTCTTTCGCCAGCTCTGTCCTTGCACCCTTCCACATCTCCCCTCCACATTATCCTTTCTACTGTCTATCCCATGTTCAAATACCTTCACAATATCTTCCTTTAAAGCCTTCATGCCCATCATGGCCCTTTTTCTAGTCTCCTGACTTCAGCATTTACACACACACACACACACACACACACACACACACACACACACACATTAATCATTGTTATGTGCATGAACATATTTTTTATATGGATGTTCTTCTAAACCTGGGATACTTCAATTCATGTATTTTTTTCAAGGTATATCCATTTTCTGCAAAGTTTATTTTTCTTTACAGATGAATAAAATTCTGCTGAGTTTATGTGCCACATTTCCATTATTTATTATTTATCTACACAATATCTATTGGTGTACATTTAGGTTGATTACATTTCCTTTGTCCTGCAGATAGAGCCGCAGTAAATACGGATGTGCAAATGATTCTAGTAAGATGCAAAGTCTTTGGGTGTGTGCCCAGAAGTCATACAGTTGTGTTCTAATGAAGTTCTATTTTTGTTTTTACTTCTGTAATTGGAATACTATTTAACATAAGAGAAAAAAAAACTCAAGAGAGGGAAGTATGTACCCATTTTTGTGAACACAGAACTTCTAGTTGTGGAAAACTGAGTGATTCAGTTTGATGTTAAGGAATGGTGTAAAAGAGGATCTTCTTCTATCAGCTTACACACTTAGTCTTGTCATTCTTTTGCCTCTGAACCCAAGTCAAGACTGAAAGCCATTGAAATATTTTAACACTTCCTCCACTAACTCTTCTGCTGTACACACATAACCAGCTGTTCTTGTGATTACATATTCTAAAATTACCTCATGGCTCAAGATCCAAACTAAAGGACCCTAGCAACTTTAAAATAACAAAATCATTTAAATAATTAAAACAACACTAAGTCCAACTAGCAACAAGTAGCCCAGAGAGAGATGAAGGTGGAATCAAGCGATCTTATTTCTGTCCTTTTAATTTTCCATTTTAGAACTATACCTGTGGATACAGTGGAGACCACTCTGCCAGAAGCATGGCTGTGCTTCAAACTTCTCTCCATATAAAACTGAATTCCTGACCTCCAATTGGTCAGACGTGTCACCCATCATGCTAGAGTTCACACTAACTCTGTTTAAGATACGTCTCAAAGGTGGTTCTGGAGTTGTGTGCACCTCTTCACAAGAGGGCAGGAACACATGGTCCTGCTGTAAAAATAGAGCAGGACTATTTTGTAAAAAGAGAGACAAAACCTAAAAGCATCCACTCAAACTGTGTCATCTCTAGATGAGAACCAAGGCCCAGGGGCCCTCCTATGCTTTTCCTGGGAAGACTTGAGTGTAACATGAGAAAAGGAAAACAATTCAAGTGTTCATACCTTCTCTAACTTCAAACGCCAGAAGAGAAACATCTCAGACACTGGAACAGGTTACAACAAAGGATCAAGAGAAAAAAAAATACCATACTCAAGCTGGCCACTAACTGTCTACTGACACCAATTGGCGGATCCTCTTTCTCCTGAAAACCCAATGCAAAGGCTACGAAGAGCTCACATGATTACCCAAACTCACCATATGGATGGCGCTTCTGTCCCGCTGATCTCTAAGAAGTCGTATCCTTCCTCCAGCTGGAAGTCAGTAAAAACAAGAGCAATAGTGTCCCCAGGCTCAGCCAAGATGGTCCACGTGCAGTCAGCATTGTTGTCATACTCTGAAGGGAAGTGAGGGCTGGATATGGAACCACTGGTGCCTCTTAGGGTTCCCCCGCAGGCTCCCTCAGCTGCAGGGGCAGAAATGAAAAGGCAACTCAATCCTCAGAAGCCTGTCACACATAAACATGTTCATGCCCCTATTGACTACCAAGAAATTGTTTCTGAATTTAGAATGAAGGTATTCTAAAAAGATCATTTCTAGGTAATTAATTTAGCTTCATAGGTGGTATACAAAAGCCAAAGGTTAATTTACATTATCAAGCCAATATCATAATGGGAGAAATAATAAAACTGTCAAGAAAGTGGATTTAACATATAAATAAATTCCCAAATATGCACTTAAATGTAATTAAGCTCTTCATAGGGAAATGCTAGACAGATCTTTCTACTTACTATTTACTGTGCATATAACTGCACAGTATGTTGACACTTGTAAATATTACTATAAAACTGTCAAGTTTTATGCATTAATACATCATATAAATAAATGATCACTAAAAAACAACATAACTTTACTTAATATTTAGAATTTATTCTTCTCTGCAGTTTCTTTGAGGGCTCCCAAAATTAATTGCTTTAATGTAAAACCAGCCACCAAAACAGCAATACCAGGTTTATTACATTAAATTCACAAAGCATTGTTCACGACTGTAGCTAGAATCTCACATCATAGTTGAATGGTTGAAATGTGTTCATTTAAATCCCACTTTTGAGATGCAAATCAACATAATAATTCTAATTATTTCCAGGTCATCTTTCTCCCAAAGTTTTAGAAGAGAAATTACTGGTGTTTAAGGTCCTAATACTCTCTTATGGTGATCTACAAGCTGCAGTTTTATGACTGGAAACTGAAGTGGTTGGATTTAGGTAGAATCCAGCAGAAGTCTAAACTAGAAATCTGCACAATAAACTTTACTGGACTCTCCTGGTAAAGACCTCAGTAACCAGAAGTGATATGGAAGTTGTGTGGGGAGAGTACCATGTCCACAGTATGCCTGTTTGCTGAGGTTGAATGCAGGGGGCCAGCACTTACATGTAACCCTCAGGCATGATCACCCACTGTTGAAAGTATTAACTACTTTCAGGGTTCTCTGTGAAGCCCTTGCAGAATGGGACTCTGAGGCTTGTGAACTCAAGAGCATTTTATTATGTTAACCTCTGAGGGGAGCTGTGGTGAGTCCAACTGTAAAGTGTTGGCCTCTAGAATGACCTCAAATGCCATGCTTCTTCCTTCCATTTGTGAGTAAGGCCATTGGCTTCAAAGTCACTTGGAGGTTTCCTGGGTTTAAGAAGTCAAACCTGACCAATATGCACAAACACTATGGCCTGCACCTATTCAAGAAACAGGAAAGAGGCACTATTTCATGACCATAGTGATGAAGAAAAAATGATATAAACAAGACCAGAGATAGAAAATTAAACAAAGGAAGGAAAAACAAAAGAAGCGGACAAAGATGAATACATTGAACTTTTTTTTTTTCTGAATCTGTACTTGTGATCAAGTTTTACATGGTAGGTATTTCAAAACCAAAAGAAAAATTTCAATCTGTTATAATTAAATTATCCCCGATCCACATGAAACTTTATTATATTTATTTTATTGTGTGTGTTCTATTCTGAGACAGGGTGTCAATATGTCATCTTTATTGACCCCAAATATGCTGTGTAGCTTTAGCCCATTTCAAACTGTTCTTTCAGTTTGTGAGCAGAGCGCTCCTTCTGGAGAACTGCAGAACTCTGGTAATCTGACTCATAACGATTTTGAGAATATGATGTAAACATGTAGGCACAGAAGTTTATTTAAAAAGTTTTCTATTATTAAAATGCATTTGCTGTAGATGGAGTGTTGATTGCTGGCATAAAGAAAAAAATCTATCAACTATGAAATATTAAGAAATTTTTGTGGAAAAAATAACAAGATCAACTAACTAATATTAAAATTGATCAACTTAAAGATTTTATTCCAAAACACACAAAGTGTAAGGAATTTACACTTTGAAACTTTCTTTTACGTTTGAAACATAGAGACAAACATGAGTTTATAACTTTGTAATTTATGAAGTCACTTGAAGTTCAGCAAATGTTAGATATTCTCACAGTGCTATAAGTATTTGGTGAGCTTAATTTTAAAATGTTTATTAAAGACATATACATATACATACACACACACACACATACACATATATATATATATATATATATATATATATATATATATATATATATATATATATATATATATATATATATATATATATATATATCAAGATCAATAAATAAAAGATTTTGGGGAAAGAGATAGTCTTGGGATTCTAGTCTAATTACAATTGACAATCCACTTTATCTTAAATTCATGAGCAAAATAGAAAGGACAAAGTAATCGCTCCTGTTCCTTTCTTTTCTATCTACATGTGTAAATGAGGATGTCACAATATTACATTTCCATTTAATGAAGCATAAAAAGAAATTAGTAGCAACTCATAACTAATTTTCATGGAATATATCATGATCTACATTTTTTGACTCTCTTCAGTGCCCAGGAATGTTCCTATGTTTTAAAAGTCCATCAGGCTTTGACAGCTACTCTTGAAAGTCTGCTCTGCAGTGTGTGACTTATGGTGCCATCTTCTGTTATTCCCCACCACTCTCTAGGATGCAAAGCCATAGCTGGCGACTAACCCTTCAGCACCGAGGTCAGCTCCGGGCCTCTGAGGCTTGAGGCACAGGAAAGCTGCTGAGAACAAATCCAGTGAAATCAGAGTGAACAGTGCTTGATCTGCTGGGTGCAGAATGAAGCAAATCTCCAATGGCCCCCAAGATACATGTATAATTGTTTGCTTTTAATACACCAGATAAAGAAGTAAATCAAATTCTAGAAGAGCATGGCTGAAAATGAGACTTAGTCGTAGCAGTACTGGGGTGAGGGGCCGCGGACATATTTGTTGTGGATGCTGCCCTCTGCTTGTAGGAATTATCATCAGAGGTCACATAGTTTTCAAATGAATGATGGCTGCTAACATCAATTATTTAATTCAGCTTTTTGGAAACTTTCATCCTAAGATTTCCAAAAGGAAGTGAGATAACAGAGCCCAGGGCATGGGTGTGGTCCCCACAGAAGACATCTCACGTAGAAATCATTTTTAAAATCTATTCTGTGTCCAATACTTATAACATCTTCCATTTTACACAGAGGTTGACCAACTTCTTAAGTCTGAATTTGTCTGAGTTAAACCAGGCAGAAAACAATATGTTCAATATTTTTACTCGTTTCTGTGGGTGGGAAATGACTTTGAATGTCAACAAAGGGTCCATATTTATATTTTCCCACTGGAAAATTTGAAATTATTCTCACATTATTTAAAGTGAGAAGCCTTATTCTCAATGTAAAATGTCCCTTTCTACCCAGATAAAATCTATTTTATATACACAGTTCAAAATATCAAACAGAACATGGTTTAGATGCCTAACTTTGCCATGTCATGAATAATTGGACACTCTCAGACCTGCAAAAACAATGAGTCATTTACATGAGGTGCAATGCAGCCAGTCTGTATGATAATCCCATGTATGCACTGAATGTCTTTGATTTCTGACACCAGTCCAGGGAGTTCCAATGTCAAGGTTAACTTTATAAAATGAAATATTCGCAAGGGCTGGCACAGCCACATTTCTACTTAAGACATACAGCTGTCTGATGCTCGATGGTATCTTCTAGGAAAAAAAGGGAAGCTACATCCAGGAAATGCTTGCCAAAACAAGACCTACATGATGGCATCACCAGTTGCCATGCAAAATACATAGTATAAATTCCAGAAGATTCCATTCTATATGAAGAGGTGTAGTCAATCAATGCTGAGAGAGAAGAATATTTTTGTCACCAGTGATAAGTCTTTCACAAGCTTATCTAATCCCAAATAAGCTCCAAACACACACCCACGGAGACACACATGCACACACACCACACACACATGTTACATTAACTGAATGAGCTCAGTAAGGTGGTTGATTATATTATGTATGTATGTGCATAATAACTAAAAAAGAAATTATGAGCTAGAGAAGGAGTAGAGTTGGAGCAGAAGAGGGAGGGAAATGGTAGAAACACAGTACTCATATATGAAATTCTCAAAAAAAAAATAAAAGCCTTTATAAAACTTGAATTCAGGTTGTCTACTATAGCTGACCAGCAGCTTATGGTAGCTTATGGTTGAGCGGGGCTCCCCTGAAAGGAGGGCTGGAAGTGAAAGGGGTTGGGTTGGCAAGAAAAGCATGGCGCCAAGACAATGTTCTGATAAAAGCTCAAAGTTTATTTCTGCAGCTCCAGCTTTTAAGCACTTCAGCAAACAAAGCTCTTCTTGAGAAAGTTCCTCTACAGACTAAGCATAGATAGATAGAAGTTCCTCTTGGCTGCACACACTGTTCTCTGACCTTGGCTACACAGACTGCTTTCACAGCTAGCCTCTGGCTCTCCACAGTCTAGGACTGAACTAAGTTATATTCCTTTCTCCGATTGCTGTTTGGGGAAGTTTTCTGCGTTCTAGGTGCTCCACTTTGGTTTACTATGCAATGGGAGTACCACATACCCAGTCATGGATTATCGAGAGGGCTCAATGAATAGTCATGGTTAAGCATACATTAATGGTTAGGTACATCCTAACTGGTCAGTATGGACAGAGCTTTCTTCTATTTGTCTCATCAAAGCTGGTCACATTACAATGATTCCCTACAAGCGTGCTGAGCACTGGGCTGACTAGATTTTACGCCATCTTAATCATCTTAATTTAAGCAAGGGTTATTTGGGAAGAAGCAATCTTAATTGAAAAAAAGGAATCTTAATTGAAAAAAGAAATGATGTCATATGATGTCATATGACTTCTAGGCAAGTCTGTAGAACATTTTCCTGATTAATGAGTGATAAGGGTTAGCCCAGCTCAGTGTAGGTGATGCCACCTCTGGGCTTAGCTGAGCAAGCCATGAAGAGAAAGCCGGTAGATAGTACTCCTTTATGGCCTCTGCACCATCTCTTGACTCTGGGTACCTGCTTTGAGTTTCTATCCAGCCTTCCCTTGGTGATGGACTCTAATGTGGAACTGTAAACTCATATAAACTCTCTCTGCACACATTGCTTTTGGCCATGGTGCATTATCACAGCAATAGGAAAGTGGAACAGAGAAATTCAAAACATTACCTACTAAGAAAATCTATTAAGATTCTATCTAATCCCAGTCAACATGTCTACCATGGGAAAAAGAGCAGCACATGTCAGTAAAGATGTGGAAACACAACAGGAGTCCTCATAAAATGCTGGTAGGAATATTAATGCATCTCAAAGAATGGAATATAGATGTTTTCATAGAAGACTTTGCATGTTGCCTTCCACTGAGAAAAGAATGCTCTAAGGTCTAGAGTTTACGAAAACTAATTTCAAGGTAGACATTGCTCTCTTCTTCTCAAACAGGCTTCAGCATTTCTTTTTTCTTTCTTTCTTTCTTTTTTTTGTCAATACTGCAATTCATTGTTCAGAAACACT
>NC_034608.1:34894127-34898221 GCF_900095145.1 Mus pahari
CTTCTTCTTCTTCTTCTTCTTCTTCTTCTTCTTCTTCTTCTTCTTCTTCTTCTTCTTCTTCTAAAAGATCCATTTATATATTTGTTCTGCCTGCATGTGTGCCTTCAGACCAGAAGAGGGCACCAGATTTCATTATAGATGGTGAAGAGCCACCATGTGGTTGCTGGGATTTGAACTCAGGACCTCTGGAAGAGCAGCCAGTTCTCTGAACCTCTAAGCCATCTCTCCAGCCAGATCTCTGTGTCTTTATCACAGGATGATAGCAATTGGTACTAGTTCCCTTGTTAAGTCACATCAATCATGCTTGCCTGGGACATAGCAACTATCTTTGTCTAATTTTGGAAACTAATAATAGGAAGCTCATTTATTGGGTCAGGTATTCTATCTATCTGTCTATCTATCTATCTATCTATCTATCTATCTATCTATCTATTTATCATCTATCAACCATTTATAAATGTGTATTACTATATTCCCAATAGAATTTACAAGATTTGTTTTTATTCATAAGTGTGTGCACTGCACAAGAATGTAAGTTCCACATATGCACACTATTCAAGAGCCAGAGCCTAGAACTGGATTTACCAGCCAGTTGTAGCTACCATGAGGGTGCTGGGAGTCAAACCTTGGTCCTCTGCAAGAAGGGCCAGTGCTTTTCACCATAATCTGTCTTTCCACTCCACCACTCAGTAGCATTTGCTTGTTAGCAAGGTTCCTTTTATTCTGACATCTCATGTGTTTTAGCTCACACAGAGAACATGGGCCAGGATAAGTCCTGAGAAAATGAAATAATGGTTTACAATTTAGGGAAGATGGTACAAAACCTAAAATAAAATGTGAAATGGTGTAGCTTCTGGACAGAAACAGAGTAAATATCTCAAGACATTGATATTGGCCACAATGCTTGTCATAAGATCCCCCCCCCAAGAAAAAAATCACAGGCAACACAAAAATTAACAGCAATAAAAATGAACAGATGGGCTGTCAAACTGTGAAGCATCTTCTCAGTAAAGAACAAAGTGAGATGTCCTGAAGAATTGTGTGTGTCTGGGGGAGGGCATTTCCATGACAGCACCCACGTGAGAAGGAAAAAACATCAGAATACAGACGTCACCCAAAACACAGAAAACAGTGACCATCATAATAATAAATGGTACAGAGAAAGCTGAGCTGTCCATTACAAAGATAATTTTCCCACAGGAGACTAGACCACTGGACAGCAATGTAAAAAACTACAGATACTGACAACAAGGGGGTGTAATTTCTCCTCACTTAGCATAACTTAATCAAAAGACTGTGTAAATAAATAAACAATACAGATAAACTTGTAAATAACGAGTGTGAGAATGCAGAGAAAAAGGAAATTGTTGCACGTGATGCATGATTATTCAGGGAGTAAATTAAATCTAATATAGAAAGGATTGGAGCTCTCATAATAGCAACAATGTCACCTATTGATCCTACTACAGGGTACATGTTTGTTTGTTTGTTTTATTAGATATTTTCTTTATTTACATTTCAACTGTTATGCACTTTCCTAGTTTACCCTCCAAAAATCCTCTATCTCCTTGCCCCTCCCCCTGCTCCCCAACCCACCCATTCCCACTTCCTTGCCCTGGCATTCCCCTATACTGGGGTATAGAACCTTCACAGGACCAAGGGCCTCTCCTCTCATTGATGGCCAACTAGGCCATTCTCTACTACATATGCAGCTAGACCCATGAGTCCAACCGTGTGTTTACTTTGATTGGTGGTTTAGTCCCAGGTAGCTCTGGGGTAGTGATTAGTTCATATTGTTGTTCCTCTTATGGGGCTACGAACCCCTTCAGCTCCTTGGGTACTTTATCTAGCTCCTTCATTGGGAGCCCTGTGCTTCATCCAATGGATGGCTGTGAGCATCCACTTCTGTATTTGTCAGGCACTGTTTATGGGACTTTTAATAGTTTCCCGAAAGAGCTAATTGGATAGCCACCTTTTCTGTAGCAAAATTATCAACAGATAAGATGGGAATCAAAAGTGGTCCTCTTGTGTCCACATATAGCCTGAGTGATCAAACATGTAGGATGAGTCCATGATGAAGAAACGCCAGCATAGCATTTACACACATGGAATCCACCTGTTTTACTTCCTGAGCCATGCTTTTACCTACTTTCTTCTCCTGCCCTTAGGCCCTTTCTTCTCTTCCAGACACCCAGGGCTGTCTTTGCTGCTTCATAGTGCATACTACATTTTGCATTGGATTTGAATCTCTTTTTCCTTCCACAGTCATTGAGCTCAAAGGATGCTGGATATAGTAGCATCTAACATGATCTAATAATTTACGAAATAGGGGAAAGCAAGTCCAGTTAAGAAAGCATTTGCTTCACTGGCTATTGTGCTCTTAATGGATTGCCTTTAGAGCTTCATGCCCACCATTCTTTCTTGCTTCTAAAGATATACTATGATATGCACAATGTAATGGTCCAGCTGTCAGGGATGATGAGTGAGGATGGTGATGATAGACAGTTATCAAATTTGAACTGTTAAAGAGAGGTGATGAGTTAAGACAACTAATAAGATAATGTTGGATTGTAAGTGAGAGAGTCCTGAGCTCATGCCTAAAAGAAATGCCCCCAGAAAGCTGCTGTGATCCCCACTATGACCACAGGTATTAATGTGAAGAGCATCGCATAACTATATATGGTCCAGACACTTAGGTATTACTGTGTCAGTGAGATACTTGTGGTAGGAAGGAAAGGTAAAATTTTATAGTACTGTCCAGAAGACCCTGGGAACCAAGACTGTAGTGTTACAGATACTGAGATTGCCAGAAAGAAGCCTTGGGGAATTTCTGGAACTAAACAACCAGAATTTTTGAGAGTTAGAAAATATACTCATTACATTTAAAAACCCAGTTCACCCACACTGCTGAGTTGTTTGTTTGTTTGATGTTTGTTTAATACACCTCCTGGAGATGCAACCTCCTTATATTCATCAGCATCAGACCATTGGCTTTTTCTTTATTATTGAGTTGTCTCAATCAATAAGAAGTGGCATGTCTCTCCAATTATTTTATTCCACAAATTTTGAATTCTTACCAGGCAATGAATCAGAAAAGGCATACATATAAATGCTTTCATCTCTAATGTATAGGAATGTGTTTACCTTGACAAAGTGACTTGCTAATAAAAACTTGGTTAAGGAACAAGAAAGATGCTGAAATGTTGTTACATCAACTTTGACTTCATAAAACATAAAGTTGCAGAATTGGTAAAGACCTTTTGTAAAAGAAAACAGCCAGTGGAGGACAGTATGAAAAAGAAAATGAACATGTATAAAGAGAAAAATTCCAATGGATTTGGTAAATTCTAATGCAGGAAGCAAGCAAGCATGTTGCACCTCTTGGCTTTCAAGGCTGAGGATTATTTCTTGAAGACTACAGATTATTGTAGGCTTAGCATTTAGACATTAACTAACATACCAAGTAGTAACAAAAATAAATAAATTATGCCACTGAACTTTGTTTTTATCAGTTGAAGTCATTAAGATGATACAGTGTGGGTGAGGATGGAGGGAGAAGAAAATGTTTGAAAGAAAAAATTGTGGCTGGACTTAAGATTTAATGGGTGCAGGAAATGACTGAAAGAACAACTGATTAACTTTCAGGTTCCATGACGCCCACCCCCAACCACAGTAGGAAGGAGGGAAAAGAAGGAAGGGGACTTTGGGACATTCCAATGGCCAATGATACTATTATTCAAAGGGGTTAGTTATTCAAGAGAACTATGGAAAAGCACAGGGAAAGGCTGCAGGCTCTGGATCAAGATGGTATATCCATTGTGACACACACACACACACACACACACACACCCTACACAGTGATAATGAACAGCATAAGAACATAAAAACACATATGATTACCATTAGGAATACTCCAAGAAAACAAGCAATTGTGGAAGAATGATGGGCCTGTGGGAGTTTAAAAAAAAAAAAAAAAAGCCGCCTGCCCAAGGAGGGGTGTCTGTCCAGGAGGTGTCTCAAGGCCTGAGCTGGTAGGAGAGTCATCTTTGCTCCGGTGCACTGCCAGGGAGAGGGCGGCCTGCAGAAGCAACACA
>NC_034608.1:34898232-34901403 GCF_900095145.1 Mus pahari
ATAGGGAACTTTTGGGACAGCATTTGAAATGTAAATAAAGAAAATATCAAATAAAAAGTAATAGCCGTAATAGAACTTTTCCAGAAATAAGAAAGAACTTTAAAAGTACTAAACCCCAGCTCTGGCCTCTGAAGTTTTATCTGGGCCTGCGCACTTTCCTACCTGCCCCCTTAGATTCTAATCGGTGACATGGATCTTTTATGTCATCCTGGCCCATAATAACTGACCATTACAAGTTAGCTGCAGAGCTAGGGAGCTATCATCATAAAATTATTAGCATCACAGAGAGTTCATTTGACCAAAAGATAGCTAGACAATAGGATATAAATATATGGATATAATGATTGGGAATAAAAGTTGTTGGCAGACCAACATGGATTAAAAAATAAGATTGGATTAATTAAATTTTATTTACATATTTGTTTTTGAGACAGTAATCTCTTATAGCCCAAGCTGATATCAAACTATTTTAGCAGATGATGGCTTTGGACCCTGATATTTCTATCTCTGTTTTCTAAGTGCTGGGATCACTGGAGTGAGCCACCATGCCCAGCAAACCTTTTTATTCACTATCTGATAAATTAACATCAAGTTTTACACCAGTGGGTGGGTGAGAGATTAAACCATGGAACTGCCTTCCTGACATCTCATTAAAACTTTAATAACTACTAACCTATCCTTTTATTTCTAAATCAACAAGATGGGCCTTTCTTAGAAACCCCCAATCCAGGTTTTAATACATTCTTCCTTAAAGACAGCTCTAGCACAATTATCCCACCACAGAGGTTGAACATTCCAGGGACTGGGGAAAGATGCCAACTCGCAGAAACATGGTTCATGGTTCTGTGGTTACCTTGTACCAATTGCCAGAGTGTTGGAAGAGCCTTTAGAAGAGATTGAATTGTTTAATTTTGTTTTACTCTCTTTCAATTGTAATGTGGAATGGGCAAACAAATGAGCATGAGATAAAACAAACAAGATAAGCTTAGGGACTCAAGCCTGCAATCCTAGCCCTCAGGAGCCTGAGGCAGGACGACCACTATGGATATGAGGATACAGAAATAAAACAATGAAGAAAAAGCTAGAAGAAAGAAGAAGAAATCCATAAATGATCAGGACACTTAACCAAGGTGACTCCATAAATAGAAATGTACGTCTGTGAAAGGGATAGGAAGAGATATGGACATTTGAGTTCTAACAGCAGGTTTGCTGGGCTAGCTAAGGTCTGAGCATGTTTTTTGTTTGTTTGTTTATTTGTTTGTTTTTGCTTTTTCCATGTTGTGTCTTGTTTCTTTTGAAAGTAGGGTGGACGGAAGGATATCCTGCCCAATGCTGCTTCCTTTAACTAGAAAAGAAGTTGTAGATGTCAGCTTCAAAGCCACTCCCTAGGCTCAGGCTACCCTTCTCAGGGGCACAGTGGCAGCGGTGGTGGTGGCAGCGATGGTGATGGCGAGGCAGCAACAGCGGCGGTAAACCTACCTCTGCAGAAAGGAGCTGGGAAATCCCAGGTTGCACCATTCCCAGGGCTGACAATGCAAGTCAGAATGGCGTGACCTTCCAAGATGTAGCCCGAGAGACAGCTGTACCTGATCTTGTCGCCTATGTTGAATCTCGTTCCATGGAGAACTCCTTTCAGTATCTCCCCAGGGTTCCCACACGTGTGACTGGGTAAAACTGTTGGAAGGAGAAAAGGAAGTTGAAGAAAATGTTCCAAGAAGATGCATTTATATCATAAAATAAGCACTATGTTTGAACTACTAAAATCCTCAAGTCCCCGCAATAGAAAACTAGATCACTGCACTTATGAACTAAACAGAAAATGTGTCCAGAGTTTTGAACATCTGCCCTGCCACATTTTTATAATGGCTTTAGGAAAGTGTAAACAAATGCACTTGGTTAAAGGAAAAACCTACTTATATTCATATTTTGTCTTTCATTAGCGATCTAGATTATTTTGGTAATAATGAGATTTCATATGATATAGGAAAAGCCAAAGAGCTGAGAAAATAATTTCTGAGCTGAGGTATGGTTGCATGTCATTGTGGTTTTTTTGTTTGTTTGTCTTTTGTTTTTTTGTTTTGTTTTGTATTTTTTTGCTCCGACATCATTGTTTTTAACACACACAATGCACATCATTAATTGATATCCAGTCTATATTAATCTTGAGACTGCAGCAGCAGTACCATGTCTGATGCACATCACTAATATCTAATTTATGTGCACTCCCAGATCAGTACCATACTCCTGATAAACACCACTAAACAGTATTCAAACCATGTTAATCCTCAGACCTTAGCATCACTATGATACACATCACTACACAGTATCCAAAGCATGTTTATTCTCAGCATCAGTACCACACACTGGGTAGACATCACTAAATAGTATCCAACCCGTGTTTATTCTCAGACCTCAGTTTCAGCACCACACACCTGATAGAGGTCACTCAACAGTATCCAATGCATGCTTATTCTCAGCATCAGTACCACACACCTGATACACATCACTAAACAGTATCCAGTCAAAGTTTATTCTCAGCATCAGCGCCACACGTGATACACATCACTGACCAGTAATAGACACATATTTGTTTTCAGACCCCACCAGCAGTACCACACTTGGTTCATATCACTAATCCATATCCAACCCATGCTTCAGAGATAAGATTTGCACTAAAGAATAAATAACAGAATTTCACTTAAGCCAGAGAAATGGTTCTGTTCTTAGGACCCAGGCCCAGAGTCTGTTCACTGGGCATTCTCAGCTACCTTTTCTCTATTTGTCTTTCCAAAGCAAGTCCTGTATTTGCAGTTCAAAGTTGGGTTCTCAATTCTGTTTATTCTGGAGTCTTCTTTTCACCCTGAAAGATTCTCACCCAATCTACCTGCATGGGGCAATGTCAGAGTGATTTGAGATCCCTGGCCGAAGAACACTATTTTGGATGGAATTGATACCACTTGGTGGAAAGGATGAGAGACAGGTGGCTCTGTAATTTAGGTTTAAAACTTAGTTATCCCACCAGGAATTCAGTGCTTTCTATGAAATAGTCAAATATTTTAAGAGACCTACTGTTTTAAAAGAATATTTTTAAATAAAAACCAATTTCTAAAGAAGTAAGTTATTTTCTTTCTGTACTTATTTCATGCCTCTGTGTGTGTGTGTGTGTGTGTG
>NC_034608.1:34902071-34910821 GCF_900095145.1 Mus pahari
AAAGTGTACTCTGACCTCCATATATGTGCTGTGATGTGTACATGAAAGTGTACTCTGACCTCCATATATGTGCTGTGATGTGTACATGAAAGTATACTCTGACCCCATATATGTGCTGTGATGTATACATGAAAGTATGCTCTGACCTTCATATATATGCTGTGATGTGTACATGAAAGTATACTCTGACCCCATATATATATGCTGTGATGTGTACATGCAAACAGATGATGATGATAATGATGACGATGATAGAGATGATTTTAAGTATAAAATGAAAATGTTGGACACATACTCTTTGTCATTCGTTCCTACTCAGTGCTACTGAGCCTTGAGGTCACAGTATCTATGAAATAAGCCAGACAGAGAGGCACAAGTTGAGAAGACTTACTGATGCCTTATTTTCAGAAAATTCGATGTTTGCTTTTAAGATAATTACTGTTTAATTAGCTCCTGGTAGTACTTCTTGCTAGAACTCACATACTTATTTACTGTATGTCTAGATAAATTGTTTTCCAAAAGACAAGTGTTATTAAAGCAAATATATTAATGTTTCAGACATACTAAGTAGAATTGCAACTGGCAGGGAAATCAAATGATCCACTCTGGAGATAAGGGCAGTCTGTTCAACGTTTGCATAGGTTCTACTATTGAAAATAGATTTTCAAATGCACAGGTACTATCACTGTATATTATACAGAAAAGATGATGTAACACAATTCTTCAATGAAGAAGGAATAGACAAGATTCTGGGAATGTGCACAGACTTCATAAACTTCTGGAGTTGTGAGTGTATGTAATATACATATATATATATATATATATATATGTTTGTGTGTATCATACATATATGTTTTTATGTATATATAGTATATGCATATAATATATATTATATAGATATAGATATAGATATAGATATAGATATAGATATAGATATAGATATAGATATAGATATAGATATAGATATAGATATAGATATATGGGCGGGTGGTCTGTATTACATATGTGGGTGGAGTGGGTTATGGGGGTGTGGTGTGTGTGTAGGCATTTCTCCCTGTGGAACTTCAGAGTTATGAAGGTGAGGTGAGGTGGTTATCATTGGTGTATACAGAGTTGCATTATTAGCAGGAAGCAGGAGAGTGCTATTTCTTCCACTCTGGAGACCCTTCCATGCAGTTCTCGTTGTTCTTGTTTATGGGGCTGGCCTTCACAATAACCCCAGGTCACTTTATTAAAGTGGAATTTGAAAACCAAATCTTTGAAAACCATCATCTGTGTGAGGCAAGACACAATTTCAAAGGACAGGGGATGTGGGAGATGGGCGTGGCCTCGGGTCTCTTTTGTAATTGTTCACAGCTGTTTATTCAGGGAGAACAGCTCCTCTGCTTGTTTCACAGACTGGGTGTGAAGGTTGGAGTAGATCTCATAGTCTGCAAATATCTGCTCCTCCTGACCCAGTTATAAAGCTAATGGTAAACAGCTGAGAGCGGCTCTGTGGTGCAAACTGACGTCGGGAAGACTTTTGGCTTCTATGTCTGGAGTGTGGAGAAGCAGGACAGGCCCTCAGCAGTCTCCTGCTTTAGCACACACGAGCCCAGATAAGTGACAAATCTAATGGCCAACATGGAGAGCATGTTCTCAATCTGTAATAACACATGTGTGTTATGTTATATATACATATACACACACACATATCTTGTTAAAAACATTTGAAAAAATGAATTGGGGAACTGAAAAGATTGTTCATTGATGAAAAGCGCTTGCTGCTCCTGCATAAGACCTGAGTTGGTTCTCACACAGGAGCTCATAAGCATCGTACCTACAGTGTGGAGGGCTCTGACGCTACTTTGGACTCCATGAACACTAGATATGAATGTGGCACACAGTCAGGCAAGGAGAAAAACACTTATACACATGAATAAAAGCTATTAAAAAGCTAAGTGTATAGAATATCATATTTGAAATACTGAGTCAACTAACAATGTATAACTTTAAATCAACCCACTCCTGTGTTTTACACACACACACACACACACACACACACACACACACACACACACACAGTAGGTATTAGGTTGTTAAATGTATTTAAGAATTTTAAAGTAAAGTGATTGAAAATCAAACTCTAATGAATAGCACAGGATTATACATTTGAGATTTAGTGGTTGAGAATACTTTTTTCAACTAACTTTATTTTATTTTTGAATGCTTAATTAATTTTAGAGCAAGATTTACAAACAACAAAAATGCAAAGCCATTCATATTATTAAGCCATTGTCAATCTCATAAAATTTCTGGAATTATTTTTTTAAAAAGGCAATTAATGGTATCTAGACAATGCAAATATTTAAGGCTCAATATATGAACGTAGCCAATACAAAGAAATCTCAAGTCTGAAGAAAAAACATTTAAAATCAATTCTATTCAACACAATTGCTACTTTTGTGGTTTGCTTAAATTACTGTCTCGGACACTTTCCCTGAAGTTAGTAAAAAGTCTTTTCACTTCTTCTGCAGGAATAAGAGCACAGTAATCCGTTAGCAAACTCTTGCAGAATTGACTTGAACTTTTCATTTAATCCTTTCCAATCCTTGCTTGAATAACATGACCCCTGTCCCATAGGGACTCTAAGAAAGGAGTTCTTCTAGTATGGGATTTCTACACAGGCCAAGCATTTGGTCATATGGAAGAATTACCTTAAAGGCACTGTGTATTGTGGGCACAGCTCCCCCAACCCACATCAACCCCCAGGGCAAGGTTCCATCAGACAGCAGGGAAGTCAACACCCAGGACTGGGAACATGGGCTGTCATTCTAATTATGCTGCAGAATTTCTCGCTGTAAGGCTTCTGATTTGGCAAGCACATATGGTCACAACTCAGTGACTTAATTGGCTATCACATCAAGCCTTTAACCCAACTGTTTAAGTGATTAAATGGGTGTCATATTAAATCCCTGCCCCAAAGAAAAAGTGAAAGTATGCTAGTACATGAAAATCCACCATTAATATTCATTAACGAATGGAACACGAGGCTAAAATGTAGGGTTTGAAATTCTCCAAGGGATGGTAGCATTTTCAGCAGCCTGTGAACAATGATTGAGGCCTTATTAGACCATTAGGTGTATTTATCCTGAAACTAGGTCCTTAGGGATTTGTGAAGAAACTTGTACAAGTACGCATTGCCTTCCTGATGGTCTCTTCTTAGTTTAAGCCAAATAAATAAATAAGTAAAACAAATAAATAAATACTAAATGAATAAATAGCCTTCAAAAAGTCATGTAATATAGCACACTGTAGACACCAAGTGTTTGCCTGTGTTTGCCTGAGGGCAGTTTGTAAGGGACAATTTCTCGTCCATTTCCATTGACCCCTTAGATAAGGTAACTGGAATATAATTATGTAGTCTTCAGTAATACCAAACCCCAGCTTTTCTGAACCCGAGGCTTGACATCTGTTCTTTTATGACTGAAAAAGGGGAAATGCTAACAGGGTGGAATCATGACAAGATGACCGAGGTTCCTGAGGTGCGTGTCCTCAATGTCTTTCACCTCAGAATCTCTCTCCAGCCAAGGGGGTCCAAAAGGAACCATCTAAATAACATCCCCATGGAGGGTCCTGAGAACCAATGAGACTGCTTGGAAGTCAGCAGGATGTGCCTGCCCAGGTAGAAGAGTAAAGTTTGGTCAAGTCAGAATGAAAAGATCAGTCCTGAGTGGGATGAACAGAACAGGTGAGTGTATACAGTCAATTAGCACAGTGTGCTACGGGCACACCAGCTCTGTAAGGCACAGTGTGCTACGGGCACACCAGCTCTGTAAGGCACAGTGTGCTACGGGCATGCCAGCTCTGTAAGGCACTTGTCGTTCTGCTCCAGAGATTTACTCTTTGATGTGGATGATGATCCAACTCCTAGTTTCCAAGTCTGAATAAACACAGAGGCCCATCGTAACCCCTTGTGATTCAGTCAGGGACAGATTGATTTGGATGGATCATCTCTCTGTATGTCCCACCAACCCTCAATTCCTAATATTTAGGCATTATTTGTAGTGTAAGAAAATGGGACAATTTTTAAATATATACAAGTTTACATTAATTCAGATTACGAAAAGAATATTATTGGGAAAAATAAAAGTGTGTCAAACAGGCTGAGCCTCAAAATGTAGTATAGTTAATAAAATGACTGAGAAAGATATAGAAAAATCTATAACCTTATTTTGCAATATTGATGTTTAATTTTCCTTGTCTAATAATAATTGATAATACTTGCAACATGCTGCTTTGAGCTATATGTTTTATGGCATATATTTTCATATATATATATATATATATATATATATATATATATACACAAATATGATGTATTATGGTCATGATCAGTTACTAAGAAAATGCTGGCACAGAAAAGTTCTCTGGAATTCATTGTCACACAGAAGTATGTATTCATTGTAAGTAGACATAGAGAATGCTTGCTAGCACTACTCTGGAATGTCTTTCTTGTCAACAGAAAGGAAAAATCTAACAATGACTAAAAGCCATTGGGTCTACAGTGACCTTCAGACTGTTTCTTCTGACAAAAAAGATTATAGAGATTTGCATTAACTGCCATACTTTCTCATGTAGAAATGAAGTCAAAATTATTGCATGACATTTCACAATTTTGTTACCAGCTGGTTACAGTTTTGTTTCTCCGTAAATTGTCTAATAGGACATATAGTTAAAGCAAAGTAACAGCAGGGAGACTGAGAAATAGGGACTCTGAGTGCAACAGAAGGACCAGGAAGAAACTGATCTGAAATCTGTATTGAAAGATAGTTTTCAGCAGTGCTTGGAAACGTGGAGATAAAGAACACACACACACACACATATGAACCCCCACACACATGCAGAAAGATGGGAGAGGGAGAGGTGGAGGGAGGTAGGGGAGAGGAAGGAGGAGGAGGAGAAGGAGAAGGAGAGAGAGAGAGAGAGAGAGAGAGAGAGAGAGAGAGAGAGAGAGATTTGGTGGAAGCTTTAGGGGTGGATCCAAGGGAGAGGAAAGTAGGTTATTGGGTGTAAGCCTTGATTTAGGGTCTATTGGACAGCAGGCTTTGCTCACTCTGGGTTACTGCAGAATGAACAGGCTCCCCACATCACACACTCACACCATAAAATTCCTTCTCCCTGCTGGATCTAAGCAACAAGGTCAGATAACTATAGACAGATAACTCTAAAACCCTCGGCCAAAATATGTTTCCTCTTTATAGGCTAAGTCTGTCATGTGTCACATGACAGTGACACAAAGCTTATTAGCACATTTGCTGGTATAAACAGTGGGAAAGTGTTACCCTGTGCTCTGGTTTAACTAGCTGAATTTCACATGAACCTTTATCTCTACTGATTGAAGGCATAGGCTGTCTGAGTGTCATGAAACTGAAGCTATCTGTACCTTTGCTTTTCCTATTACAAATGCCACAGAAATTAATCTATATTTGAGTTACTTGTACTGTGTAAATATCTACTGTTCCACACATGCATCCTAATCCAAAAGCAGATTAAGGACATTTGGGGGATAGGAAATATCTAGCACTTATACAATCCGAATAAATTTCCAACAGTTTCAACTAAAAACTATGAACACACAAAGAAGAAAATACACAATGACAAGAAAACAAAGCAAAACTAAACCAAACCAAAGCAGTTCCCAAATAGGCAGGGTCCCAGCAGAGCAAAGGATGAGATGGTACAGACGCAACAGGCAGTCCTAGAGTAACAACAGAACAAGACCATAGCAACGATGCAAAGCAGATACTATGTAACCCTCAAATGTACTCTGGGAGTCTATAGAAAAAGATGTAGGAGGAAAATGCAGGAAAGTAAACAACACAGATAAAAAGGGCAAAGCCAGAAGGATCGAACAAACTATCCAGATAGTCATGTTTAAGGTAAAGTCATAACCATCTCAGGTAAGATGCAGAGACAGGACCGCAGAGGTAGACTGGGGGCCAAGGGCATTTACTCCTGCTAAGGGCCTGGGTCCCGTCTCTAGCATCCTTATCAGGAAGCTTATCCATACCTGTAATTCCAGTTTCAAAAGGCTCAGAGCTCTCTTCTGGCTACCCAGGACTCTACACACATTAGGTACTCATAATGCATGCAGACACTAACACTTATACATAAGATAAATATTTAGAAGTTCAGAGATTTGGGTATGAATGTAGAACTACAATGCATTCAACATCTACAGTCTAAGTGTAGAAAGAGAAGAAGGCGACAGTGAAAGTGGAAGAAGTCCCTTCGTGCAGTAATTGAACATTGTAGGCTATATTACTAACACACAGAAAAAGGTTCTGTTCAAAGAACATGAGTGGGAATACAGATGAAATAATTTTGAGCCTAACAAAAATCTGGCAGACCACTTAGACAAACCAAACAGAACCTCAGAGAGAAGAGATGGAAGCAGTTTATTCTTGTAGATTCCCGAAGTGATCTCTTAGTAATTGATATGATCTTGTTGAGATAGTCAGAGTGTGGAGTGCTTGCATGGCTTCACCAACACAATTCTAATGAAACAATTCTTAAAACCAGAGTCAAGAGGATACTAGAATGCAGCTGGGTCAAAGGAAAATGACAGAACAACATATCAAAGATATCGGGAGCATTGAAAGTTATGTTTAGAGTGGAATTTTGAAGACATGATATAAACATTATAAAATAAATGCCAATCAAACTATTAGAGTTGCTTTTCTCTAATACAATAGGAACAACAAATAATGAGAAAGGGAGAGAGGGAGAGAGCAGGGAAGGAAGAAGGTGAATGGAGGGAGAAGGAGAAAGAGGTGGAGGAAGAGGAGGAGGAGGAGGAGGAGGAGGAGGAAGAGGAAGAAGAGGAAGAAGGAAAGGCACAAGGGAGAAGAGTTAGTAAGATACTAAAGACTGATCTCCATAAAACTATTTGAAAATTGTCAATACCTCTTTTCATGTAATTCCTGCCTGGAAATTGTCTCAGCATTCAAAATCCTTTTTTTCTTATCATCCTAAAGGAGCTCACTTGGGGATGATTAGTCTCTGGAGAGAGTAGGCAGGCTAGATCACACAACACTGTCTCCAGAGCCAGCTCAGTCCAAACAGACAGTTGTGTCTGTATGAAGGTGTACATGAAATACAGTGGGAAGGTTTGATGTGGTGGGTACCCAGGAAAGTGAAACAGAAGTAAACAAGCCCCAACTGGAATCTCAGAAGTCCAGATGTTTGCCTAAGTCTATGAATCAGATCCATCAGCAGCATGTATTCCATCTCTTCATGTTTTAAACTTATTTATTTTTTTACTTATTCCCTTTACATCCCACTAACTGCCCCCTTCCTAGTCATTCCCTCTCACAATTCTTGTCCAACCCCCATCCCCTTCTCCTCTGAGCAGACAGGGGCCCCTGGGTTCCCCCCAACCCTGGCACTTCATCTTTGTGACACTAGGCATTTTTTCTCCCACTGAGATAAAACAAAGGAGCCCAACTAGTAGAATATATCCCATGTACAGGCAACAGCTTTTGGGATAGCCCCCACTCCAGTAGATCAGGATCTACATGAAGGTTAAGCTGTATATCTGCAAAATATGACTGGGGAGGCCTAGGTCCAGTTCTTATATTTATCCTGTCTGCAAGCAATATAGGCAGGGTTGCGGGGTAGAGGGAGCAGAGACTGAGGGAATGGCCAACCAATAACCTGCCCAACTTGAGACCTATGGGCAAGCACCAATTCCCTAGACTATTAATGATACTGTTATTCACGCAGACAAGAACATGTCCTCTGAGAGGCCCCATGCAGCACCTGACTCAGACAGAT
The DNA here is from genome assembly GCF_900095145.1 of Mus pahari. NCBI lineage: Eukaryota > Metazoa > Chordata > Mammalia > Rodentia > Muridae > Mus > Mus pahari. The sequence continues at coordinate 34,909,890 of NC_034608.1, forward strand.
ACAGATACCCATAGCCAAACAGCAGATGGAACTTAGGGACCCTTACGGAAGAATAGGAGGAAGGGATTGCAGGTTCTGAAGGGGATAGGAACTCCACAGGAAAATCAACAGAGTCAACATATCTGGACCCTTGGGACTCTCAAGTCTGAATCACCAACCAAAGAGCATTTCATCATTTCAAAGCACAGGACAAATGATACACAGTTAGACTGAAAAATATGTCACATTCCTTAAACTTCATCATTAAACATCAAAATATCACAATTCATCAGCTTGGGTGACCCCAGTGCTCCCAGGAAGATCTGCTTACTCCAATTTCACACCGAAGAAGATGGTTCTGGGGGTCAGAAAGTGGAGCAATCAGAGAGGCAGATTCTCCTGGAAGGTTCCATTTCCATCATACTTTACACTGAAGGTCTGCACTGAGGTAACCACAGGGATAGTTATTTTCAATGAAGTGTTATAAAAAACATATTTAGGGGCTCAATGGGCAGAGAGTGTACAAAGGGACATGCCAGCCATTTCCCATCCTACACATGGAGGAAGGAGTGAGATCACCCTAAACCTGGGGCATGTGACAGCCCAAGGGAGGACCCAGGTAACTTCTTGCCTCTTCCTCAAAACTTGAGGACTGGAAAGGATAAATAGCCAGAGGAGCTGGAGACGTACCTTTGAAAATTCTGCCAATCCTACCAATGAACATGAAGCTGTGACTGCTTACTTGCTTCTGTGAAGGCCCGGAGTTCCTGTGAGCCGACAACTGAGTCTTCCTTCTTACACCCTAGACTCCTAAGACTTCTGCTCACAAGAGGCACTGTGTGATCTGACTCAAATATTTGGAAGTAGTGGGTGTTTGTTGGGTCCCCTTATGACATTGATTTGACTTGTGATGTGTTTTGTGTGTGTGTGTGTGTGTGTGTGTGTGTGTGTGT
>NC_034608.1:34910901-34930292 GCF_900095145.1 Mus pahari
TGTGTGTGTGTGTGTGTGTGTGTGTGTGTCTGTGTAAGTTTATGCCCATTAATTTATTTTGGGTCACCAGATGTTATAATGAAGGAAACTTAAAATTCTCTATCTTTTTTAATATAAAAAGGTTTTTAATAATCAAAGTTAGTAAGAATGTCATGATTTATGCAAAAATGGAGAAGAGAAAGACTACACTCAACTCTTTGTCTCATGCCTTGTGTTCTTTATGTCATTTGTGGAATTGTTTTATAATTTTTTAGGACATATAGCCAAATGTTAACTCTCAATGATTCCATCAGGATGCATCCAGAAATGTCCAGATCACCATTCACACACTTAAATACATGTTTTAATATTTATAACACTTTCAAATGTTGAAGAAACTTTAAATATCAGCAAGTCCCCATTCTCAGATTCTTATTAATGCCCCAACTAGGCATGTTTGCAACCATCACAGAGTTGTTTCTGATAGTTCCTAAGAACTCAAGGTTATTTGCTTTGCCAAGTTGTTTCTCATTCCCTGCAGTTCAGGGGCCAGTCTAAGAACCTCACATATCTTTAACTGTGACAATTTCTCAGACATCCATGTCTTATAAGCCAGGAGGGTATTCAGGGCATCAACCACATGCTTAGAAGAGCATATACTAGGTCGAATTTGCTTTGAATGATCATGTGGTAGTCTGGAACTCCAGCTGGTGGAAAGATCAGGGACCCTCACTACCTGTGTCTACACAGGTGTATCTGCTATTCTGCACAAGCACAGAGAGTACCTGCTCTCTTGCACAGAGCACATAGGCTACCTGCTCTCCTGAGGTGTTTCAGGTCAGGGTTGGGGCAATGCTGCTGATGTGCACCCTGGAGGATGTTTCTTAGATATTGCCCTCTGTGTTACGTTTTAAATGGAGTTCCTGTGAGAAGCATTTTCAACAGAAGTGGGGATTAAGCAGATTATCTCAAAAGATACCATGATTAGTGGAGGTTCCACATCCATGCATTCTGTTGGGATGACCCTGGCTGATCATGACTGTATAATCCTGAATTCATTCCTCAGACATGGAGGGTACCACTTTCAAATGTCCTGGATCTCAGGAGAGACTTCAACAACCCTGAGATTAACTTTAAAATTATGCTCACACCAACCTTAAGTTGATCCACAATTCTATTCATAAGAATGCCTTACCTGGTGAAGGAAAATTAGCCAAAGATAGTCAGACTAATACAATAGGAATCTCCCCTGTGGGAGTCTGGGGTGGCCCTCACCTTAGTATGAAGTGCACTGCCCTGAGTTCAGTAACTTTAGTGAAAGAAAAAAAAAGAGAGAAGGAAATAAAGAAGCTAGCAGGAGAGAGGATGAAGGGAAAGATGGAAGGAAGGAGAAAGGAAAGGAAGAAGCAAGAGAAGAAAGAAAGGAAGAAGGGAAGAAAGGAAGAAAAAAGAAAGAAATCAGAGTATTACATAGGTTAAGTATCTTTCCCTATGTCTCAATGTGGGCATAGCCCCAGAGGGTGGATGTGATCCTATAGAATAATTTAGTTAAATAAGACTACAAAGCTAAAGTCACTTTTCAGTACCCACAAATCTCACAGACATGAAGTGGTTGGGCTGCCAGTGTAATTCTGTGCCTTTGTGACCCAGCACAGAGTGAAATTTTGAGTAATCAGAGAAACGTGATTCAAAGAACGACCTGTTATTGTAGCTAACACCTCTGAATTTCCTCAGAAATACACAGTGCTAGAGACCGGTGAGCATCAGAGGAGCTGGAGCTGAGAGGGTTAACATGAAGCACTGGGTTTGATTCTTATTTTTTGATGAATTAAAACAAAACATCAGCAGAGAAGAGGGGTATAGCATGACTGTCGCTACCGTCTCCGACCAGCGGAAAAGAAGTGACGAAACCGAAGTCCTTCTCAAGCAGTTTATTCAGGAACATAACTATGTGCACTAAAAAGATCCCCCGACCTCTCTTGGCCATCCCCTTTTATACCCTCTAGTCCACTCCCCATCACCCTATTCCACGTAGGCACAGTTCATTGGCACAGGACTACATTCGTCACATCATCTGATCTTTTGTCGTGGTGTATCTGTGCACCACAGTTTAATGGACGTGGCTATCTTGAGGGATATGAGGAAGTCAGTTGTCAGCCGTTAGACTTGGCGGCAGTCCTGGGCGCCATCTCCTCACACATGACCAGTGAAAACACATAGCTGGTGGTTACAATGGTTCAGAAGTGCTTAAAGAGAAGGTATGACTGAGAACTGCCATAAACATGTGGGCAGCATGCCATATAAAGCCAACAAAGATGCCACTGGATATCTGTGATGTATACAGAGATGGTTCCATTTGTGTCAACTTTGTGTAGTGTTTAATCTAATCATGTCAAATACCTGTATAGTCCAAACTTTCATTTGTGGTTACCAGCATCTGATGATGGAAATTTTTGTCATCATAGGCTCTTGACACACTTTACCCTGGATCAGGATACTTGGAAATAGGGAAACAACTATTGCTCAGTGGATGCCAGTTTGCTAGAACTCTGACAGATCAAATTTAAGGTAGTTTGCCTAAAAGTTAGCCATATGAGGGATCTATGTCCACACCTGTGATGCATTTCAACTATGAGAAGGAAGTCTTCATATGAAGGTTCCTGTGATTGTCACTATCTCATAGATAGCTGGATCTCAGCTCTTGGACAGTCTAATGTTTCTTCCATTGATATATGGTATAGGAGGATTGGGAAAGAAAATGAAATCCAAGTTTTGAGCATCGCCAATTCTCTGATATATCAGCTTGGAGTAGAGCTGTGTACACATATGTATATATTCACTATTCCTGTGATCCCCGTAAAAGTTGCCATAGCCTTAAAGAAGATAAACATGCTGTGGTGGGAGGTATAATTGAAACGGTAGGAACATTTGGAAGGCAGAGGCAACATCTGGAAGGCAGAGGTTAGGCTATAGTCAAAGTGTCCCTTATTCTTTGAGAATGGACACAACCAGTACCTTTCAGGGAAGCCATGTGGGACAGCAAACAGGACAGGGTGAGGTGGGAACACTGAGAAGAGATGTTGAATTAGGAACAGAGATTTGCCTAGTGTAGTCAGTAAGATACCACAAAGTATCGAGCATAGTGATCACTATGTGGCCTGTGTACAAGTCACAGAAAGCCAAACTTGTCCAGCTAATGGTCAGAATTTAGTCTGAACAGCATCAGCAAGAGAGACCTTAGCAGTGCCACTGTGCATCACTGCCTCTGCCTGAGTGCCATATGATAAATTTCATTGATTCAAATGGTATGATGTGTCCATGAGAGCAAAGCAGTCTCTTGGACATGGGTAACACATAAAGTGACTGAGACTTTTGTCTTTAAATAAAGATATAGATGGAGGCCCTAAAATGTACAAAGATTCTTCCTGTGTTTCCTCTACTGAAGGTTATGCCCTGCAAATTTCCAGTCTACATAGATTTCTTTTTACAAGTGTTGAGCTTGGACACGGGTCTCTTCCAGTCTCTTACCATTCTTGTTATTGCTAACAGGAAAGGATAGAGATGGGATTTTAGAATGAGACACAAAGAAGGTGTCCAGAAAAAAGAGGGACTCAGGATGTAGAAGGTTAAGGGACACTGAAAGTGTCTATCTTTAGGTGTCTGCAGAAATCTCCAGGAATTTCTATACAACTGTGGCTTTGTTCTGAGGTGCATACTCCTCCACATAAGGTGCTGAGGATTCAGTTACCTGCCATTTAGCTGGAGGACCAGGAAGAGAATGAACAGAAGCTTCTTAGCATTCTTCCCGTGTGAAAGAAAACAAATGTATAATCTTTTTGTTGAAATTGCAGGAGAAGGATGCTAGTCTTCTAAGTGATAAGGAAAGAATAAAGGAAAATTATTTGCACAATATCCGTAATTCCCCTTTGATGCAAGAAATTCCATCAGTTCCTGACTTGTTTACTGATAATCTGTACTGCAGAACCGCTGTGAAAGGAAACACAGAAGCTGGCCTTCTGCAGACCCAAGTCTCTACTGTTACCACAGTCTCCTCAGGAGACAAGATATCCTCATACACACAACTACTGCAAGCATTTTAGGAGTCTTCTTCCTCTGATCTCTAGGTGTGGCTTTAACCAATCCACTGGGGCTACATCAATAGGCCTTTAAAAAGAAAGACTTATCTCTGAAGAATTACCAAGCACTCAACAGACACACACACACACCCCGGAGGGAGGGAGGGAGGGAGGGAGGGAGGGAGAGAGATTTATGCAGACACATAGGTATGGAAGATGGAAGTTTGGAAGGAAATGAAAGAAGTACAGAATCCCTCGAGCCAGATCTGCTTTGCCCTGTCAGTCTTCAAAGTTTCTATTGTGGAAATGCATGACCTAGGAGAGATAGCAAGGAGGTGGTAGATGATAAATAATACAAGATATAGAATGAGGATCAAGTTGAAATATCAAGCAAATAGAGAGATGCCTTCTTGCCCTTGACTGCAATAGGGTACTAATTTTATAGACCTGCCTTTCAAATGGATCTCTAGACAATGGACTCCTGATAGCCTTTGTCCTGGTAATCTAAGGAAAGTATTTTTTAAAGATCTCAGATCTTTTTCCCTCATAAATTAACTATTCTAGTGACTACCTGGAAAAACACAGTATATATTAGTATGATATTTTGACTTGCCAACACCTGAGCATACTGGGAAAGTTTACTCACAAGTCCAGTATTAACATGACGAATAAAGATTCTTTGTCTTTGCTAGCCATCTTAGGATAGAAAACATTTGCCTGGTTGCTGATAGTCTAGTGGAGAAGAGGCATGCAAGAGATACAGAATCCAAAGGATCTCTGCTATATTAGAGCGCTGTGGGATAATACGAACATGGTAAAAGATCACCCCAGAAATTTAGCACCCTGAATCATCTGGACCAAGAGGATGTAAGATGTACCAAGTGATGGACACCTTTACTTTCTAATGAGATTGGTGATCTGATGTCCTCTGGGTAATCATGAGATAGCCATTTCAACATTTTCACAGTTGGTGATATCAGAGTCCCCTTGGGAAATCTATATCATATTAAGACTACAGAGAGGTTAAAGAAAGTTCTTCATGTGACCTTTTCCCAAACACTGTGAGGCTCATTATAAATAAATGCTGTAGTGATTCCTAAGTATGTCACATACCTCCAAGAAAACACATGACAAGCAAGCCGACATGAGTGAGCAATTCCTAATGGAAGAACGAGCTTTGAGTTGTGCTGCCATAATCTGTCCTTACTGAGGTACCTCATGCACTAAAACATTATCTACAGATGTCACAATATGGTCTTGGATGCAACCAAAAAGTGACTCCTAAGATGTATGGTCAAAGGTCATGGTCATGCTCAAGAAAAAGTTATTCATTTACTCCGTTTGTATGGCATTCACAGATGAGGTAAGAGGCTATAGCTGTGAGTTATCATCCAGCAAGGTACACAATGATAGAGCAAGGACTTTAGCTGTGTGTGTGTGTGTGTGTGTGTGTGTGTGTGTGTGTGTGTGTGTGCGCGAGCGCATACTCCCACTTGTGCATGCCTCCAATAGAGGACTTTGTTCTATAAGGTGGTATTGGGATAACTTTAGCACCCGATCTCTCCCTTCCCAACCTCTGTGGACATCATAGGCCAAACACATCGGTGACTGTGGATTGGCATTTTCAGAGTGTTCACTGTGACTGTGGCTTCCTGTGATTGTGATGACCTCTCATAGGACTAAAATCTACTTGTGTTCATTAGTCCCATGGAGAGTTATTAAAAGTTTATAGTCCTAAACTTAATATTTGCATTTTGAGAAGCTGCCAAGGAATCAATCAATGCCCCCAATAACCCCCTTTTATTTCATGGGGGAGCTGTCATCTATTTCAGAGGTCCCCGTGCTATTCCAAGAGAATTTATCCCAGCTCCATGTTTCTTGCTTGTGGATATTTTTCCTGCTGTCTGGTGATGCTCTCCTGCTTAAATGCCAAGGAAGGATCCTGGATGTACAACCCTGAATGGACAAACTCCACAATTCCTCTTTTCCTGACTGCAAATGGTGCTCTTTCCACCTGTTCACGGAAGGCTTCCCTTGACAAAGTATTGAGACACTGATTATTAACACTGTGTTGGTTAAGGCATTATAGATCATGTCAGAGAGCACCAAAATGTGTCAATGTCATAGTAAGGAAGAAAAATATAGACCCTTGTCTTAACTGAAGAGTGGTCCAAAGTTGACGGTTACTAATCTATCTGTGGTCCACAGTGTGTGTCCCCAACAAAGAGATTTTCTTTTATTTACTTGACAGCATAGACTTGTGATTTTCCACAATTGATGGATTCTGGAAGGGGTATAGGTGGGGAAGGACTCCATTTTCTTCAAGGGGCTGGTCACTGGCAGTTTGACCATGATCTAGTTAGTATATGAACAACATCAATTGGACTTGCTTTTCTTCTTCAAATCATTATGTTGGAAAAAAACCCATAGCATTGATTGAGAATTCTTTTGTAAAGAAATTATTTTTCATTTTCATTGAAGGTTATTTTCCCTTTGGACATGTAAGTACACTTTTCTCCGAGGTCTGAAAAGGGCAAAAGATACCCTGGATTTGAAATTATAGGTGACTGTGAGCTACCAGATGTATGCTAGAAATCCAGTCTAGATCCCCTGCAAGAGTAGCCAGTGCTTTGAACTACTGAATCAACTCTTAGTTCTGTGTGGCTCTTTACAGAACTACTAACAGAGTTTAACAACAGAAGAAATTGTATTGACTGCCAACTGACTCAGAATAGCAAGCACTGTAAAGAGATATTATCAGCCTCTCTCTATTTATATAAGTATATAATATACAATATTCAAAATATAAAGCATATGGGCTGGTGAGATGGCTCAGTGGGTAAGAGCACCAGACTGCTCTTCAGAAGGTCCAGAGTTCAAATCCCAGCAACTACATGGTGGCTCATAACCATCNATAACAAGATCTGATGCTCTGTTCTGGAGTGTCTGAAGACAGCTACAGTGTACTTACATATAATAAATAAATAAATAAATAAATAAATAAATAAACCTTTAAAAAAATATAAAGCATATAATATATAATTTATAATATAGTGTATCACATGTCATATAACATTTAGTAGATAGTATATATTAGGAATGCAATGTAAAATATACAACATAATATATAAATACTATAAATTATTAAACACTGAAAAGTGTCATTCCCTTTATACCACACAGATAGTGATTAAAATATTGTATAGCAGTCAATACACTTTTATAAAAATATCTCAACTCCCAAAGAATGAACTTATGAAAGATCTCACAGCACACAGTTAATACCCATTGAGATAATTTGAGACCCTGTAGTTAACTAGCTGTTCTTTTGCATGCTCGGCCTGTTTTTCATTTAATCTGTCTTTAAGATAGCAATGTAACCAAACTCATTATATGATGCCCCATGAAATCAGCTTCTACATCCAAACGTCAAGGCATAGCTTTAATCTTAAATTATATACCCTTCCACCCTCAACCCAGAATGATGTGTATGTTGTAACCATTTGTTGAAAATAGTCAATAGGTTGAAAGCAACCTTATAAAACAAATATGCACCTCAGGGGCAAACTTTTCTCTCTGCTCTTGACTGAATGTGATGTGACCAGATCTTGCTTCCTGGGCTTCTCTACTGTCCTGGACTCTGACCTGGAATTATAAGCTAAAACCCTTTCTCTCTTACTTCCTGTCAGGATATTTGTGATCGCAATGGAAATGAAACTAGAACTCTCACTCTTGCCTAATCTCACGCATCATCCCAGGAGGGTCAACCTCTCTCCTCTGTGCAGGATTCTCTGTGCAGCAATGTCTGTGGCGGTGCACAGTGCAGGAGACTTCTGCTTTCAACTTCATTGTCTCATCGCATCTGTTTGCTTCCAGGACCCATGGTGTCAGAGTGTATGGTATGTCCCTGTAACTTCATAGATGCCACAGAGTGCCTTGTATATAATAACTAGCCAGTAGAACTTGTCAAATAAATGTGCTAAGCATTAATTAATCCACTGACTTGACAGACAACTAATTTGATAAATTCCTAAATCTTACCATTAAAGAATCCTTCCATGGGGTGGTAATTGTCATTTTCAACCTAATTATGCCCAGAGGGGAAGTGTACTTCATTAGCAAACATTAACAACTCTGCAAGTTGTCTTGGTGCTCTTCATATTATGAGCACTTTCATTCTCTCCAGTCTGAAATACACATAATGTTTTGATTTGAGGAAGGGCTAAGATGGAGGGGTAACACTCATGGTAAACAGATAAAGATGGGGTCAAGAGGTCAATCAAATTATGTTCAAAGATCCAAAAAGGAAAACAAGCCTGTCTGTCTGTCTGTCTGTCTGTCTGTCTCTCTCTCTCTCTCTCTCTCTCTCTACACACACACACACACACACACACACACAGAGAGAGAGAGAGAGAGAGAGAGAGAGAGAGAGAGAGAGAGAGAGAGAGAGAGAGNAGAGAGAGAGAGAGAGAGAGAGAGAGAGAGAGAGAGAGAGAGAGAGAGAGAGAGAGAGAGAGAGAGACTCCTTTAACCACTACTAACTCGGCATGATCCTGGCAGAGCAGAGTGATGTCTGGAGTTAAGACCATTTGTTTCACAAGCCTAAGGACTTGAATTCAAACCCCCCAACACCCATGTAAAAATCCCAGAATTGCTACATATGTCTGTAACCCTATGACAGGAAACCGATGAGTGATCCTGGGAGCAGATCAGCCTGTCTATATAAATCAGAGAGCTTGAGCCTCAGAGAGAGACCCTGTCTCCAGGAAATAAGGTGCAGAGTGAGTGTCCAGAATTTCTGCCATCTTTCTCTGGCACTGGAACAGGTGTACATAGGCACACTCACCACACATACATATCCATATTTCACAAGCACATACACATATATACAAGTATACACTCATGTACACATGCTCAGATATACACATGTACACATACTACATATGCATATGTCACATATGTACACACACACACACACACACACACACACACTTGCAGCTCACATGCAGAAAAGTGGATGAGGGGCACAAAGTTTCTTTCTTCTGAAATGTAAAACAGAAAAGATAGGCACAGGGACTCTGAGTGACATCACCCCGTGACTTGGACTTTTTAATCTTTGTGAATGATGTATAATATCCAAGCAATATAATCATAAAAATTTAGAATTCAGTACACTTCTTTTTTTTTCTTTTCAATTCCTAGCATGTAAATTTTGTTAAGTAAAAATTTTGCATAACATATTTAGGGAACTTGAAGTTGGCTATCAAATTAAAATAGATTTGAGTATAAAAATAATTTCTTAGTCTAATGAAAATTCTAAAAGAATGAATAATTATAATAAAATTTTACATTTTTTATTAGATATTTTCTTTATTTACATTTCAAATGCTATCCCGAAAGTTCCCTATACCCTCCCCCCGCCCCTGCTCCCCTACCCACCCACTCCCACTTCTTGGCCCTGGCATTCCCCTGTGCTGGATCATTTTTAACATTTTCCCTATATGATATAAATTAGAGATTTTAATTTAAGGGTTTAAATGTTTTAGGTGCATTTTGAAAATATTTCTAGTGAGGAATTTCATACATAGCTAAATTTAGAACAATTTTCAATAAAATTAATTTTCACTGAAAATTGTTCTAAATTAATAATAGATAATAATTATAAATTTTATTAATATTTGTGCATTTATCTAAGGTAACACTACTATGGGAATAAGAAGCAAAATAATCATAAGTTTATTTTGTCATTTGCAAGACTGCAAGTTCTCTACCAGACAGCCTGTAACTTCAAGGTTACGGTCATAGTTTGACCACTCGATGTATGAGTATTTTTTCCCTGTATAGAAAGCTAATGCAGACAAACATGGCATGATCTCCAGTCTGGGCCAGGCAGGGCTCACAGGAGTTCAAGCAGGGTTGTTGTTGTTGTTGTTTGTTTGTTTTTAGAGAATGATGCTAAGAGCTCAGAAAAGATTTCCATCTAAAACAAACAGCAAAAGACAACAAAGGGAATGTGTCAGCACCCAGCAGGGACATCAGGAGAGGATGTCTGTCCTGTAAGACTGGTGAGAACTGGTGTCAGTGGGTACAAGATCACACTTGTCATGCTGTAGGGAGGGGGTGATTTTACTATGGAATAAACAACTGAGTCTTACAGGAAGCCAAGTCTTTGGAAAACTAAGTTTATATGTTAGCAAGAAAATGGTTCACGACACCATGCCCTAGACAACGCGGAAAGTACACAGAATCTGTATCAAAGTGTTTCAAAATCAAATCATAGACACATCAACGGTGCCACCCCCTACCTCAGGAATACTGGATCTCTGAAATTACAATGAATGTGCATACGGTGGTTACAGAGAACACACTTCATCCAGGAATGCTTACATCCCAGAGTAATCATGAGTTTGTAACAATAAGGGCAGAAAAGAGAGGCATTCTATCAGGTCAGAACATACCTAAATGATTTGGTGTACAGGAGGAAGCTGCCATCATCACTATCCTTGTGTGGTGTAACTCCATAAAATCGTGGCATTCCACCCAAATATGTGTTTTTACACACTCTAACAGTGATATGAATGCACAGAGTTCAGTTTGCCTATGACACCACACTGAAAGTTGGATGCTGAATTTTACATATAATAAAACACATGCAATAAAACATATTACCATTTTGTTGAGGACTGATTTTGCAAAATGTGTAGGATGACTCCTTATTTCAAATGCTAATTGACTTGGGGGAAATGACAGCTGATTTCTCCTTTTATCTTTTATCCTTTCCCTCCACAGACAACTTATTTTCTGAAAAATCAATCTCATTGTAAAGGGATACTTGCTAGAGGAAAGTAATCTGACTGTCCCCAGGAGACTTTGCAGACATGTGTGAGGACAGGCAGCCATTCAGCCTCCACCTCTGCTACAGATGTGTGGCATCCTCTCATAGCCGAGAAACGGTAAAAGATTACTTGACTTTAGCGTTCATTATTGACACATAAAATTAAGTGAAGGCCCAATATGTAAAGACTGAAGACCTTCATTAGCATATTCTCTTCCCTTCTTTTTTTTTTTTTTTGGCCTCGCCCCACCTGCTGCATTCCAATTGAAATTAGAAAGGAGGTTGAAGTCTTAGGGCAAGAAGACATGAGAAGTACCTGCAAGGGATAAAACCTACGCTGCGTTTTTCAGAGAAAATACTTGCTTTGCCTCAGGATATGTTGACTGTTCCCATTAGTTTTGAGCACTGGCTAACAAGCTTGCTTAGTGTGGACCACCACATTACATAGTCACACCATTTCCGTTCTCGTTAACTGTGGGAAATATGTTACATTGTTGCAAATATATAGTAAGGAAATGAGGCTGCACCCCATATAGCTGCTGAAAACTAAACAGTCCTGAGGCAGCTTGACATCAAATCCTAACTCATTTCTATATATGTTAGAAAAAAAAAGTGAGTATTTAAGGGTTTATATGGTGGTACTTTACACCTTTATATTGTGATCCCAGTGTGTGTGTGAGCCAAGAAACAGTCTTTCCTTTCTGTGGCAGACAAAAGTAATAGTAATACTGTAAGTTAGGAATTCAGAGGCTGGGCTGAGGCTGGAAACTGCTCCACCCCAAAATAAGGCATGAACGTTTTTTTATCTGAATCCTTAAAATCCTATTTCCCCTTGCAAGTTATAATATCTAAAACAAACTCAAAGGCTTTCCTAGAAGAGCTACGTCCAATGGACGCCCTCATGGATCTGTCCCCAGGCACTGCTGTGCTGTGAGGAGCTCATTTTGTTGGTAGCATGGCATTACATTTCCTCTGCTACCCATGTGTCTTTTCATTATCCATAACCATTGTCATCTAGAAGTTGGCACAGCATAAACACATGTCTAGAAAAAAAAGTTAAGAAAGAACATTTCAAAGAAAGATCATAACAAGTATTTCAAAAGAAATAGCAATAGGTGACAAGAATGTAAAGCTAGACCAAAATAGACTTCCAAGAACAATTGGGGGAATTTGGCTGAAGAAATACACACAAAGCAGAGAGCTACAACTGACAGAGGCTTAGTCAGAGAAGGGCAAGGTCATGCTTAATGAAGCCAAGAAAACGAAACTTGGAAGAAGCCGAGGAGAATTTTGGAAACTATTTGTTATTCTGTGCAAACGTGTTTCATAGAGTCTATTTTCTCCTAGTTTGTTTCTGGCTGTCCTTAGCCAATGTTCTTCCCTAGGTTCTTATGTCTTAGAGCCAGATTGAATAAAAATAGACAAACTATTAATCCTACAGTATGAGGGTTATGGGTACTCATTTTTTGTGTTTGAAAAAGTAAAGAAAAATGAATTTTAAAGGACTATTCTATGAAACTATTGTATAATATAGTTATATTTAGATTATTTCTCAATAAATCACTAATAATACGGTTGTTGACTTGCTTGTATAAAAGTCCTGTTTTTCCATTTCAGTGGTCTATATACTTGAAAAAGAATTCCAATAAAATTTGCTACATTATCTGTCTTTGTATTAATTGGTTTGAAATTGCTTTAATAGTGGATAATTTATAAAAAATTAAATTCAGTAATAAAGTCAACACAAACTCTGCCTCTCTATAAACATTTTAAGCAGCCATGATCTTTAAGAAGCACTTGATAACTGCATCTTTTCATAAGTCAAAACAGTGCAGCATTTACTGTTGAGTTTTAAAAAAAACTACAGGTATTTTGAGAAAAAAATGCTTAAATTTCCTATCACTAAAAATCAGTTTCATTATAGCATTTATGTGCACTAGGAAAATTTTATAATCTGTTTTATTAAATTAGCTTAATTTTATCTTAATCAAGTCCATATGGATCTTTCATGGTGCAATTACCTCATGCCATTGTGCTAAATCACAGCCTTATTAAAATACATTTCTTTTTCAGAACAAAAAGCAAAAAAGGCAAATAATTTTATAGAGAAAGTTATGCCACAGAGTTCTCTAAATAGAGAAATGTGAAAGTAAAATATGTAAACTAACACAATTTAGAATGTGCAGTTAGTAATTGATCTACAACCGCATTCCCAGTGACCAGCCTACCACTGTGGGAACATTCTCAGCTAGCTCATTCAACCACGTAAAAATTTACATGTTGAAAACCCTGTTTTGATCACATTTTACAAATCTTTATAAAAGGAAGTCAGGAACTTAAATTAGTATTCTGGGTTGTAGCTTGTCTTAGTCAGGGTTTCTATTCCTGCACAAACATCATGACCAAGAAGCAAGTTGGGGAGGAAAGGGTTTATTCAGCTTACATTTCCATACTGCTGTTGGTCACCAAAGGATGCAGGACTGGAACTCAAGCAGGTCAGAAAGCAAGAGCTGATGCAGAGGCTATGGAGGGATGTTCTTGGCTTGCTTGCTTTCCCTGGCTTGCTCGGCTTGCTCTCTTATAGGACCCAAGACTACCAGCCCAGGGATGGTCCCACCCTCAAGGGGCCTTTCCCCCTTGATCACTAATTGAGAAAATATTTTACAGCTGGATCTCATGTAGTCATTTCCTCAGCTAAAGCTCCTCTCTCTGGGATAACTCCAGCTGTGTCAAGTTGACACAAAACTAGCCAGTATATAGCTCAAGGTCAGGCGTGTATTCTCCAATGGGATTGTTTCAGCTACCTTCCCTAGTAGAGTCACCTTCAAGCCAACTGTCCATCATCAGCTCTTTTTCTCTGGCATGGCAGTTCATCAGCCCCTTTCACTGGCAAAGCTGAAATTGCGTGGTGGAGTGGGCCATTAGGATAACAGTGCATCCCCCTTCACTTTTACACAGAGGTCCCCTCAAATAGCATTAAGCCTAGCATCTGCCCAAGTCTCTGGTGATGGCCTGACCATTCTCTCCTCCTTAGCAAACATAGTCTATTTTGGTGGCCTCCTGGTAGCAGCCCTTTTTCTTTGACACTTTTTAGTTAAGTATGCTTCTCACCTGAGCTCCAGTCTGCCTTCCTTAACAGGTTATCCGCTGTACAAAGAGGATACTGTCTACACTTTCTCTGTGGAAAAAACCCTAGTCTGACCTCAGAGTGAATGACACCATAGATCTGTGTCTACTGGGGACAGTGTGGGGAATTTCTCAATACTCCGGAAGCATATTTTAAGTATGGAAAATAACAGGGATAAAATTATGCTAAGCTGAAAATTCTCCCCTATGGCGCATTAAAAAATATAAATGATAGCTAATACTAGTATTTATAGTTTGAAGATTAGGACTAATCTAAAAATACATAATAAAGTGTCACAAGGGGATTCTAAAACAAAAATAAGTTGCTAGTGTATATATATATATATATATATATATATATATATATATATTCCGACAGAAAATAAAAGCATGCATGGTCCTTAAAAGATAAAATGCCTAAGTATCTTTTGTGGGCTAAGGAGACGATGAAGGTAAAATTCCTATTATTTTTAATACCCAAATAAGTTTTGTAGCTTTTAACATCCACTGATATAAATGGTTCTTAGAGGTAAAAATGAAGTGACAGATGGATTTTGTAGGAACTGATAACAAAAAATGTCAGACATCCCTTGGAGAATATGGGTGACTGGTAAAATATTCAGCAGCAATTCATTTCTTGCTCACTGGGAACAGTGAGATTAACTAGTTACTGCAGCAAGTTTCACACTGCCTCAGAGAAAGTGTCCGACTTCTGAGACACTGAACACTCTCACATGTTCTCCACCTATATGTCTCCATCTCATATGACTCCTGCACCGCTGGGGTACCTGACCAGAGGCTCTTTTCCATCCTCATTCTCAGTGAGAATAAACAAGAAAGCTAAGCCCAGACAACCAGAGGGACTTTCCTTTTGATATCTGTTCTAGTGCATAAAGAGAAATTAATATTTGCCCAGTAAGTATGAACTTTGAATGACTATGAAAACTAGTCTATTTTTCAATGAAGTTATAAAATTATAATTGTCTACATCTTGGCAAGTGACTAGTTTTAATTGCTTATGAGAAGCCCATAGTAAACTTATAAATTGTCAGAAACAGTGATATTAATCTCACCAAAACATAGTGTTTTTGAGATTAAACATTGAGATTGGAATATATCTAAATGAAGGGTATCATAAGATAATACTAACAACACATCAGAGGGAAAAAATCATGATGCATATACAGGATTGAAATCTGACATCTCTGAGTCATCACAAAGGCCAGAAATCCTCCCAGGTTTTCGCTAACCTGATCCCAAATGGTGTGGAGAACATTACCAAGCCCTGCGCAGCTGAGAAAATCAGTCATCATGCACATCACAGATTTGCACAGCCAACCATGCCTTGGGTTTAACTCATACTTCTTGTCTTAGAATAACAATTCAATTTTAAGATGTATGCATGTGTGTAGGACGATAGGCAGATATGTGCACATAAATATATATAATAATTTTCTATACCCCAGTCATTGAAATATCTCACACATGTATGACAAACTCCTCTGAATTAGTTTTGTAATAGAGAAATCACCCCAGTGAACAGCAATATATACTGCAGATATTGTATTTTGTTGTATATATCACTTAACTTTCACCGTCAATACAAGTTGGCCAAAGAAGACATGAATTACACCCCATGCTTCATTTTAATGTGGAATACAGAGAAGTAAATGAAAGCTAAGTGATATGTCAGACCACAATAGGGACATCTAAGTAGGGAGTACCTTAGTCAGGTAGGGAGCAAGGGCACCAACTGAGGAAAGCTATCTGAGTTTGACTGGAGTTCAGCAAATTTCACCTACTTAGTCCAATCCTCTAAGGACACCTCAGAGTGTGAAGTCAGATTTATCCCCCTCTCCTGAGTGTCCACTATGATTTCTATTATTCCAATAGAAATGACTTTTAATGGCTGCTGATCTTAATAGCCAGCAGATGTGTCTAACTTAATTACCCTTGGCATCTCCACTTCTCATCGTTCAGTGCACTTGCTGAGACCTGATCATGTTCCAGCATTTTCCGCCACAGTGCAACCTCACTCACCCTAATTAATTAAAACAAGCCTAACCTCCCTCTAACCCACTGCCAGCTTTTAAGTTCTTCCTTCTTCATGTCTCACAAGTCCTCTGTCCTAGCCTCCATTCTCCCCCATCCTAAAATCATCTTCATTGCTCTTTCTTCTAGAGTTTTAGATGTTACCCGTGCTTAGTCCAATTTTCATATACATATTTACATTACATGCTAGGGTTCGCCTATGAAAAAAATCACATGTTTTTGTATTTCTTAGTTTGTGATACCTTGCTTGATACTATTGTCCAGACCTGTCCATTTTCCTGAAAATTTTGTTTCTTTCTTTTCTGAGTCAAAACCATGAGTTGTTGTTGTTGTCTTGTTTTCCTAATAAATTTCTCCATCCATAAAATTTCAGGTAGTGTCCTGTTTATCTACAGGAAGGGAGCCAAAGAGGATGCACTAAGGGTCTGGTTAGCCTCTCTGTCTCTATGAGACCCTTCCCTGACTGTCAACTGGCAATCGGTCAACAACCAAAAGACTGAAGCCCAGCACCATTTGAACTGCCTATTTATTTGACCACATAGGTTGTGTGATCCCGATCCATCCTGGCCTTTATTGAGAGGAAAGCCAATTGACTTAAGGACAGTATCTGCTTATAAGCTGGGTTTGGAAAGCCCGGGAAAGTCAACCACAACATTTCACGTATGCCATGATGGGTCTGATTCATGAAATCTTCACAAAGTCCTTTATATTATCAGATTTTGTTTCTCCTAGAAATAGCACTCCAGGGACAATTCAGTAATGCTTGGAGAAATGTGTTCCTCAGCTCCACATTCTTCCTATCTCTTTGTTCATTTTATTTTTGTATGCAGCAATAGACTTTCCATGCATAATTTACAAGAAGGATTGTGAGCTACCCCAATTTGCTAGTAGAACAAAAGTGCCAAACAGGAACTTTTGAGTCCAGGATGCTCACTTGAAGCAGAACTGCTGAAAGGTAGTTAGGGACACAGAGGCAGTCACTGAGCTCGTGACAGTTGACTCCATCACTTGGAAACTCACAGCTTGGCTGAGTGAGGTGAGAGACACATCTCCTGGACGCCCTTCATTTCACAAAAGACTCAATATGTGAAATATTTTATATTTTATTCACAATTACCAGAAAATTATTGCTAAATAGGAGGGTGGAATTGTTATGCATCTTCCCCATGGACACAGTCAGTCATGGAAAACTACATTTGCCAACTCTTGACTGGCCCCTGCTGCTCAGTCTCCTAGCGTTTGCCCAGTTGCTTCCCTCAATACTTCCACTAAGGTATTTTTATTGGAAGCTCACAGGAAGACTTCAAAGTATGGAAGGGACCTCCTGACAACTAGTAGGAAGAAGCTGAAGGATTGGTCAACAGCCAGGTGACTATGCCACTGAGGTCATAGGTCACCAATGTTATGGGTCAGCTAACCCTAGGTCAATCAGTAGGCTGTGTCCTAGCTATGATCTCACTGCAAGCCCGTCACAAGCTCTCCCTCACAACCAGCAAATTAAAGCAAGCATTTCTGATCTCAGAATTTACAGTGAGTGTGAGAGGGTGGTCATTTACCTTGTGGTCCTCAGTGTCGTTGCTAGGCAACAATAGATAATTCAAAATGACAGAGAAGTCCTGAACAGGGTGGGAGCCATAGGGACCTAGTTGAACAAAACATTTTATTTGACAGCTGCTATTGGCACACTGCTCAAGAACAAAGGAAAATGGAGCCTAAGATAAAGGACACATGGAGCAGAGGTCCTAGAGCAAACCTCTAGTATATACTAGACTTAAATACTGAAGCACATATTCTCCTTCCACACTGAGAAATCCATAACAATAGCGTCTCAGTGTTTAGGAATTAAATGGACATTGCAAATACACATTAGCTAAAATAAGCAAGTAAAAGGAAAGGAAAAATTCGAACTAGATGTTTGTAAATTTAAAGTCTATTTAAAACCTGTGTAATCACTTTAAAAGAATGCTTAGGGGGAACTGCATATTCTTAAATGCTTATACAAAGAGAAAAGTACAAAATGAGTTAGTCGAAGTTTTACCTCAGCAAGTAGGCAGGGAAAAGGAAATTAAATCTAAAACACAGCAGTGGAAGCTTTGACAGTTAGCTTAGTTCTTAAAGCACTTGCAGAGAACATGGTTCGAGTCCTAGCAGCTCCATACCAGCCGTGGGTCTGAAACCCTCTCCTTGCCTTAATGGGAAATTGCTAGCACATGGTACACATATGGTACACATAATCATAATATACTTAAAATAAGAATAAATAAACTTTAAAAATAAAATAATGACATAGAAGGATTTAGTTAACATATATTCATGAATTAATTTAGAAGGAAATTAAGAAAATGTTAAAAGTAAAAATATATGTCTCTGAAAAATGAAATAATAAACATTAGCTAGACCAGTAGAGAGAGAGAGAGAGAGAGAGAGAGAGAGAGAGAGAGAGAGAGAGAGAGAGAGAGAGAGAGAGAGAGAGAGAGAGAGAGAGAGAGAGAGAACTGGGAATAAAACAAGGCATGACCCTTCTAATCATGAGACCTTAAACAAGTACATAAAATTGCTATAGAGGAAATTTTGCCCCAAACTAGTAGGCTAGAGAAAATGAGCAAAGTAGTAGAAAATTATGACCTACCACATGGCTAGACAGAATGTCCACTATTTCTCTGTAGGTGACAGAAGTTGAATTCTGTTACTGAAAATCCTCCTCAGTTTTTTTTTTTTAATGTTACAGAGTTGCCTTCCATTACCCAATTTTGTCAAATATTTAAGAATGACAAAATTAATTTTCTTATACTTTTGGTATAAAAACAGAGGAAAGAAAATGATTCTCCAGTCAGATTGTGAGGAAAAGCAAACAAGCGAAAATAAATTAAAGACCATTATCGACCATGAACATAGAAACAAAAAAAGTCCTTTAAAAACAGAAAAAGAAAGTGAGCCAACATATGAAAAACAGTAAACATCCTCAGTGAGCATCCTCAGTGAGCATTCTTAGTGAGCTTCCTTAATGAACATCTTTAGTGAGCATCCTTAGAGTGAGCATCCTTAGTGAGCTTCCTCAGTGAGCATCCTCAGTGAGCTTCCTCAGTGAGCATCCTCATTGAGCATCCTTAGTGAGCTTCCTTAATGAACATCTCTAGTGAGCATCCTTAGTGAGCATCCTCAGTGACCATCCTCAGTGAGTTTCCTCAGTGAGCATCCTCAGTGAGGATCCTTAGTGAGCATCCTCAGTGAGCATCCTCAGTGAGCATCCTCAGTGAGCATCCTTAGTGAGCTTCCTTAGTGAACATCTTTAGTGCACATCCTCAGTGAGCATCCTCAGTGAG
>NC_034608.1:34930422-34940301 GCF_900095145.1 Mus pahari
TGAACATCTTTAGTGCACATCCTCAGTGAGCATCCTCAGTGAGCATCCTTAGTGAGCTTCCTTAGTGAACATCTTTAGTGCACATCCTCAGTGAGTATCCTTAGTGAGCTTCCTTAATGAACATCTTTAGTGAGCATCTTTAGAGAGCATCCCTTGTCTTTGAAGAACAGAGGTAGGAGTCAGCAATACATTTTTATAACAGCAAAGAGAAAACTAACTGTCAAGGGAAGGACTCAACTTTTGTTGTGGTTTCCTCCAAACTTTTCTGTTAGTTTATAATGTAAATCGATGATCCCTAGCATCTAAAGATTTCCTTTTGGGAAAAAAAGAAAAGAAAAAAAGAAAGACAAACCAGAAGCACCCCCCTCAATCCTAGATTAGAAAATTATAAGCTTATATGGAAAATAATGGACAAAAATTGTTGGTTGTTTTTAAAAGATAAAAAGAAAACTAAAACTGTTGGTAAAATCAATGCTTTTAATCCTTATAGGATTTTAGTCATTTAACTTTATAGGTTGATCCTGCTTTTATGCACTGAATATTTTCTTCAACCCTTCACATGACTGCTTTTCGCAAACCATCTCACATGTGTAACACACCAAGTGCATCATGGGAAAGCAGCTCTATACAGTCAGCAGGCTTTATTCTGTCTTGTGGTTTTGGGTTTGGTTTTGTTTCATTTCTAATATTCCTTTGAGTACATCAAGAATTGATATGATATGAGGACAAAACTCAATGCATCTGGGAGACATGCATACTGTCCAGCAATCCCAGTCTCACTAAAAATATAGTCCAATGACCGCAAGTCCATCAATGAGAGGGTGGGAGAAACTCCCTACATGTGTTGCTAAAGGCTCCCATTGTCTATATCTCAAAGTATGTGACTTTAAGTTTCCTCTTCTATAAAAGTCCTAGAGACTAAGAATTTAATTCTCTAAGTTAGACCCCCAAGATGTCAGAATGAAATTCTCCCACAAATTCAGGAACAGGATCATGAGGAATCATGTCTGGGTCCAACAAGGAAAGAAATACATGGAAAGGAATGCATACAGCCTACATGGTAACAGCTGATTCTGGACAGGAGGCATCCCTTCTCCTTGAAGGAGCTCTCTAGGAAATGCTGGCTTCATAAATGTCATGTTAGCCTGCAGCAAAATGTTCATACACTAGGTAGTAGTACTTCAACACTCGGGCCCCCAGGAAGTGCAGATGTCACACCCAAAGAGAAGCCAGGTTAATATAAACACCTACCAGTGCAGGGAACCAGTGCGGTTTCTATAAACAACTTTGCATGATGAACAGTTCTGCATCGGGAAAGAGTATTGATAGAAATTAACTGTATTGAGTTTGAAAAACTTCTAGAATACATTGGTGCTCTTCCACTGTGATTTTATACCACTTGTCCTTTAAGGTTTTAGTAAAAACAAAACATAAGAGAGAATCTGAATGACACAAACCGAGGATGCTCATACTGTCATCAATGATGGCACAGTGGACAGAGCTCAGTAAGAAAGGTCAGAAGGCATGGACACACTCCGTTGTCCACTTCCAGGGGAGTTCACATCTCAGAACTGCTCTCCAGGCATGCAGATAACAGACATGGACAATATATTTCTCTTTTCTGAAGTGAACAAGAGATTGCCTGTCTGACCGGAGATGAGAGTGGAGAAGTATGTTGTTTCCTTCCTGGACAGTGAACAGGGTAGTGTTGCCCTGGATAGGGTGTAGGAGCTCACCTCATTATTTCTTATAACAGCATATAGATCTGTAATTATTTACAAGTAAATTCTCACTGAAAAAATAATCAAATGCAAATAAGGGTTTGCACAAGAAATGCACATGCACACAAACACACAAACACAAAAAACAAGAGCAACCATCATAAACACATGTATTACTTTCTATACTAAATTAGTGAAATAGAATCTCAAACTTCTCTCTCCCTATCACATCAGGGATGATCTTGATTGAGGACTTCCAGGATGCTCTCTAGTCTTCCTCTCTTCCTCCCTCTTTGCCCCCACCCTCACTCTTTTCAATATGCTGACTACACTATCTCTTCTCCACCTCCTGCCCTCTCCTCTCATGGTTTCCACAGGTCCTCCTCTGACATCACATCATTTATTTCTTTACTATTTGCTCTCCATTTCTATATTTTCTGCCTATTGTCATTTGCTACATTCCCCAGAAGGTGCCTTTTTGTTTGTTTGTTGCCCTCTCTCCACTCCCCCACTTCTATTTCCCACCACCTACAAAGCAAAGCTAAATCTTGCAAACATCGGACTCTTCATCCTTATACGACTCTTAAGTATTCTCTACCCTTCACGACCAAATCTGCATGTGTTTTTAGCCCAACTTGATCCTCTGCTCCCTAACTCCCCTGGGATAGTACTAACCCAAGCCAGCAAAAGGTCATAAAGCCCAATGGACCAGAACTTATCAGACCCCTTTAGGGATGTTTTCAACATACAGACTCATACATCCACTCTGTAACGCCTGGTGCTGAAGCCTGCACAACCACATCCAGTCAATGTGCTGTGCACTATGTTGGCACAGTCTAGCCTCCTCTGGTATAGTGAGCTAACCTCTGTCAGGAGGCCAGTTGTTCAGTGAGAACTTCTGAAGGCCAACATTAGCTTCCCGGTGTTGGAAACAATGGAGTCAGAGCTTACCAAAAGTCTTGTTTGCTTAACACCCCTGGCATTATGGCGACAGTGCTCATCCATGTCTTTTCTCTAAGCCACAAGTTCCATGGGGCCTATGGATGTACATTAGCTCAATACATTGCTTTCAGAGTTAGCAGTGAACATGTACAGCTTAAGATAGTTCAGGAATCACACAAGCAAGCAAAAGAAGTCTGTGTGGGTTAGGAGAGAGTTGAGCTTCCATGAGAAAACTTTTCTTGATTTCTTATGGTGTGGCAGACAAGTTTTTCCAGTCCTCCATTCACTACTATCTTGGTCACATCAATCAAACTCTTATAAGGGACCATGTGTGGGTATCTAAGACACATGTAAGCTTGTCAGGATTTGTAGCATTTTATTGAATGTCATTTCCATCCCAACATGACTGGTCATGCCCACTCTCTTAAAACTAAATAGTAATCTATTGCAAGGAAATATCCCCAGGTTTCAAGAAAGTCCTTATGACATGCAATATACTCAAAAAGAAAGTTTTCCTGTGCCTTTATAATTGCTGTTCACCTCACCTCATCCACGACCCTGGGAGTGTCTTTTGTAATCAAGCCACACTATGCAGGGTTCCCTTGGCAGAATTTCACAAACTCTGCGCTCAGCAATTCTCTGCATTTGGAAAAAGCCACGTCTTCAGCATTCACCTGCTCTGCCAGCCTCTCTGAGAAATCCTGGCATTTGACACTAATTTACAGGAGGACAGGAGCAAAGCTCATCTGTATTCATCTATTGTTCACCTTACTCCACCTCCCTCCATCCACTCAAACTTGTCATTCATAGAAGCCAGATTTCACAGGCTTGTTTCTCTAATGGAACTTAAGCTTCTGCACAGTGATATGCCTGATTCATGGAATATGTTCTGAGAAGTTATCATTTAGGAATTGTCAAGGAATTATTTTTAAAGGAAAGCATTAAACAAGATTCATTATTGAATCTCATTAAATCAAAACTAATAAGCAAGACATTTCCTACATTCTCCACTTTAATTAACAACTAGATCTGGATTGGTTGTGTGTAATTTTTTAAAAAGGACAAAATTAGGAAGACTTTGAGATACAAAGGAAGAGAAAAGTGCAAAATAGCTCCTGGTGTCTCATGAAAAGTTCTGGGAACCTCCTCCATTCTAAAATTACCTGAGCTGGACTTTCTGGGTGTGAAACACAAGTTCTTAGGATCCTAAGGAAAGTTCCTGGACTCCACAGTTTTTTTCAGGAATTTGTAAAAAGCCTTGCATGACACTAGATGCCATGAGCCAGAAAATGCAACCCTTACTGCCACTGCCTCACAGTTGGAGAACTGGGTCTCTTACTTTGGGCGGGATCTTTTTCTGCTCCATCAATATTCCCCTATACAACACTGCTGGGTGGCTCCAAGATGTAAGATACCACCATCTGCTCTGCTAGCCTGTTGCTTGAAGAAAGATGGCTCCATGAGACAATATCATGTGTTCTAATGAACTTGGCCTATCATGCATCTAGCAGCCAGATTTGACAGCAATAAAAAGATGACAAAATAGGAGAAGAGATGACCTAGCTACCATCAAGCAGGAAATTACTGTTATTACTAAGCAAAAGGGAAAAATACACTAGGAAGATATAAAATATTTTTTAAAAAAAATCAAAGAGAGCAATTGGAATCTATCAGGTTACAAACTACTTTTTAATTGATACAAATGAAGATGGGATTTTTTTTTTCTTCACTGACTCTGAAAAGTACTCTTGAAGACCCACAAAGCATAAAACAAATGAATTTTATTGTGTTTTTGAATTTTTATTTTCACTGTTGTCTTTTGCAGTTTTGTAGCATCATAAGACAGGGTGCATTGTTCAAACTTCATCTTGCGATAGATAGTAATTAACACATAGAGCCACAACTGGATCCTGTGCAAAGAGTAGGAGACTTTGGAGCATTCAGTCCTAAACGAGATGTCTGTATCAAACCCCTCCCCTCAAGGCTCAGGGATCTACATGAATGAAGAGATGGAAAGACTGTAAATCCAGGAGTGGTAGAAGACTCCAAAGAAACAGCATCTTGCAGACACAGCAGCACTGATGCACATATTCACTCACAGAGACTGTGGGAGCATGCATAAGACCTTCACAGGTTCAAACCAGATAAAAATCCCAATAGTTAGAAAGGGAAGTGGACAGAAAGATCTATCCATATTTAAGAAGCTCATTGCAATTAATATCTCCTAGGGGAGGAACAGGAAAAAAATCAATTTTCTCCAGTAGAATATCACTGGGTATATTAACCACACTCTGGGAAGGCTTCACGCTCAGGTGTAGTTAGCCAACACAAATGGACTTCATGTTTCCCCTGTGGCTTTTCTTTTTGTTTATTTGGTTTGGTTTGGTATTGTCTACTGGTTTTAATCTGTTAGCATTGGTCTTAGCTTGTATTTATTTATTTTATTTGAGAGAGGGGGAGAACATAAAGTTGGGTGAATATGGAGGTAGAGGGGGACCTGAGAAAAGTTGGGGGAAAGTATGATCAAAATAAATTGTATGAAGTTTTTAAACAATAATAAAATTTAAAATAAAATCATAAAGTGAACCAACAGAGCATATTTTAGTAACTATTTTAAGAAAATCACGCAATGAACTTTGATCATAATCAGCCTCATTCCCTACCCAAATTCCAACTCAACTGTCATGAGTATTTGGCTAATTTTACAGTGCAAAGCATGCATTCCTCTCAGTAAGCAAGCCTGAAATCTAATTCCATGGCTGCTGGGGAACCCACAATATATCTGCCTCTATTACACCTTTCCAAATACCTTGCCCTGTTGGTCATTGTTATAGTTCATAGACATTATAGCTAGATAGGACAATTGCTTGTATTTCTCCCTTGTTAACTTTCACAGTTCTTTCTGGTCCTGTGAGATCTAGTCCTTCGGAAGAGGGCAGCCAGGTCAGGTGCAGATCAATCCCTCCAATGAATGTGATGTTACAAAGGGATCAAGGCTACTGCCCAAGTCTGTGTTTGCAAATGGAGTCTTGGGCAATGGAGAATCATAAAATTGAAAGAAAAGTGAACAGTGCATCATAAAAGACACAGTTGCTTTCAAATATACCGTGTCCCTAATTATCATTTAAAGACTGGGTCACAGAAATGCCACTATACACTATTTACATCTAAAAAGCTAATCTCCTCAAACATAGTTATACACAGAACACTTCCCAACAGAAGAGGGGGAAATTGTTACTTTTCTTTTATCACTACGTGTAATATTTAGAAATTTATGACTGAGATGATGCTGATCATCCTGAGTTGGGTAAGGCGGCCTTTCCTCGGCAGAATTCTCTGCAAATTCCGAGGAACACTTCAGTGTCTCTCTATGAGTGAGGTGATAGCTCTTAATGACTTCTTGAGCTCATTTTAGTTGGAGGGAGGACATACGCCAGGATTCAAGGATTCTTTTTCAATGCACAGGGCATGCCAAGTCTCAGAGAGCAGGGTCTTCCTATGTGTCTAGTGCCTGCCAGAAAGGGTAGACTTCTCAGTCCTGGGATTCCTCACTTCCCAGGCTGGTCTTGAATTTACTGTTGTTCAATCAGGTTATTGTATAAGACATAATAAAATATTGTGCATTTCAACAACCGTTATATTCTATAAAAGTAATAATTAAACATATAGCTATTTCTAGTTTAGTAAGTTTATGAAAGAATGAGGTTTAAAGGAAATACTTGAAAATATGATTTTTGTTTTAATTCTAAGAATAATTATCTGCTTCTTAAGCAATTATCAGTTACGAGAACATGAATTAGAAAGAGCACATATTTAATTACTTTTCAGATCCAAACATAATTTTTTATATTTTTCTAATAAATATGTGTTTCATTAAATTTGGCTTTCAAAATAATTTTGACAATTTTTTCAAATACTGTAATTAACTTAGATGGATTTTTTTCCTTCTTTTCTGGTATTACCTCATAAAATTAAAGCATGTAAAATCAGACCAATACTTTTACTTAGCTTGGTTACAAGCAATTGGTGCTTAGGGAATTGCTCTAAGTAGACATGAATTGTTTCAATTTTTCCCTTCCCAGACAAGTTTCTTACACATATAACAATATTTAGTTTCTGGGTGGGGAGTATTTTACAGGGAGAATGGGACTCCTTTACATACCGAATCACCTGGAATGTAGGAAGGTTTCACATTGGCATGAGGGCCTAGATGTTTTAGAGTTTGAACAAATTCTATTTTGAATAGTTTTAACTACATAATTAACTCAAATGCCCTTGTGCCTAAACTCTCCAACCATAAATTATGCAAGCTGTATTGACTGTCTCCAGGTTTATATTAACAAGTAAACAGAAAATTTTAAATTTTACATTATGTAAATATTTAAATGCACAATTTGCATATATTTACATAATACTTGCTAATTAAACTAAAATCACATTTACATGAAAAAAATAGTTATTTATCCTACACTATTTAATTTAAGCAGCTTTTAATTTCTGTGAAGTATACACAAATAGAAGATAATAGAAGTTGAGTTTTATATTTAACATACTGTTAATAAAGATGAATTCATATTTAAAGTCAATGCAAGCCTCACGTTTTTCATACTTTATTTGGTTCAACTTGAAATGGTAAGTGAAGATGACATAGATTTGTTGATGGATCATAATTGATCATGTTATAGAGTAGCCTTTTCCAGTTCCATAGAGTCATCAACCTCATATGCAAATATTAAGTTAAAAAAACAAACAAACAAAGGTAACAAGTTACTGGTGTTCTTCTTTTCTATTTAAAAATTGAAGGCTGGGTGTGGTGGTGCACAGGTGTAATCCCAGAATGTCGTGTTCTGAGGTAAGAGGATGGCAGGTTTCAGCCCAGTGTGGACTACCCAGAGAGATCTCTCTCAAAAATAAAAGTCAAATAAATCAATATGTGTAAAAATTCCACTTATGGCTACTAGAATTCATGAGGAAACAGAATCCTGAGAGTGCCCTTATCAGCACAGAAAGAAATATGCCTGCTGTATGCCATGGCTGAATGACCCTGAGGCTTAGACGAAAGTTCTGGGCACCCGAAAACTGCATGGACACAGCTTTAGTAGTGCATTCCGGAGACACAGCTGGTTTGATCCCAGGATGCACTAATCCACAGATTCATCCCAATGAGGCAGCTACTTGTTAATCAACAGTGGTGTGTTAAGAATGGGGATACTGAAAGAACATCTTAGAAAAGAGAGGTCTGTGTTGAGACATCCCTGATGGTAACTACCACAGTGTAGGCGGGGCATGAAGTATAGGAATGGTGTTCAGGCAAGGCAGACACAGGAACTGAATATCTACGGTGCAGATGCAGAAACGCATGTTGAGCATTGGGGAATAGACTGTAACCTGTTAGAAAGCTCAGGTAGGAGTAAACATAAAGAAGCACACTGGGAAGTATGTTGAAGAAGATTGGAAGTGCACGCTGGGTATTGTAGGGGAGGTAAAACTTTTGATGTCATCAATTGGACTAAAAGGTACCATGAAACCATAATCTGTAGAATATTACTGGACATTTGAAGTCCATATTGAGCTTGGATTCGGGGCTGGAAATTTGGCTCAGCAGTAAAGAGTAAGGGTTCTTCATGGAGAAGACCCTGGTTCAGTTCCCAGAATCCTCATGGCATCTCACAATCATCTATTATCTGGAGAGTGAGTGCCTGGTGATCCAATGTCCTCTCCTTACCTTTGCAGGCACTGAATACATATGGTGCATATATGCATGTATGCATGCAGACACTCACACGCATAAAATAAATATAAGAAATAAAACAAGATTTTGTATTAGAGCAATTTCAGTAGCGGCATCCGATGTAGGAAGTATGAATATGAAGGGTGACTCTGAGACATGGAGAGAGGTACATGCCACAGGAACAGGTATGAGCATCCCTGTTTCCATCCTCAACTCAGGCCAACCACTGAACCATCTCTCTACCTCTCTAGCTCCTATAAATATTTCCATTGCTCCTTTATAACTGTAATCTTGCTACTGTTGTGAATCATATATCGGCTATGCAGGCTATCTGATATGACTCCTGTGGAAGGGTTTTTCAACCCTAAACGGCTTGCACCACTGATTTCAGACATTCCTTCCAGGGAATTAAAGGTCACACATTTTTAAGTGAGAATCCCACTGGGACTGGTGTAAGGTGTCCGACAGACTTGCCACTTCCATATTTGTTAATTGTGCATTTGCTGACACATAACAGTCAAAAGAATAAAGAGTCAAAGTATTTTGCCAGGTGTGGTGGCCTTTAATCCCAGCACTTGGGAGGCAGAGGCAGGTGGATTTCTGAGTTCAAGGCCAGCCTGGTCTACAAAGTAAGTTCCAGGACAGCCAGGGCTACACAGAGAAACCCTGTCTCGAAAAAAACAAAATAACTTTAGTAAGGGAATTATTGTCTTGCTTTTCACTCAGAACAATCAATACAATTTGGGTGGTTGTTTAATATCTATTTTCTGACAATTGAGGACCAACCCCCCCCAAAAAAAATGTTCCCACTGGCATTAAAGAAAGGTTAAATCTTTGAAAAATATTGGCAGTCAACAATCATGGGTTCTGAGAAACCTTAATGACAAAAGTGACTTAACATCAGCCATAGAAGTTTTCTTTTTGAAGTCTCTGTATATAATGACTGAGGGGCCCTTTGTACATTTAAAGGGCAACATATACTCTAAAGAACAACATTGGACTTTGCTTTGGTTAGGTCATGGACTCATACTTCTGTAAAGAGCAAAGACTGTGTTGTAAATGTGACTACAAGTAACACTTGCAATGTGCCTTGGCCCCAAAGTTTATGCTGGTGCTTTAAAGACTATTTGAGAAGGAAGCAATATTCAAAACGAAGCCACAATAAATTAGAACACAAACTTTAAACATATTTCTCTGTTGCAAGATTTTAATATTACAACTGTTAAAAAAAAAAGCCATACATGAAAGAAATGCTAAGAGAATCCCAAGAGGAAAGCAGAGGCTTTCTTTTGGTTGCCATGGCAAAGCATGATAACATAGCTGCCTGTTTAATTTCATCGAGGAGGGAATCTGACTTTCTCACAGTAGCCGATGCACGGATGCCTCCCACTGTAGTGTTTCTCTGAGGAAATGGTCAACTCAGAAATGCTCTTGAGATTTTCCAGCAGCCAAGTGAGAGAGAGAGAGAGAGAGAGGGAGGGAGGG
>NC_034608.1:34940351-34993061 GCF_900095145.1 Mus pahari
GAGAGAGAGAGAGAGAGAGAGAGAGAGAGAGAGAGAGAGAGAGAGAGAAAAGCAGACCTCCTGGGATGTCTCAGTATTCATGAACACTGTAATTTTTATCATTGTGTAAGTCAGGACAGGACAGGGTTGGTTATCCCTGTGAGGCTCCTGGCCTTGTCCAAAAGATGCCTAAGACTACACTCCTGGCACTGAAAGCAGATGGAAATGGCAGAGCAGGTGTGCCTACTTAAGCAGACTTAATGGGACAGTGAGTGAGTTAAAGCAGGTGGGCCCTACTCTTACACCAGACTCAAAAGCAAGCCTGGATTCTAATCTCCACTCACCACTGTGCATCCTCTTTTGTCCACAGAGAGGCACATTTCCTTCCATTGTTCATTAATTCAAGATCAGAATACTTTAAAAGTCTTTGCAATAGTGGTTCTCAACCTTTGTAATGTTGCCACCCTTTAATACAGTTCCCCATGTTGTGGTGTTGCCCAACCAAAAAGTATTGCCATTGCCATTGCTACTGTTATGAACTGTAATGTAAAGATCTGTGTTTTCCCACAATTTTAGGTAACCAGTGTGAGAAGGTCTTCTTTCCCTCTAGGAGTTGAAAACCACTGCTTTTCTGAAACATTTATGTAAATACAAGCCAAGCAAGGAACTCACTGTACCAGTCTTACATTTCTCAGTTTTACTCAATTTCAAAGGAAATGACAAAACACTGGAAGTAGTCTTGGTCCCTGAGCCAGTGGACCTGTCCAGAGGGAAGGGAATCATGAGATGTTTGTCAAACAATTCTGCCCCTCATCTTTTCCCTGAGTGAGACGTGCATGGCTTATATGCCCAGTCAATGAGATAAAGAAGTCAGGCTGCCCCACCAGTGTCTCTGTGTGCCTGAGCCTCACCACCTGCTCATTCATGCCTTTCCAGACCTCCCGTCATCTTCTAATACATAACATATGCTCAGTCAACAGTGGCTGAGTACTGACTTAATGATGCTGGAAAATAATGCTTTCCCTTTGAGGGCACACTGAATGTGAAAAGTGTGAATTCTGGTTTAAACTCTGGGATTTGTTTTAACATGAGGAACCTTGGGGAAATTTCATATTTATACTAGTTGACTAATTTATAAAATAAAGTGAGGAACATTCTTTAAATAAATTGTAGTCACAGAAATTATAGATACTACACAGGAAGAAAAGCATATCCCTCTCCCCTCTTCCTCTCACTCTGCATCTTTCTCTCTCTCCCTCTCTCTCTCCCTCTGTATCTATCTATCTATCTATCTATCTATCTATCTATCTATCTATCTATCTATCTATCTAACTATCTACCTGAATCTATCAATTGACCTCTATCTTTATCTCTCGATCTCTGTTTCTGTCTCAGACCAAGCACCTCTCTTTATAAGTGCCAGTTATTACTGGTGCTTATTGTGCTATTTGACACACATGGCCAACATCCCCCACCCCCTTACACCTTTATCTTTGTGGGGCTGAACTCATCTCACAAAGGAGGAAGTGATTAAACTGTTCATTACATGGGCACCCTAGGAATACAGGTATGATGGCTGCCTTGGGACATGGCGAATCAGAGCACAGAACTGAACAATTTAAACCATATAGGCTTCAATGTTGGGAATTTAAGGTAGTAGGCAATCTAAGATCAATATTTTTTTTAATCTAAATAAATACTTGTCAGTACTTTCAGAGTCATTAAAAATCTAGAGTCTGCCTTCACAGAGTTCCCTGCAATGTGGGTGCCAATGATGTGAATTGTTGTCCCTTTCTGTGAGAGCTTATCAATGGCTATCTCTCAAGAAAAGAACTGTGATTTAAGGCAATATTCACCTGAAACACAAAAGGTATATTCTTTCTTACTTTTTTATTTTTATTTATTTATTTTTGACAACTTGTAAGTCCCAGAGCTGGGTGGGAGGGACTCCTACGTGGCCAGGGCCCTTTTGTACAGGCACAGAGAATGCTCATTTCAAGTTCTTGAATAAAGTGTCTCAGCGACCAAGGCGGAATTAACATTTCTTTCACTACTCAAATTTTGTAGACAACGCTTATAAATTAGAATAATGTGTTTTCCAGCTTCAGAATGAAGCTAATTTTGATACAATCTTACCCACATCCTTTGAATAGAATCTAATTATATTACAATAAATACAATGTGTTTGAGATGTAATGGGCATTTCAGAACAAAAGGCAAGAAATTCTGAATGAACAGATTCTTCCTAAAATGCCACACTGAGAAGTGAGGCCTCTCACACAATACTGTTAATCTGGACTCCCTTTACTGCAAAATTGGACTTTCTACAAACTCTTGTTTCCTCAGGGTCATATGACAAAAAACTATAACATATACCATATCTGTATATGTATCTGTATCTCTATCTATCTATCTATCTATCTATCTATCTATCTA
Source organism: Mus pahari (assembly GCF_900095145.1). Taxonomy (NCBI): domain Eukaryota; kingdom Metazoa; phylum Chordata; class Mammalia; order Rodentia; family Muridae; genus Mus; species Mus pahari. The sequence goes on from NC_034608.1 coordinate 34,942,767, forward strand.
TCTACCTATCTACCTTTCTATCTATCTATCTATCATCTATCTAAAAAGTAAGTGTTCTGTGTTCTGTTCTTGAGCCTGAGGCACTTACCGAGCTCTGAAGAGGTTGGAAACCTAAGCAGGCAGACTCTAAAGCAATGCAATAAGGATTAAAATGGGAAGGCAACATGTCAGATGCACCGGCTCTCTGTACTTACCTGTAGATTCCCATTTTCCTCTTTATGGAACGTTCCTACTCCTCTACTCTGCATCTCCATGCAGTACCACAGCCCTCCCTCATTTGTGTTTTAGATGGGAGTGGAATCCCAGTGGCTGCTAATAGGAAGTAGGGACATGAGGAGCACCCCTCATCCCTAATATCACCTTATCAACTCCACACGTCCATTCACATTTTCACATCCAAAACTCAACCGAGAATGAAATATGGGTCTGAACCTATACATATACATAAGGCCCAGTATAGGAAAAAAAATAAGGTCTACTCTGTGGTTTTCATAGAGTTGAGAATATAGAAAATTATCCAACTCATTAAACAGTTGAGGCACCCTTGACTGGTACCCACCAAGAACAACTAGCCAGATCTCTGAGAGTCTGATAATGGCTAAATATAAATGGAGAAAGTGACATTTATGTTTGATATTAGGGAAGTAATACTGAGGATGTACAAGAGATATTTTGGAAGGACATGCATATGTAGTGACGGTGTCTAACATTTTCTGAGCTTTCAAAAGGTAGCATGATAATCTTCACACATGAATTGCCATGGGTACAACATAAACACATGCAATTAACATCCACATCAATAAGCCATTTGGTCCTAATAAATTTTATACTACCCTTCTGAGGATCTCAGGGTTGTGCATTAATAAGGGCATTAAATCCTGCATTTAAAACATGGTACAATCATCAGTAAGATTAGAACAAGCCTGTAACATAGGAATAAGAGTGCCTGTGCTTCACACAAAAAGACAGAAAATAACAGAAATAATAATAATAATAAAAAAGAGTGCCTGTGCTTGATCACACTGGAAAGGCCTCTCTATTCCATCAAGTCCTCAGATCGTAAGAGAATGTGGCTTTGAAAGGTGTCTTACATGCTAATGCCATCGCAGTGGGCTTAAATCGAACTACCTTGAGGTCTCTGGAAAATTGTTCCACCCAAGGTCGTGCTTCTGGCTACAGAACAATGAAGACAAAACCAGAGAGAGCCTGGAACTTGGACAGAGATAGCCATGTGGTTCTTTATAGTCATGTCTCTACCAATGTCACTTTAAAGTGGTTGCTAGTCAGCCTTAGTACCACGCAGTCGCTTTTCTGTGTAACTTTTTTTACACATCGAATGCCAATATCTGTGTCTATATTTTTATTTTTTCATATTCAAGACATTCATTTACCCAAGGAAAGAAGGACCTCTGGACTGAGGACACTGAAACAATGTTACAGTCAATCACAATGATCAGGTGTGGGAGGGGCAGGTGGGTACACATTTTACCTTGAGACCACCTGACACTTTGTGGTTCTGACATCGGTAGAGAGATAGTGTCCTCCCTTGGTCCCCTGTTACGCAGCTATAGCATCCACAGCCTAGGATAGAAGTCTAAAAATAGGTAGACTAGTAAAGAGTGCTTTTTATAAAAGTAATTTAAAAATATTCCACCAGAACACTTAGGACCTGCAAGAGCACTTTGGGCAAGGCTGTCCTCTCAAATGGATTTTGAATATTTGAACATGATGGGAACCAAATGACTCAGTCATCAAACCGCTTTCTGGAGGAAAGCAGCAAGCTGGGCTCAGAGGTACGAAAGCTTTTGCTTAGAACAGCAGGTGCCAGGCTCAGCGGTCCGTAAGTTCCGAGTGGACTGAGAATCGCTCGCTGCATATGTCTTTTGAATGGAGTCTGAGGAATGATAATCACCGCTGCTCATCCTCTGTTCAGCCATCGCTGACTGAAGTCTCCATCAGCAGTTCTGACAGGGCATGGAGGGCTCTTGAGTTTCGCACGCACATTGGGTACCAGTCATCAGCCTTCACCTTGCATCCACTTTCTAGAAGCTTGGTGATTTCTGTTTTTGAAGATGCTCAGGGCAATTCCATGTTACTCTCCCAGTTGCAGAAGTTTTCTACGACACCGTAATCTTTCTTTTGATTAAAGGTGACTTGAAAGATTGTCAGCGGTGAGAAGTAAGAATAGTTAGAATGTGTTTTAGAGGTATACAAAAATGTCAAAGAACATATATAATTATTTTTAAAAACTAAATAAAAAGCTCAGATCATTAAAAAAATTTTTTTTGGTCATTCAATGACTTTCTTTCTTTCTTTCTTTTGGAGATTAGATTAAATCTCCCAGCCCTTCCATATTGTTTTTTTTATATATTTCATAGTTTACCTATTATATGGAAGATCAGCAAAAGAAAGCCTTGACTTTTTGTTGTTACTGTTAATTTATACAAAATAAAAACAAAAATTCTATTTTCCCTAGGTTGTTATTAGAGAAACTTAAAATTGGTAAGTCCATGAAGTTAACCCATCTGGAGGATGTTCTCCTTGGTTCTGTCATAATGTATTTAGAGAAGTCCTTGGCCAGAGCCAGGCACATAACATATCTGTCAAAGGATAGATGGGGTTCTTTGAGAACACGGTGACAGCAGAAGGATTGTGACCAGAGAAATGCCAGCTTCTCATGAAGTGCTGCTTTCTGGGAGAGCTCCATTTGCCCCTCTCAAGTTTTCTTCATAAAATTTAGCAGGTATCATTACTTAGGATGCTTGCTAATTATGCCCTGCTAACTGTTACAGTAGATGGCAAGGCAATGTCAGGCCTTGCCTTAATTTCAGCAGGTCCACAGCATCCAAAAGATGGTGGTCTTTTCTCTTTTAAAGCCAATAAACCATCCTTCTTGAGAGCCAGCCTGGTTTCATTTAGGGATTCACCTCTACATGCAGTATCCTTAACATGGTCCCCTACAGGTGACAGTAGAATGGTGACTGTCAGCTCCACTAATTTAGTTTAGAGATAAATGACAAATTCCAGGACTGGTTTAGAGATAAATGACAAATTCCAGGACAACATTAACGGGTGTGTATTCAGCAAATACTTTCCTGTAGTCTTGAAATTTCACTCTTTGGCACTGTTAGCCGATTTCGCTTAATGAAAGTGATAACATTTGGCTGTGGTCTTGGGATTTGGGCTCCTCACAAATCTTTAGAGACACTGAAAGGGTTCTGTGTAGACTAGACAGTCATGTAAGACTTAATCACAGCAGGAATAACATATTATCTCCCAACAAAACCATAAATGTAGCTATTTACCATACAGGAGTCTTTGGGTTCACTCCCCCAGAGCAGTAAATATGTGTATATATGTACTTACACATGCACATATACTCACACACACTTACATATATACATACATATATAAACATATACACTTACCATGCACACCATCACCACATTGCTATTACAATGTTACCATTGTCATCACCATCATTGTCAATTTTATTACCTGTATTTGCTGAAGTAATCAACACTTGTCTTCTCTTTCCTGTTCTCCAGTGTTTACCCAGGGACTGCTGATGCAATTCTATACTTTGTTTTCTAAATGTTACCTTTTGTATGCACACAATAGGTCCTCACAATTTCTTCTGTGCAATTATTAAGAAACAGGTTAAATATCATAAGTGCAAATCTGTCCTTAGTCGCGAGTTTTTGATATATTAGATTTCAAAATTATTATGTATCTTAATGTTTAAACATTTTCATGGCCTAATAACCTTGACATTTCACTGGGCATGCTCCAGTTCCTATTCTTACAACAAGATTGGAAACTGAGGTAATGTTTAATAAAAACCAGGATTAGAGATTTTCATGGCAGGTGTGACGGAAAGCAAAAGAAGCTACTTGTGCTGTAAGAGGAAGCTTGAATGGATAACTTTGAAGACTACCTCCTTACTCTGAAATCCAGCTCCCAGATGCTAAGTTCAGAGTAGCTCTCCTAAGTCACTCTTATAGAGAACACTTGCTACACAAACTAAAGAAAATTAAATTGCAGGAGAACTGTCTAACTAGAGGGCATAGAGTTGAACTGATCTGCTGAATACAAGGGGTAAAAATGAGATAAGGAACAGTGATCAAGAGATATTTCCAGTGGATTTTATGAGCTCATAGGGCCAGGCCCAGAAGTAAATAGGTCAGAGCCTGAGGACACACTCAGACCACCTTCCATGTTTCTGGGAGCCCTGTGCTGTTGGGTGACCTTTATTAAAGTATGTCCTTAGAAGTTGCTTTTAGTTCCAAGACTCTAACTGCTCAGCCTTACATGTTTAGGTATTGTTTTCTTTTGTACCCAGTAGGATCAGTCCCATAGTACATAAGATTTACAGAACCATAGTTTGAACATATCTGCTTATAGCTGCTCTGATCCTGCCTAGCTGATCATAATAGAATACTTTCATAGGATTAAAAAAAGCAATTCAATTAAAAACTACATTATAGAAATGCTAAAGGCCTAATTTCAACTAAGGATTGTAATAAAATTAAAGTAAAGACCACAAGTGAGTATTTTAATCCACTCTCAGCTCCCTGGTTATAGTGCACAATCATTGCAGTGTAGGCACTCAAATCAGACACACACTGTGTAGACGAGGCACACGCTAAGACTTATGCCTAGGGCAAACTTCTTAGGCAGCATCAAGGGGGGCTGCAAAGAGCTATCAAGGGCCACACTATATCATGAAGTTGGAATTTTAGCTTTAGTATTGTTTTGTTGATGGTGCGGCTTCAGTCTATTCCTGGAATTCCTTTGCAATGCATTCTCATCATGAGCTTCTGCATACTTAAGAAATAAACAATGAATAAGAAACTGTTTAGCAGGAAGACATTTAGGGGAGGTAGTCTGCACTTTGGATGAGTTCCAGATATATGTTTATTTTCACTCCATAAACTCTTGCTGGGTTTGTCTGTGTGTGCAAAGTCAGCCTGTGCCATCCTGAGGCCTCTGCCCTAGCAGGAACAAATAGAGAATGAGAGCTAGTATTTTCAAGGCAGTGTAGTATTGTGAGTAGACTGAATTCTGAGGCATGCTGCTGTCTCTACTGAATCAAGCTTGATCAGATTTTAGGATGTAAGAAGGTGCAACAGTCAAAAAAAAAATGATGCTTAAGAGGAATGAGCCTATGGGAGAGAGGGGGACTATGCTGTCTACTGTAATACCTCTAATGAAAAGAAGTTCCCCTCCATCTCCTGGACAAGTAAAGATATAAGACTGACTCTAGGGTGAGAATTGTCCATGAAATTCTTACCAGGATGAACCAACATGGTGATCTGTTTTGTTTTTGAGCATCTTATAAGTCACCTAGGCTAGACTCAAACTTGAAATCCTCCTGACTCATCCATTTCCCACTCCTGGAGAGGTAACAAGCCCATGTCACCAGGCTCATCTCTAATGTTTTAGTGTATGTATTTTTGATGTGGAAGAATATACAGAACACTAGAAATGACAGACGCATACTTATACTGAAATATGCAAAATAACTTCAAGACAGAGCTTTAATTCTACAGAATTTATGAAGTACAGTTAGTTAAAGTGTACCACACTGCTCTCTGCTAAACCTTTCCAATAGAAACAAAATGTGAGCCACTTATATTTTAAATAGAGCAGAAATCACTTTAAGAAAGTAAAATAATTTAATGATTTAAATGTGTTATTTGTTAAACTATATGATAAATATGATGCAGACAGATATGCACTATAATAATTAACATATTTTATATTTTTCCTTCATACCTATCATCAAGATACAGGATACTAAGCACACAGCATATTTCCAGGACTACGTGTTGCCTTCTGGAAGTCCCAGTTCCAGACCAGTGTACAGTCCAAGTAATCAGAAAATCGAGTTTCCATCTCTTCATTCATTTTCTGTTGTGCATGTGAAAGAAATGGCCCAAACCCAAAGAGCTTTTTCTGGATTTTCCATGTACACCACTAGGTCAGAGATACTACAAGTGGGCCTTATATGACAATAACGAAGGAGATGCTGGGAGAGCCATGATAGCACATCTCCCCAACCTCCATCTGCATCCAGAGGGACTGCCATGCAAGTATTATACACAATGGTTAAGTACATTGACTCCACCCTGATGACAATGGCTCCCCAGATGATTATTCATTCCCCCTTGCCATTCTCAATACTCCAAAAAAGAATATGACAGAAGATAAGCCATGCATGCATGACCACAGAGCAGGGAAGAACAGAACTACAATGGAACCCAAGCCTGCCCAGAGTCAGTTCTGGAAGACCTTCCTAGATTATGTACCGATTTCCTTGGAATTTAGCCAAATCAAGAGGACAGGCAACCATGAGTAAAGCTGCTTACAAAAGGCACCTGTAGAGGACAGATTCGTCTCTGCACAAACTCATCACTACGCAGCAGACAAGCAACAGCACACATCCTACTGATGAGAACTGCCTTAGAGCACAGGATAAAGATAGCAAGGAAAATGGACATTTCAAACACCTGAAAACTTCATGTGTGAAGAAGCGATCAATATCTAGGATAATGTTTAAGCCACAAAGTAGCACCTGCCGACTTCTAATTATAAGCAACTGTTTCAGGAACAGCCGAGGCTATCAGATAGCCAAACTGCATGTACAATAAACCCCCACAGGAAGCTCATTTGAAGCAGCAATCCATCACCTGTGTCCAACATGACAGGGGAGGATGAGAGCAGGGACGCACACTCTGTCTCCGATGCTGTGATTAAAGAGAAGGGCACTAGGACTTGTCACGTGACCGCACAGGCCTCTCCACCACCTGCTGCCAATAAGTGGCAAGCGATCTTATCTGTGCAGAAGGAGAAAGCTAGACACACACGCTTATGAATGGAAATGAAAGTCGTGCTCCACACTTGTCTTTCTGTTAGTTCAAAGGCATAATACTTGCATCCCATCTCTGGACACTCTAGAGTAGAGTGTACCGCGTGCATGACATTGATCGGGAAAATGACGGTAGTAGTGAATTAGAGGAAGGAAGAAGTTGGAGAGGGGCCAAGAGCAAGAGGGAAAGAGGATTTTTCTGTGTGATTATATCACACTATAGAGGAAATAAATCAAATTCATTGAAAATTACCCAAGTGACTAAATATTCCACCACTAAAAATCCAGTTGCTTCAAATGTCATAGTATGACTGTGAGAGACCTACAGGCTCATGTGCTCATGTGCCAGGAGAGGCTCCTGGTCTATTGGTATAAAAGATCTCTTAGGATATACTAATCTCAAATTGGTCCTGCAACCTTTTCATCACATAATCTGCCATTCAGGTCTAGTATGGAAACACAAGGGGTTCCCTTTCAAAATATCTGATTCAGGAGTGAGTTTCTGCTATTATAAACACATTTTTTTTATTGATAATCTGCTTCAGACTCTTAACTGTTCTTCCTAAAGTTTAATGCCAGCTCATTCACTGTCTCTTTAGATTTCTAAAAAGGGATTAGTTTAGGAATCTAGCTTTAACATCATCAGATGGCTGCAAAATGCTGGCTAACAATTTTGCCCAAATTGGTTTCTCTTCTCGGCTGTAAAGTTAAAAACACATGAGAGAAATGAAGTGTGTGCACACAGTTAAGTCTGCATGCATTTTCTGGGCAGCTCATTGAGATTGGGAAGGGAGTGGGTATCAGGATTCCCTCCCCCAACACATCTCCTGGATACCATGGCTATGGTGGGCAGATCTATGTGCACACAATCCAGGGAACAGCTTGTTTTAGAAAACCTGGAGGATGGAAATGGCCTGAAACCTCAAGAATACCTCCCAGAAGGAATTCCATCTCTTTCGAAAATTGCCCATTTCTATGTGATTTAGAAACTGTTTTATGTGAGTTCATGGCTGGTCATCAGCTCCTTGGACAAGTGGCATTTCAGTTTCACTGGGAATATTACACACAGTGACCCGTCAGGGTTAAATAATCAGAGTTACCTATTCCTGGGAGTTTAACTTGTACTCTCACACACGACCACCTCTGACCTTGATATGTTGTGCAGAGCTCAGTGGAAATATCAGTAGAGGATCTCTACTTGGTCACCAGGAAAGTAGAATAACACACAATGCCAGGGACTGTCCTTCAAGTGATCAAAATTAGAATCTCTCGGTGGCCATGCCATCAGACTTATCATTTTTTTTATTTTATTAGATATTTTCTTTATTTACATTTTAAATGCTATCCTGAAATTTCCCTATACCCTCCCCCACCCTGCTCCCCTACCCACCCACTCCAACTTCTTGGCCCTGGCGTTCCCCTGTACTGGGGCATATAAAGATTGTAATGCATTGATCTGTGTACCTGGATGAAGAAATAATCTTTTTTCCCCCCATAGAACTATAGGTAAAACAAAGCAAGCACAGAAGAAGCAAGGGGAAAAGGAAATTACAATTGTTTTCACTTTTCCTTTTGTTTTACTCCTAATTATATCACAATAAATTCCATTTTTAGGCAAGTAGATCAAAGAAAAATTTTTAAAAAGGTAATTTAGGAGATAATATGAAATAGACAATTGCAGTGAACGTTAAATGAGCAGAAGTCAGGTATATTGTGCTGGGTGTATGAAAGTGTAAAGCTACCAACTGTCCCCTGGAATATGTGACTCCTGAGGGAACTGATGGGGGTTCAGAATCAAGATAACAGAGGTTAAGTAGGACAAGATGCATTTTCTTCTATAGCAGGGCAAGAGTGAAATTGAATACCTATGGATGACATAAAATAAAACAAGATGAAGACAGGGACAAGAGCGATTATCCCAGGATAAGTCAGTCTGATTTATTTACCCATCATGTCTCAAGGGACTAAGATCTTTCAGCTGTGGAAAAGATTCTTTGCATCTGAGCAGAGCTGTCATCTGGAGGAAAAGGGAGCAGCATTCTAGAGAGTTCTTTCTGCATCACATTCTGTTAATCCAGTTCCTTTCAAACACCCCTCAAAGAATCTTAACTTCTCAAAGACCTGTCATTCCCGTGTGTGGCTCATGTCTAATTTTAAACACTTTTAGTCAGATTCTATAAAAATTACATAAAAGTAGTACACTTTTTGTTCTAAAAATATGAATAAGTTGTCAAGGAAACCCTTCTGCCCGAACACGGAAAGTTCATGGATGTTAGAGTATAAACACTGTTGTATGCCAAGTGTTAGAGCTCAGGTTTACAAACCTTGTAATTGAGAGGTGGAGGCAGGAGGGTAGACACAAATTTGAGGTGAGTCTGTCTGCATAGCAAGACACAGTCTCAAAACAAATCAGAAAACAAGAAACATGTGCCTTTTATCAGGGCTATAACAAAACCACCTATCGCAGGCAGCTTCGGGACAGACAGGTTTGCTTTGATTCCCATTTTAGGAAGAGATACGTCAGTAGTCACAAGCCAGAAAGCATGTTAAGCTTATATTTACTCCAGCTCTCTGAACCATGAAACCCCACTACCCAGCCCAAGCTAATGTGGGTCTTTCTATTTCAGTTAAGTTAGTCTAAAATTTCCCTCAAAGACCTGCTCAGTGTTCTGTCTCCTCAGTCATTGGAGAGCATTCTGATGCATTCTTGTCTGTGTGGAACAGGATGGCCACTTCCTCCTGTTTCAGTGCACAAGGACACTATGTTAGGGAGTGGAGTGTGTAAGTCACGTTTGTCTGCTAAACAGGAAGCCATAAAGAGGGTGGTCTGCGGTGAACAGAACATTGTGATTTTCCTAATAGATGGCATATATGGCATGAGCCATAAATCATCTCTTGGACCAGCCTCTTGGGAGCCTGTTATAATGCTCCCTGATTGTGACAGCTAATGACAGCCATAATAAATGAAGGGAAGTATTAATTTTTACAAAGGACTCGCTGTGTAAAGAATAGTGTGTTACAGTTCAGAAAGCTTTTTATTTCTGGGTACCAGACAGCCTGCATTCTTGACATAGGCCTTTTCTGGAGGTAACTCTACTACATATCCTAGAGGGAGTTTGCAGAGGTGAAAAACTCATACCCAGAAGCAGGTCGGTGCATGGAGCAGTAGGCTTAGACCTAACCGGAGAAGTCTATGACCACAGCTAACTCTACAGATAACAGATGCAGGCTCAAGGAAGTCTTTGTATCACAAAGGGAGACAGAGGTAGATCTTTAGAACCTAAAGGAATTTTGAGTTCCAGAGGGTCAGAACAGCAAAATCACTAAAGGAACCCAAGGGACACCAAGGACTGGATGGCACACCATAAACTTGCAGTGGGGAACAATTTTGTTTGATCTTGCAAATAGTGAGGGAAAATGACCCAAGCCAGGGAAATACCCTGGCCGCTCCGAAGCCTGTCTATGCTGGCTGCTTGCTCTGGCTTCCAGCTTCCCCATGATGTATATTAAATGACTGCCATTTAAATTGCCTGGTCCTTGGTGGTTGTTGCAGGAATCAATGGTAAGAAGACACATGATAGTATAATCAAAATATTAAAATCCCTAAATATATCCATGTATGTCCATGTAGACAAATGTCTCGGACAACCCAGAAACTGGGATTGACAAAGTTGATTCCTGGAGAGTATAGAGGATTTAGGGTAAACAAAATTTTCATTTTTCTCCCTCTACATTCCCATGTTATTTCAACATCAATTATAACTCATTAATAGACACAATGACTTTTAATAAAAACAAATCTTCCATTTGACCAAACTATTACTGGGCCACATGGCTGGCTAGTTTGCATCTCTCAACATTATTCTTTCTCTTCCATCTGTTAAATATCAATCCATTCACTTTTTTTTTTTTTTTTTTTTGGTTTTTTTGAGACAGGGTTTCTCTGTATAGCCCTGGATGTCCTGGAACTCACGTTGTAGACCAGACTGGCCTTGAACTCAGAAATACACCTGCCTCTGCCTCCCGAGTGCTGCGATTAAAGGCGTGTGCCACCATGCCCGGCAATCCATTCACTTTTATACCAACTGTGTAAGAGAAAAGGGTTTGGAAATAATTTCTTCTCAGGGTGAATGTGTGTGTGTGTGTGTGTGTGTGTGTGTGTGTGTGTGTGTGTGTGTTTTATGCTTGTGAGCATGTGTTTGTGTGAGCATTTGTGTATGTGTATGTTGTATATATGTGTGTGTTTATGACTGTATATGTATGCATGTGCATTTGTGTATGTGTCTGTGTGTATTGTATATGCTATATCTGTGTGCATATATATGCATTTTCATTTGTGTGTTTGTATTTGGTGGGTACCTGGGTTCCATGACACAAAGGTATAGGCCAAAGGAAATGTGTCCCCACCTTCCCTTCTCTCTGTCTCAGGGTATCATTTTTGCTTATCTTTTGTACATTACAGTCTAGCTAGCCCATCAGTTTCTTTTGCACTGTCTTCCTCACATTTCAACATAGGGGTGGGCAGATCTCCAGAGTGGTCTGGAGATCTGTTCTCAGGGCCTCTCTCTCTCTCTCTCTCTCTCTCTCTCTCTCTCTCTCTCTCTCACACACACACACACACACACACACACACACACACACAGCAAGTGTGTCACATGATGAGCCAGCTCCCCGCCCCCAATTTGAACCATTTCTTTATTGGTATATCAAGTACCTCTAGATAAAGTGTATCCCACTGATGGTGAACACAAAATTTTAGATACATTTAGGTCCACTGCATAGCTGTATCACTGTTGCCTATCATGGGGTAGCTACAGTATTTTTCAGATGGAGTAAGGAGCCACAGTATCTGAATTCTGATCCTGTTTGTTGACTTCTCAGATGCATTTATTTAACACTCTGCAATCACCAGAGAGATCTACTCCTGCCTGGGGTCTGCCTGTGTTAGTGCTCTTTTAATTATAAAACCTACACTTCTACAACACTGCCTAAGGCTTCCACACCATCTTGTGGTCTGCTCACATTGTTCTTCTCAACATGGACAAGTAATTATAACCATGACATATCTGTTAATAGGAATGATGCAATCATCTAAGATGCAATCAATCCTTTACTCTTTTTTCATGTATAAAACAGTGTGCACAAATACCTCATTAAAAATAAGTACAAATTCAGAAGGGAATTAAATGAAGGTTTTCTACTTTAAAACTCTAAGAGTAATTCCATTCTACTGACACATTTCAGTCTGGAAGTTAGAGGCAGAAAGGATGAGAATGTATTAATTGGAATAGAAATATGGTAATAGTATGGTATGCTTTCAGTCTCTAACTTGAAATTAGTTCCAGTATTTTGCAAAACAAAACCAACCAAACATAAAGCATTATTTTCTCTGAAATCCTTTAGGTGCCAATGGAATTTAAACCCTTTAAATTGTCCTCTACTGCATACTCATAAACCAAACTCCAAATAATACAGTAAATGATTAACAAGTTTAAGAATCAGTTGTCTATGCTTGTGTGTAGTATTCTGATATAATGAAGCATGTTGAATCATTATTGATGATTTAATACATAAGAGCCTCTTCATTAATATTCTGAGCTCAGGTTTAATGGTAGTTTAGCATAGCTCCACAGACAAAGATGTAGATAAAGGTAGAACATGGTGGAACGTAGCACAGCAGGAATACTGATGAATTCTACAAATTCAGACTCTTTTTCTAGAATACAAACATGAGCACATTCATCCCTCCTGTAAAATCTTGTCTGACAAGATTCTGTCTCTTCAGTTTCATAAGAGAACATGCTTTATATTGACTTCTTATGTGGGTTGGGACCTGGTTATTCACAAATGAGTTACAGTTCACAAGGCAGCCTCAAATGATACTCCCAAAAGACAGAGAAACCACTATCCATGGGTTCTTCAGGTGTTTGTGCTATTAATCCTAACACCTTTCATAGGAAGGCAGAATGATTTACAATGAAGAAATAAGGAAGCCAATCACAGGGTCTTGAACAGAAGTAGACACAGTAGCCATGTTTTAGCAGTGCATCTGTTGGCCGCACTCTCCTGTCCAGATGTGATAGTGGAAAATCGCAACAATGAAGGGCAGGTCTGAATAGATGTAGCAGAGGAACACATCTTACCATCAAGCAAACCCAAGAGAGTCTATGCAGGGCAGGACTAGGGGCTGCTCTATCATGGGTGACACAGTGTAAAATAGGGAAAGCTCTGTCACTCCCCATGAAACAGGGAATCTTCTGGTTTGGACAAGAAAAGTCACTCATGCCAAATAATTCCATCCTTCCTTCTTTTGTGACAGGAGCCACAGGTGGATGCTTTGTCTAACTAAGCAGCAGTGATTCCTGAAGAAAGTAAGAACTGTGGACTCAGGTATAGACTCAAATCTCAGTTCAGTTCCAGTCACCTATAAATCTGCCCTGTGGCTGTCACAATAGTTGCAAGTGACAGACACCTGCCACGGAGCTCAGAGCTCTGGGCACTAAGAAGCACCTGACAGATGGAAATGTTTTCTTCTGCATTTAATTATTAAAAGTCCTGATGCACTGCTAATGCCAGAGAGACTGGGAAATTAAAAAAAGTGATCTGTCAGGATGTCAGACCCGAGAAGGAACATTTGAGCCACCGAGGGGAGGTGTTCTCCTTGAATGCCTACAGGGAGGAGACTTTGTGTGCTTCTCAGATGTGACTTCACTCAATCACAGAGACATTAGAAGACATAACAGGAAGCTTCGGGGATGTAGATGCATCACATTAAGGAACATTTTAGAGATATCCTCGTTCATTAATACCTGCAGCATGAGTGTCCATGATGGACTCAGTGGCATTCCAGAAGAAAAGAAAAGCAACAGAAAAATTACACTTAGTGCTATGAAGTCACCCACCTTCTCCAGCTTTAAACCTAAGTCAGGGTGTACCATGGGTTCTATTAGATTTGGATTTGGCTGAGTATATTTTATCTTTATTCCTTTTTGAAAAAAAAATATCACTTTGGCCAAACCAGTGTAATTAAATTGTTCTAAAATACCTGAAACATTTTTTTCTCTGTTGATTAATAAGTATGAACTTACAATGTTTGTAAAGTGGAAAAATTCCGTTTTAACCCTAGTAGGCTTACTGTTCTTGGTGGTGTGGGGGAAGACGCTGATCAGTAGAATATCATGTTGTCACGTGTGATGTTCTGCTTGCTGCTGCTGATCTTTTACGGTATTGATATAATAAAATATAAACCCAAGTTCAAGGAAGAAAATATGAAGTACAATCATATTTAATCTTTACAGAAATTCAGGGAAATGGATGATACATGAGTCCTGAAGTTCAGCTCTCCCAACTCTGGGAGGAGCTTCCTGTAAATTGCACTCAAACAAAGCCAAATGGAAGATGTAGAGAAAAATAATAATTATCTCAGATCTTCTAACACATTTCTGTCATTTCATAGGAGAGCTGTACAACACAGCTGTGAAACACACAGAAACAGACACAAACCGAAGGGAGGTGAAAACAATCAGCTTTTCCTTTCTTGCGATTACAGCTTCAGGTATCCTGGGTTGGTCTTGAATTTGTTCATGTAACTGAGGATAACCTTGATCGTCTGGTCCTCCTGGTTATGCCTCAGAGTGCTGGGGTTATGAGCACACACAAGTATACCTGGTGTATGCATTAGTAAGGATTGGACTACATGCTGGGCAAAGATTGTGACAGCTGGGCTACATCCCCTGCCTACTGAAACAGGTTTCTGAAGGAGGGATGGATGCTGCTGAACCACATCTTCAGGGCAGTCAGCCAAGTTAGCCCAAGACTGAAAGTTCAGGACATGGTGAGGAACCAGTGTGGAAAGTTGTATTCCCATGTGGGGGTGGCCATGAGCAACAAGGCTGGTTCTGTGTCTTAGCCACTGCAGGTCAGACATTAGTAGTGTGCATAGCATCTGAAATATCTGACTTATAGTCTTCCAGGTACCCATTTAAGTGTGATGGAGCTGGGTAATACAGAAGTTTTACTTTGGGATTTTTGAGAAAGCCCTTCACTGACTTCCACAGTGGCCACAGCAGTTACACTCACACCACCAGTGCATACTACTCTTTTGTCACGTATACCTATTATATCTTTCCTCTGTCCCTCCTCTTAGAACCCCTTTCCTTTCACAGACTTCTTTCTACTGTCAGGTAACACAGACACATACCCCCACCCTGAAGAGAGCATTGATTGTCAACTACTCATTCTCCTCCAGCTTGGCTCATCAAGATGGTCACTGTTTCTATCTGTTTTAACTAGACAAATCATCACTTCATTTTTCTCTATGGTTCAAACAAATTTCATTGTGTGTGTATGTTATGGGGGAGGTATACAATCTTAGTTTATTATAGATTCAGGTGTGGGGTGATTTGTCCTGCTTGGGTACGATAGGGGACCCACAGCAAGAAGAGGTCAAGAGGAATGGGGGCCAATATAAGCGAGATGGATAGAAATAAGTACACTAATGTAGATATAATAATATATAACATATATATATATATATGTGTGTGTGTGTGTGTGTGTGTATGCATACATACATGTATATGTACAAACACATATATAAACATGATGCCAAATCAATGACACAATTATAAGAGAAATGTATAATGAAATATATATGTATGTATATATATATATATAAACAAATTCTGTCCTATTGTGTGCTAACTTAAAATTAATAAGATTTTTCACAGAATTTCCTACTTAGCTCCATTGAAAACAAGATTTTTTTGAAGCATACGGATAATAAGCTTTTTCATAGTGAAAAGAAAGAGCATTGACTTAACTTTTCCTTGCTGTTGGGCAAGAAGGCTACATAGATTTGTCTAAATGAGGGAAATCACAGGGAGTTCAACCTGACTTTTTAATCACACTTTGTTTGAATTATTGAGGGTCTCTCTTGCCATCGGAGACAGGTACAGTTTATCAGGCTAGTCACTCGCACACAGGATAGGCTCATCAATATCACACAATGCCGTGAACAACCAAGGATCTCATCATACATTGCCAGACATCCCTGTATATGATGTGTGCATTACACTGTTTACTCTGTACAGCCCATTAAGTGTATCCACAGGCCTTGGGACTCTGAGAATCCTGGAGGACTATCAGATGTGTTCTGACAGGAAGGAAGATAGTCTGATTCCCATAGGAGGAAGACAGATGGATGGTGTATCGGTCCTGTTTGCTGTCATTCATCAAGGTTCATGCCTGTGTCCTTTGAGACTGGCACTATTTTATTTCTGTTATTTGCTTATTATGTCAAGTGTCTGTTTATCCTTCAATGCTTACTCCCCGAGGACTGCCCGATTTAAAACTAACATCCACACAAGTAAGTCTGCCGCCTTTGTGCAGAGAAATCCTCACCTACTGCACATCCTCTTCACTAGAATCTTGGGTTGACAACCAAGAAGGAGGCCCTGATTAAGAGAGTTATATTGAATACGGATCAAGAACAAGAACAGTAACTGAACCTTTTGTGACTCCTACCTTGGCCCCCTACCAAATGCCTAGAAGAGAGCTTTTGCTGAACATGGGATCTTGTTTCCCTAGGTAATAGTGATTCTTGCTTCAGTGTGGGTCCCTGGTTTGGTTTACACCTGTACGTACCACCTGGCCTCAGAATTGAGGACCCAGTTTGAGATCAAAATCTGAGACATTTTTGAGAATCTGATACACGCAGAAAGACTTCTTGACTCCGTGTTTGCATCCCTAGAGTCACGGCCTTGAAAGAAAGAATCTTTGCTAACTGGACTGTGTGTGGATAAAGGGCTGCTATGACTGCCCAGGGATCACAGACATGGCAGCATCCTCCTATCCCGCCCAGCAGCAGAGTCCCTGTGCATACCCACCTTGTCCTTTCACATCTTGTGTACCCCCCCCCTTCAACTTGTGATGGCCAGTGTGGATGGCCAACTTGACAAGATCTGAAGCCAACTATGGGGCACACCTCCTGCCACATTTTTGATGGAGTGCCTTGATAAGATCAATGTTTTGACTAGTGAAAGCATGACTAGGAGGAATAATGTTCATGAGGTTGAGGTAGAAATGAGAGCAGCCCCATACCTGGATTTAGGTCCTTATCTATATAGAAAAGAAGGGGAGCAACTGAGTATGATCATTCATCTCTTTGACTTTCAATACTGTGGGGCCAGCCACTCAACTTCTTGCTTCCTTGACTTCCCTACCATGATATATCATGTCCTGAAATATGAGTAAACAAACAAAGAAAGAAAGAACAAAAAACAAACACAAAAAATCTTCCTTCTTATTGTCCAGACATTTGTTTATCACAGCTGTCAGGATATTTATCAAAACTATGCAGATTTATCTTCTATGTGCCATACCCAACATTGTACACAGGCTTCTGGTCCAGGAATCCAGTCTCTGTACTTACTTTGTTTTAAATGTATTCTTCTCTCATACATTACACCCTGATGGTAGCGTCCCCTCCTTCCTCTCCTGCCACTTTTCTTTTCCACCCTTACCCACTATGCCTCCATTTCTCTTCAGAAAAGAGCAGGTTGATATCCCATGGATAGCAATAGAGCATTGCATATCAAGTTGCAATAAGACTAGTCACCTCCCCTCATATTAGGGCTAGACATGGCAACTCAGTATAAAGAAAAGGGTTCCAGAATCAGGCAAAAGAGTCATCCCCAGTTCCTACTGTTAGGAGTCCCATAAAAGATCAAGCTATGTAACTGTAACAAATATGCAGAAAGCCTAGGTCAGGCCCATGCAGGCTCCTTGATTGTCAGGCCAGTCTCTATGATTCCCTATGAACTCAGATTAGTTGATTCTGTGAGTTTTCTTGTGGTTTCCTTGATACCTCTGCCCCTAAAATCCTTCCCCACTCACTCACTTCTGCTGGATACCCCAAGCTAATGTTTGGCTATGGGTGTATGAATCTGTTTCTATCAGTTATTAAATGAAATTTCTGTGATGACAATTGGGCTCGACACAAATCTACGAATATAGCAGAATATAATTAGGAATCACGTCATTACCCTTCTATCCACCCACCTCAGGCATTTTTGGTTCTATCCAAATGTCTCTGGGTTATCCAGCCTCTGAGCCCACAGGTGGGCTCTCTCTCAAACTGGACCAGACCAATCATTGATTACCCACTCCCCCAATTCTGCACTAGCTTTACCACAGCACATCTTATTTGCAGAACAAATTATAGGTTGAAAGATTTATGGATGAGTTGATATCCCAGTTCCTCCACTGGAAGTCTTGCCTGGTTATAGGATATGGCTAGTTCAGGCATAGTATCTGCAATTACCAGGAGTCTTTGCTAGGGTCACTGTCTAGATGCCTGGGGGTTTTCATTGCACTAGTCTTCTAGCTTGTTCCAGAGATGCCCCCAAATTACAGTTGTATATTGCAGTACCTTCTCCATCCTCCCCTTACCTGATCCCTCTCATTCCTGTCCTCACCCGCCCCCATTTCACCCAACATAATCTCTTCTATTTCCACTTCTCGGGGAGATTCATGTGTTCCCTAGTTGAACCATCCCTGTTACTTAGTTTCTCTGGGACTATGTATGGATTATAGCACGGTTAAAAAAAAAGAAAAGTGCAAAGAACCCATGAAACAAAGGGATGGCTCCTTAAGAAGATAAATGCAAGGTGGGCAAACCAGTGTTTGAACTAGCTACAAGGAAAGGATATGATATCCAAATTGACAAAATCAGGAAAGAAAGAGGGCATACCAATAGACGCTGAGAAAATCCAAAGGATCGTGGGCCACACTTCAAAAACCTGCACTCCTCAAAATTGTACTCGCTAAAAGAAATTGGCAATTTATTGATAGATACCACTTACCAAACTTAAATCAAGATCAGATAAGCAATGAGATGAGAAGCTGTAAGAACATAGACACAGTCATTAAAAACCTCCCACAAAAAAAGAAAAAAGAAAGCCCAGGGTCAGAGAGATTTAATGCAGAATTCTACCAGACTTTCAAAGAAGAGCTAATAACAATATTCCTCAAATCATTTCCACAAAATAGAAACAGAAAAAAATTGCCAATTCATTTTATGAGGCCACAGTTACCCTGATACCTACCTAAATCACACAAAGACTCAGCAAAGAAAGAGAATTGTAGACCAGTTTCCCTCATGAATATTGACATAAGAATACTCACTAAAATACTTACAAATTGAATCCAAGAACACATAAAAAGATCATTAACCATGATCAAGTAAGTTGTATTCCAAAGACACAGGAGTGGTTCAACATATGAAAATCTGTGAATTTATTCCTGTATATAAACAAACTAAAAACAAAAAACAAAAAACACATAATCACTTCAATAGATGTTGAAAAAGCTTTTGATAAAAATCTAATCCCTTCATGATAAAAAACTTGGAGAGATTAAGGATACAAGGGGCATACCTAAAGATAATAAAGGCAATATACAGCAAGTTGATAGACAGCATCCAATTCAATAGAGAAAAATTCTAAGCATTTTCACTAAAATCAGGAATAAGACAAGGTTGTCCATTCTTTTGATATCTATTCAGTATATTACTTAAAGATCTAACTAGAACAATAATACAACAAAAGATCAAGGAGATACAAATTAGAAAGGAAGAAGTTAAGGTGTAGCTATTTGTAGATGATATGAATGTATACGTAAGCAACCACCAAAATTCTATCAGTGAACTCCTACAGCTGACAGTCACCTTCAGTAAAGTGGCTTAACTTCACTGATTAACTCAAGGTCAACTCAAGAATCATCAGTAGCCCTCCCCTTCTATAAACACATGATAAACAGGCTGAGGAAGAAATCAGAAAGACAACATCCTTCACAATAGGCATAAATAATATGAAGGATCTTGGTGTAATTCTAACTAAGGAAGTCAAAGACTTATATGACAAGAAATTTCAAGTCTCTGAAGAAAGAAATTTTAGAAGATATCTAAATATGGAGAGATTTCCGATGCTCGTGGATAGGTAGGATTAACATAATAAAAATGGCCATCTTAGTTGAAGCAATCTAAAAATTCAATTTAATCCCCATCAAAATTCAAACACAATTTTTCATAGACTTTGATTGAACAATGTTCAACTTCATATGGTAAAGCAAAACAAAACAACAACATTAACAACAACAAACAGGATATCAAAACAATACTATATAAAAAAAGAACTTCTGTATGTATCACTATCCCTGATTTCAAGTTATACTGCAGAGGTACAGTAATAATAACCACATGGTATTGGCATAAAAACAAACATGTTGATAAATGGAATTGAATCAAAGACCCAGACATAAATCCATAAACCCATGAACATGTGATTTCTGAGAAAGAAGCCAAAATTCTATCATGGAAAAAGCAAAGCAACTTTAACAAATGGTGATAGGCTAACTAGATATTGGCATGTAGAAGAATGTAATAATCCATATCTATCACTTTGTACAAATCTCAATTCCAAGTGGATCAAAGACATCAATATAAAATCAGATACACTAAACATGATAGAAGAGAAAGTAGGAAATAGCCTTGAATGGATTGACCCAGGAGACAACTTCCTGAAGGAACACCAACAGCTCAGGCATTAAGATCGCCAATTAATAAATTGGACCTCATGAAACTGTAAAACTTCTGTAAGGCAAAGGACACCACCAATGGGACAAATGAAAACATACAGAATGGGAAAAGATCTTCACCAACATTCCATCTGACCAAGGGCTAATATCCAAAATATATAACGAATTCAAGAAACTGGACATCAATGAAGCAAATAACCCATTTTAAAAATAAGGTTCAGGTCTAAATAGAAAATTCTCAGCAGAGGAATCTCAAATGGTCAACAAACACTTAAAGAAATTTTATGCATTTGTAGCCATCAGGAACATGCAAATCAAAACGATCCTTCAATCTGACACCTGTCAGAATGGCTAAGATCAAAAATACAAGTGACTGTTCATGCTGGCAAGGATGTGGAGCAAAGGAAACACTCCTCCATTGCTGGTTGTAATGCAAAATTGTACAGCAATTTTGGAAATCAAATATGGTAGTTTCTCAGAAAATTGGGAATCAAGACCCAGACACTTCTGAGCATATACCCAAAGGATCACCCACCCTACCACAAGGACACTTGCTCAACTGTGTTCATATCAGCTTTATTTGTAATAGCCAGAAACTGGAAACAACCTAGCTGTTCTTCGACCAAAGGCTAGATAAATAAAATGTGGTAGAGTATTACTCAGCTGTTAAAAAAAGAAAAACGTTATGAATCTTTTGGTCAAATGGTAGGAACTAGAAAAAATTTTCTGAGTAAGGTAACCCAGACCTATATAGAGAAACAATGTATATACTCATCTATAAGTGGATATTAATCATAAAGTATAGGACAACCATGCTACAATCTCTATATTTCTATCACAGTGTAGTCTGGATCTACTCTAAGACTCATAACATTATCTCATTGATGTAAGTTCTAGTTGTGTGCACTACATCTTGAACTCTATTCTGAGTAAGTTGATGTTGCCTGTGTCCCTTGCTTCTTATCTGCTCAGCACTGATCCTTTACCCAGACCCCTCCTTTTTCCTAGAACTTGTCTTCCTGGGTTCAGACTCCTCAGTTTTCTTCTGTTCAGTCTTCTGGGAGAACCTAGAAGCATGAGCAGTGTTCTGTTCTACTCCACAAAGGACTTGGTCATCTTCACGATGGAGCTTTGTAAGCCGTAGAATTTCATTCTTCCCCTTGGATGTTTTGCAGCTTCCTGGTCCCTTTCCTGTTTGACGTTCTGAGGAAAGACCGTGGAGATTATCATTTTGAACTTTGAAGATAAATTACAAAAAGGAAAAGGTTTTCTGATTGCAACAATATGTGAAATTTAAGTTCTATTTTAATCTTTTTTATTTTACTTTAGTTTGTTTAGCATTCTGGACAAATGTTCTGATATTTTCTAGTTACCTTCTACACAAGGCCATTTTCCACCATTTAGTCAGAACTCTCACAGGGCCTTTTCAATCTGGAAACACCTGTTTATCATTCTGGAAGTTTTAATTAATAATTCCTTAATTTTTCTTATTTGTTTCCTCAGCTTTATATTCTAGTCCCTTCCTTGAGGGGTTCTAAATTTCAATTTTTATCATCTTATTTTTGTGCCTCAGGACACATTTCTTTTCTGTATAGTGCTCTCTTTTCCCTTTATAGATAGAATAGATGAGATTCTTTCTCAGCATGTACTGACAGTTATGCATTTGGATTCTACCTTTCTAGAATTATTTTTACCTCTTTGATGTTTACCCTCCATAATCATGTTGGGTTCAGAATCTCCTTTTTAGACAATTTTCATGGCCATCTCCTCTTATTTGGAGGGGTAATGGGAGCTGTCAATGTCAGTGTGAGAAGTGAGCTGGCTCACATCAGTGAAGGTCTAACTTCACATGGTGATGGCAGGGATACCCTTAGGAGCCAAGAATCCTTCCACTGAAGCAGAACCTGGCCTGTCCTCATTTCTTTTATTGACATCTCTTACACATCTTCCTACATGAAGGTATACGTAATCTTTAAGCTTGGAAGGCTAGAGGGTTCCATGTAATATAAATTGTTATCAATCTCTTACATTTGATCCACTTTATATACAGATGTGCTGGGGTCTTCTTCAGGGGCAATCAATTTTTGTTTGTTTTTATTGAGAAGTCCCAATTCATGCATAAATTGTTGAATTACTTCCCATTTTCTTTTCTATTTCTCCACCTTTTTTTTTTTTTTTTTTTTTTTACAGTTTCATGGGCTCTATTTTTTATTAACCTCCTGAGTCCACTTTGTGTTATCTGTATGCATGCAGGTGTGGGACCACCTACTGGACAATGACTTTCATAGAACCCAAAGCTTTCTTCCTCTGACCAGAGAGCAAAACTGATAGTCAGGAGTGTGGGATGGAATTAGCACAAACTTTTTGTGTAAAAGATAAAATGTCAAGCTTCTTATTCTGTGTCACCATTGGCCCACTCCTCAAGTCTCTGGGTCTGTTAATTCCTGAACATTTAGAGGTTTCTTCAGGACAAAGCTGTGTCATTCTCAGATAATTCAACCACTGGCCTCTTCTGTTCTCTGGCTCCTTAATCTATAATTGTCTGTAAGGTAATTTTTTTTAGCCTGTAAAATCATGTTTGTTCCTCTCCTCTCCACTTCATTTGTATCCTATCTATACAGCTGTTACACAACTATTGTGGTCATTCATTATAACACCAGTGGCATTTAGGATTAGTTAAGCACACACTGGAGTGTCTTATACATTAACTTAAAGCAGGGTTCCTATTTTTTTTAAGTTATACTCACTTACTTATACTACACTTACTTATATAGTACTTACTTATTACTATATGTGTAATAATTTTATAAATGGCATATGTAGTCATCTGCTGCTAAAGAACACGAGTCATCTTACCACATGGTGTTCATAGTCTGTAGTAGGAGTAACAATGGACAATGAATAAGTTAATTTCTTAGGTGTTCTGAGCCTGTCTTCTAATGATAAGCACCTCTACCAGCTGTAAAATGGTGGCCCTGATCTTGCTGGTTGTGGGCTTCTGACATTTTCCCCAGCATTGTAGACATACTTCCCAGAAGCCTGTTTTTTGAAAGGTGAGATGAGAGCTAATTAAAATTCTGTAAGCATGATAGGCTTCCAGGAAGCTGGCCAGGGCTGGGCCATCAAAACGCTCCATATAAGGTAAGACACATAACAGTGTATGTGGATTTTCATGGCTGGAAGATGGCAGGGCTTTGATTGTTGATGTATGGAGGCTCTGTAGCTGTACAGAGCTTTGTGAGCCATGTTGTCTGACCCTGTGATAATGCCTTACGCCCCGAGCAGGAACTCTGAACTCTTATTTAGCCTTCTACACAACAATCTGGTCACCATAGCAAGTCTTCTTTCGGCAAAATATTTCATCACCTTACTCTCAGTTATCCTCAAGGTTATGTTTATATTCAAGGATACTTGGAGAAACAGCATTCACACTATGTAGCTCTTAGACTAAACCTTTTAATGTAAAATTGTTTCTCTCCTTTTCAACTGTAGGAATCAATTTTTTCTCTTATATTAATAGTTTCCATCAGTGATCAAAGCCCAAATGATCATCATTACACTTGAGAATTTCTGCTTTCTAATTGGTTGTCTAGGTAAATAAAACTGAAGATGTCAGGTGAGGCAGACATCAGTCTTCATTCAAACACTCTCTCTTGTGAAAACAAAGCAGAATCCGTCTCACAATGTGGTTGTTAAAGAGAATAAATTATTATACAATTAAGGCAATTTCCATCAGAACCCCTTCTCTGGGCCATGAAAAACAAACAGGGGGGAAGAAAAATATAGCGGGCTTTTAAAAGACAGGCTAATGATCCCCCAAATTGCTGTGGCCCCGTGGATAGCATCTATGTTGCCCTTTATATATGTGCCTGCAATTTGTCCTGAGATCTTTTAGAAGTAGCAGTCGCCTTTCCCTCAGGTATGACTACAAGATTATGATGAGTCTATCCAAAGTCAATGTTTATTCTTTAATGGTAAAATCAGATTGCACAAATCACTGAGGAGAATATAAAGGACCTTCCTTGTGTTTTGTGAAAAATAAATATAGCCAGTGTCTGAAAATGATGTTTATCCATAGCAACTATAACTATTTAAAGAGGCAAAATGCTATTGATTCATTTTTACTTCAGCTGGAATATGACTAACATAATATACATTATTATGTATTCCTTCATTTCTGGACATAATTTTACAATGCAAAAACATAACAATAAATAAGACCCTTTGTCCTGCAGTGTACAGAGACCATAACCTACATTCATTATAGTAATGTTTAAGGCATTCATTCCAAATCAAATAGAAACTTCACTTTAACAAGACATACAATCATGATGAGAATCCCAGACAGTTATGAACTTTCCTGATCCATCTGCTGTCGTGTTTAAGTAAAAGCTATTATCAGAGATAGTACTGACAGACTCGACGATTCAGACCAAGAGGAAACAAGTGTGCATGAGTGAAGAGCCAACTGGTCTTTCTGAGGTTAATGCAAAAGTAGATGGAAAATGAGAACACAAGGGACAGAGATGCTGGAAAATTACATCTTATTTATGAAATATTGATAATGTACAAAAAGCTATTATAATATTTTTACATTTTGATGTTTCATAACACAGAATATGTAATTTTATCATAGCAATACCCATGTTTTCCTAATCCCTCCCAGAATTACCCCATACTTATATACTTCCAACTTTGTGTGTGTGTGTCTCTTTCTCTGTCTCTGTCTCTGTCTCTGTCTCTGTCTCTCTCTCTCTCTCTCACACACACACACACACACACACTAACACTAACACACATATATATACTAACAATAGTATCAAATGTCTTTACCAAAAGTATTTACTTAAAGAGTTTGGTAGATTTAGAAGAAGGAAAAGATAAAAACATAGGGTTGTCAGAGTAGAGGAGAGAGAGTCTATCTGAAAGAAAATGGATCATGATGTTACATATAATCAAATACACTGTAGGAAATTCTCAAATAATAAATAATATTATAAATGGAAAAGAGTAAAGAATAAATAGTAGTTTGAGAAGCAACAGTATTAGGCATGTGAACTTTATAAGCACTTCATGGAATTCAATGAAATAACATGTCAGGGCATGTTGGTGCTTACTTCCCAGGATGCTACACAGAAGCACCTGATTCCACCAACGGAGGCATCAGCCCCATTCTAAATCCTCTGAGTACACCAATCTGTTACTGAAACCAATCATTACATGCTATATGTGTAAAGTAAAAGCTTGTGGCAAGTCCTGTGCTCAGCACATGAAAAATAGACTCCAAGAAAGTGCAGGGATGCTAAGGTGAGGACAATTTTCTGTCATTGGGTAGGATTGTTACCTATAAAATCAGTATTATACAGAGCAGCAGTTAAGTTTTATGTAAAAAAATTCTTAAAACATAGTGTTTCTACAGAATGAACTCTTAATTGCCCATTTTTATTCTGGGCATGGAACCATTGACAAGAACCTTAAATTTTTAGAACTTAATATCCTATCAATAGAAGAGAAGAATGCAGTTGACATAATTTTAATCACTACAATGAGATTTGCTATTGATAAGGAATGGCTACTACTGTGACAATTAAGAGTACTCTTTGAATTACTGTTACTCCGCTGATTTAAGAATATCAAGTTTGTCCTGTGGACAACTCAACACACAGGCTTCCTCTGTGGCACCATCTCCACAAAGTCTTTAAGTCTCACCAACCTAAGCTGCTTAAAACTTAGTGTTTATGTTTTCTTATTAACGGAGAGAATAATGTTTACATAAACATTTTCAATCATTGAAATGAGATGAGCTATTGATAAAAGTAGATTGTAATTATGATCATTAAGATGGCTCTTATCATTATAAATTTTTATGTGTACAGAACACCAGAATGCCCTTTATGGCTTAATGAATTCACAAGCTGCTAAGACTGTTATAACATTCACTGGTGCTGTACAAAATGGAAACCGAGTCACTTTTTCACAGGCTGAATTCTAGACCCTTATAATTCACTTTCTGAAAAATCTAATCTCCCTTACATTCAGATGGGACTGACTTTGAGGACAAGATCTTTTAAAAACTGGTCCTCAGATCTGGTTTTGATCCAATACAACTGATGCTCCTATAAATCCTAAGGCGGACACCAACATGCCTATGTCTCAAGACAAACAGAAACGGAAGACAAACCCGAAGAAAACAGCTCATGGAGAAGGAAAGGTGGACATGCTCACCAAGAGGAGAATGAGCAGGGGTGACTGGGACCAGACAGAACCCTGACAGCCAGTCAGATGGAAAACGGCACCACAGACAGATAACGAAGATGCAAATTTCTGGCTTTTTCATCTTCCTGACCAGAGAAAGGGTTAGTGGTATCACACTTTTCTCACTTTATTATCTCACCGTTAGGGTCCAGTTCAGTTAGTGAGGTATGTTCAAGGACTGGCCCAAACTTTACCACCTCAAGCTGTGGACTGACCAGCTTCCTTTCCTTAATCTAGATTGTCCACTCTAATACCAGGGAAGGGAGACTGACTGATCCATCCATAAACATGTTTACCTGAAGCTGTTGGTTTCCACAGCAAACCAACCCAAAATTAGGAGAAGGGGATCCTTCTGCGCCATCAAAACAGCTTACAAGATTCAGACCTGCCAAGAGGACATGGGTTTAGGCTTACTCTGTTATTCCAGGAATCCTTCTATGTGCTTCGCGGTGTGTGCTGTGTTTATGTGTGCATATATGTGCTTATGCACATGTGTGCATGTGTGTACCTTTGTGTAAATCTATGTGCAAATACATATGAGATTATACATGCATGTGTGCGCACATGTGCATATGTTTGTACATGTACTGTCTTTACTTGTGAACATGTATATACTAGTAAACATATGTGCACACATGTGTATCTGCCAATGTGAGTGGACTGGTATTTGCTTGTACATGTGTGTCTATATGTTCTCATGTGTGTGTTTGTCCATGTGTGTTGATTTGTGTGTTTGTGCACATGTATGGATGGATGTGTGCATGTACAAAGTATATGCTAGCATGTGCTTGCATAGCTATATATAACTATGTATGCTTCTGCCCACATGTATGTTGTCATGTGCTTGTGCACATTCATGTACATATATGTTCATATGTTGGCTTATATATGTGAGAAAGCTTCTTTACCTGAAATAACTTATGCTACTTGCTACAACTTTTTGTGTCTGAATATTTTCTAGCCCTTTAAATCTTTAGTTTAATTAAAGGTTTAAATGATATTATGAACCCTGTCAACACTTCTAGACATCTAGATGATAAAAAGTACACTTTACATAATCCTGAATTTTGGATAAAACCTGAAAAATATCCAACAATATTATAGAGACTAGAAGCATATTCCATACAAGGGAGTGAGTTTGAATTATTAATATGTTCATAAATAAACATAATAAGTTTGGAGACTGTTTTGGTAATAAGAAAAAAGAACACTCAAATAATTTAAATTTTATCTCATTAGAGAGGACAAAATCATACTTTACAAGCCATTACTGAAATTATAAATGTTTACAGAATGAAGAGAAGCAGAATAGGACAGGCAGGCACTATATCTTATGAATGTACAGACAATATCCTAGAGCCAGGAGGAGCTCAGCACAATCTGTTATGTACACATTTGAAAGAAGAGTTCCCTCCCCAAATGAATTGTCAGTAATAAGGATTTTAAAATCTAGCTTCCTTCCTTACATCAGTCCTATATGTTCTTTTGAATCCTGCATGGTGAAGTCATAGTTAGCTTCACCATGGATTCCATACAGTTTTGAGACTTCTTGCTGAAAACCAAAACAGAATCACCAACAGCCATACACAGACACAGGGAGGGAACATGGACAGGACTCAGCAAATGGACAAAACTCTCAAAAAAAAAAAAAAAAAGCATCTCAGGAAGAAAGATTTTAACAGCAAATTTTCTTAGAAAATATAAAACATACACAGAGAAGCTGTGTATGAGAAATTCTGTCAAGACTTGAAAGATGAGCAATTGAGCAGACCTTGTGATATATAATTTGAAAACATTCACAGATATACTGATGGCTCTCAACCTCTAGATTTTGTCAGTGGCTTGATCTGTTAGCAGCAACACCACCCTCATCACTGTGAAGGAAAGAGACCACCTTCCATATTATGACTGGGCAGTCACTTGAATAGCATTGGTGTATACCCAGTTCCCAGTGCCTTTGTACGAATAAGTCAAGTACTGTATGTTATCACAGTGGGACAACATTGTGCACTGGTACCATTCTACCTTAGTAAATAGGAGATCAAATGAATTGGAAAATGAACAAATAAAATTACTCCATTTACAATAATTGGGAAGATATTAATTCCAAAGGTGAATAAGGACAAACACCTTTCCTCAAACATCTAAGGCAGCACTGTCCAGTAGTTAGCGCACTCTCACAGAGGTCCAGGGGCTTTGGAACCTCTGCAGAGGAACTTACGTAACCATCCCTCTGATGTCAACTGGAAAGTGTGCTTATAGTCATCCAGGATGATGACTGTCGCTTTGTAGTACTCAAGGTTTAAAGTGGTAAAGGACTCACTAAATCAAAGGTATGAATAGAGGCCCCAAGTGTGGATATTACTTTTGTAGTGGAGATTCAACATGGGGAGATTTCTGCCAAGCATTGGATAAAAATGTGGATCTATAGCCATACTCACAGTACGGCTGCAAATCAAGGAGACGTGGCACTTTGTTGACTTAGGCGACCTGTGTGGTCACACTATGTGGCCCTTTGGCTTTTCAACTTGTGATGCTATACCTGTTACATTTCCATTATTATGAAGGAATTTTGAAAACATGGAAGAAAAAAATTTTTCAGCTATGACAGGTTCCATAATAGGTTGCATCATCTCTTCTGCTTAATAGCATTAGCCTAATCTTGTCTAGGTAGAGACATCTTTAATTATTCCTCAGTGATGCCTCCCTTCTGGCTAGCTGAGAGAAGATATTTGGTTTAATTTTGATGATAATAAGGCATGCTAATGAGGGACTAACCTTTGCAACCTATTCAGACTAGCTGCAAGGAGAGTGGCCTGTTCTTGTGCTAAACGGATAGATGCAGGAAGAACTGGAAAAAAAATCACAGTAATTCATTGTGTTTTAGGGTGAAATTAAATATTTTAAAATAGGGGGTTGTAACAAAGGTAATTATCAGGAAAGGATGGGGAGATTTTTTTCCATTATAAAATTTTATGGTACTGATTCTCATGCTTCATTCTAATTAGTTTATATTTGAAGGCATCAGAATGGACACTATGAAATTAATTAGAATATAGGGAATAAAAATGAATAGAGATCAATAATAGCAAATCAAATTTTCACACGTCATCTCAATTTGTTTATCTTGATGAGAAACTAGCTTGTTATAGACTGTGAGAATATTGCTCACACTGATAAGTACATGAGATTATTTTTATATACATTAAAAAACATTATTTCCTATATTTCCCAAGGATGATTTAAGACTTGCAGTAATTTCAACCTTTTTATTGTGTCAAGACCATTTAATTTTATACCTTAATGAATGTCATGTGCTATTTATTGTGTTTTCAGAGATGTGTCTGATAGGGCTGTAACTCAGCCTGCTTTGCTATGAACCAAATGGTGACAAGTGTGTTTAGAAGAGCTTTGCTGAAAGAACCCCAACACACACACACACACACACACACACACACACACACACAGAGCATCCTTATGACAGTACCCAGCGTCCTCATGATAACTGAAGTGTGAAACAGTGTTCTAATCTCTGGGTTGGATTTTGTCTGCTGATTTTCAATGCTGGGATCTGAAACTTACAAATGCATTCTGCTAATAGAGTCAAATTATAGCAATAATATCATGATGCATACCTGGCCAACATTGCATTACAATATAAAAAAAAAATCTAACAAGAGATACCTTTAAGACACTAATGACTATTTCATCTAAGAAAGAATTCCCCAAGATCAGATCTCAGACTCTTAGAAACTAAATTAGAAAAATGTCCAAAGTTGGCTTTTTATAATATTCTTTATTCTTTTTCAATCCAAAACTTAGATGTAATAACCTCCACCTTTTTTTTTTTAATTTCAATTGTCTAGTACAACAGGAAAAGATATCAACCAACTACATAATATGATGTCTTACATCTCCCTAGATCTTTTTCCCTGAGACGTGCCCTATAGACAGGGAAGGTGATCCTTACGGATCAACAGTTATTTCACAGAAAGACAAGCCTTTCCTTCTATAGAACTGCAGTATGTGTTTCAGAATGGTTGTTGACACTCTTCCCTGCCATGGTTCACAGCACTGCAGTGAGCTGATCAAGAGGGGACCACACAGCTGAGCAAGAATAGACCACACAGTGGGATGTCAGATGCTGAGCCGCCAAAGCAGTAAGGACATTTTCAGAGCATAAACAGTGGCATGAGTATGACACTGAACACTGCTGTGATGTGAGTCCCCAGTCTATGCCCTCCCAGGACATACACTGCAGAACTGACAAATGATCCAAGGCTCTCAGATACAAGAATAGGAGGACATTCTAGAAGGAATAGAGATTATAGGCCTGTCCATAGAAGATTCCTAGGGCAGGAGGGAAGACAGCTAAGAAGTGCCTCACTATAAGAGCAGATAGGAACCTCAGGTTACAAAGAGCATGAGGTCTCAGAAAGACAGAAAACCAGAGATCAATGTTCAAGGTCTGCAGTTATGAAGATGCAATGTTTGGAGTAATAAACATATCAGGTGTGTAGCAGCAGAGAAGAGAAGCCAACCATTAAACCATTTCCAGGAGTCCACCATTTGCTGGGATATCTTGATTGGATTTATAGTTTTATTTTCATTCACAGCCTTTCTTTGAGCAAAGCTGGGAATAAAAATCTGGTCTTCTGTAAGTCCATTGCTCCTCCTTAACCACTGATCTACTCTCCAGTCCCCCCCCCCCTTTGTTTCTCTGCATTTCTCTTTTCTTTTTTGATACTAGCTATCTTTATGTATCCCTTGCTGGCCTGGAACTAATTATGTAGATCAGGCTGCCTTCAAACTCACAGGGTATAGAAGAACATTGGGGGGGGGGGAAGGAAAGCAAAAACATAAACCAACAAAACAAAACAAAACAAAACAAAACAAAACAAAACAAAAACCACACAACCACCAACAAAAACCAGTATATTACTGAAAACACAACAAAATAAACACATACAAAGAGAAGCCTGTAATGCAGCTTTTATTATCCTGAAGTCAATCATACTGTCTTGGAAGAGATGAAGGAACAAGGCTGCCAGAAACTGTAGTTAACTAAATGTTAAAGAGCAGATGTGCAGTCTCCCATCGCCTCTGATCCCAGTAATAGACACTGTTTAGAAGTGGCTGTGCCTTACCCAGAGCAGACAGATGACCTTGGCGAAGGGAACCTCTGCACACTACGTGTTTTATTCCCATGATGCATCTGTCTAGTAGTGTAAGACTTTAATTCATACTAGCTGAAGGAAGGAGGCAGAAAGGTTAGGGAACAGGGAGAGTAGAAACAGGCTATCAGGAAAGAAGCAAGAAGTAGGAGGAGAGAAAGCGTGAATAAGG
Source organism: Mus pahari (assembly GCF_900095145.1). NCBI lineage: Eukaryota > Metazoa > Chordata > Mammalia > Rodentia > Muridae > Mus > Mus pahari. The sequence continues at coordinate 34,974,832 of NC_034608.1, forward strand.
ATGGAGACCTGGAACAAGACATGACCAGCCTCAAGGCTGCTTCTACACTCCCAGAGAGACACCAAAGTATCTCAGTCAGGGTTTCTATTCCTGCACAAACATCATGACCAAGAAGCAAGTGGGGGAGGAAAGGGTTTATCCAGCTTACACTTCCATACTGCTGTACATCACTAAAGGAAGTCAGGACTGGAACTCAAGCAGGCCAGGAAGCAGGAGCTGATACAGAGGCCATGAAGGGATGTTTCTTACTGGCTTGCTTCCCCTGGCTTCCTCAGCTTACTTTCTTATAGAACCCAAGACTACCAACCCAGAGATGGTACCACCCACAAGGGGCCCTTTCATCTTGATCACTAATTGAGAAAATGCCCCACAGTTAGATCTTATGGAAGCACTTCCCCAACTGAACTCCTTTCTCTGTGATAACCCCAGCCTGTGTCAAGTCAACACACAAAACCAGCCAGTACACTAAAACCAGCCAGTACACTTCAAGCCACTCTGCTTGAAGACCAGTGGCTCCCTCCCTTCCAGCTGGGTGCTTTCATCCTCCTCCCAGCCAGTCCTTGGTGAACCTCACATTAGGATTCTTCTTCCATCTCTATCCAGGGGTCATGTGGGGCTGGCTAGAGAACCTCACAGATGCCTGAAGCTGTGGACTCTAGAATAAGAGCTTGGGGGGTGGTACAGTGGGAAGCAAAGGAAAAGACTTACATCTCAGTAAATAGGAAAGAACCGTGTGTGATTCTGAAAGGAAAAGGCAAAATCTACATGGAGTCCCTCATAAAGGTGATCCTTTCCGCCACTTAGGACTCATATATACACAAAATACTGCATCTGTATTTTGTAATCAGAATATCCTCAGCAGTTTAGAAACCTGCTGTTTCCACATTTCATAGTCCCCTCTGTCCCATTTCGTACCATGTCACTCTAGTGTGACACAATGTGTCTCTCACAACTTCAGTAGTTATTTCTAGAATGGACATCTAATCAAACCATACAGTGAAATGTCACAGATAAGTGGCAGAGGATAAGGAGGCCTGCTCTTTTCTGAAGGGAAACAGAAAAGGGGTGGACCTAGGGGGAGGGAAGGTAGGACATGCTATGTGTGGAGAGAGGATAAACTGTCTTCCAGATGTATTGTATGAGAGAAGATCTATTTTCAATTTAAAAAAAAATAGAGTAATTCCAGAATATACCAGGAGTGAGCAATGCAGTTGCAAAGATGACATTTGGGAGGGAAATGGGATTATGCTTCTATAGGTATGGATGTCTATAAAGCTATACATACCAAGAACACTCAGAAGCTAATGAGTGATTTGCCTAAATGATGGAAATACAAAAGTGCGGGTGGATTACGTGCTTGACACTCAGAGTGTAAAATGTGCTTTTGTACATAATGTGTCCTGCGTTCTTGGTAATAAGTCTGTGCATCACTGTCAGCATCGTTGATGGACAAATGGAACACTTCCCAGTCTTCTATAAATGTACAGTATGAGCAATTCCCTAAGAAGACAGGTTGGAATTACTCCTCAGACATTTTAAAATGTACTTTGAGATATTTGTTTATTTGTTGTTTCACCCTCAAAACTGAAACCTTCACCAGAAATTGTGTACTAGATAAGACATATTTGATGGTCTTCCAATTAAAACCAGATACAGTGATCTGAGTCACGCTAAGGAGTAAGCTGCCCTGTATGGACTCTGCTTTGAAATGCTTAACTGAAGACAGAATGAAACATTTCCTGCAGTGAACACCACTCAGTTATGATTAAACATAAACGGAGACAACACCCTGAGAGTGTTTTAATGTGTGACATTGGGGACATTACTTAACACAGCGGTATGGTGTAAAAACCCATAAACAAATAAGGACTTTGTGATTTAACTCCTGTGAAAATTTTTACAGTGAATAAGGATCAATACAATATGGAGCATTCTTAAAAGACCAAAATAACGTTTTATCAAATTCCAACTCAATTGCACAGAAAATGAACACATGGACGTGAGGTGAGCTGTACCAAATCCTGATCTGTCAGCATGGAAGACAAAGAAAAAAGTCACCTTTTCATGGCAATTGAAGTACCAGGAAGTTGCTCTGCCTGGCAATGGACTGACTGATATCCATCTATAGTATGATAACCCTATAAGCCCCTAGTTGGGTATAGACACAAGAAAAAAAGGTCTGGTATGAATAACAACAGTGCCTCAAGATAGTACCAAGGTTATAGTATTTCTCACAATTAACCATGTTACACTGGTTCCGTGATGGATGCCAATACACGTCTGCTGTAAGGCAGTGCTCTTAGCTCCTGGGGAACCTCCTCTATTCACCTTGCTATTTTAATGCATGGTCACCCTGCTCACCTGCTAGGCTATCAGGAAACACCCTCTTCCTTAGGTCAATGCATCTGTCCACTACCAGGACACAACTGTTTCCCTCTCATTGTTTTAAGAATGAAAGGCCTGTTATTTACTAAGTTTGCACACAGTGGAAACCCAGCTGTTGTAGATGACCTTCGAGTCTAGCAACATTTTGAGATGGTGAGATTACAATTTTTTACTATAAGGTGGAGAAGTGTGCTTTCCGGAAAGCTGGGAAGCACTCTGGCTATGCTATAAGTGGGAGAGAGAGAGAGAGAGCACTGGCTGACATCAGCTGTTGCTCTTTTGCATTTAATTGGACATTTGAGGTGGCAGCCATTCCCAGTGGTCAGTCCTGCTGTGCTGTGAGATTGCAGCAAATGTGCCTATCGCCTGATTAATGCAAAGAGTTGCTTAGGCAAGGCTTTGTGCTTATCATAAAACACCTAACACAGGAGAATGAGTTATTTTTTAAATTGCTGTGCCATTCCTAATATCATTTTCTAATATGATCAGCGGCCGATGAAGTATCAAAGGTAAGGGGGGAAATGATTGTGAGGTCTCGTGTGCTAAAGTAATTTCATCACGGACAGAAGTAACTCTAGATGCTTAAACATTTGTAAAGTGATTGAAGAAAGGCTTTCAAATCAGGGGTTGGTGTCAAATTCCAACTCAATTACACAGAAAATGAACACGTGGAAGTGAGGTTAGCTGTACAAAATCCTGATCTGTCAGCAGGAAAGACAAAGGAAAAAGTCACCTTGCCAAGGCGATTGATGTACCAGGGAGCCGCTGTGCCTGGCAGTGGACTGACTGATACCCACCTACAAGGCTGGCCCTCCATTTCTCACTTGGGCTCTGTGCACACAGGATCACAGGAGCAGCCCTCTCTCTAGGACTCACGGTCATTGCTAATCCTCTGTAGTTGCTTTGTGCACATAGGGAAACTTTTATCTCTCCTGACTACTGATGACCTCAGTCAGGCAGAGGTGGTCTCCTTGAAATTTAGGCTGATTATAGTAAAGATGCTTTCTTATAGAAAAGGCTGTACATGTGGCTTATAGGGACAGCTGGTTAGAATGAAGGAAAAAAAAGACATTCTATTTAAGTGAAATACTATCCTGAACATTCTGCGTGTTCTCTGGAAGCAGCCTTGGGAGTCTGTCCTCACAACTAGCTGCATCAAACAACAACAACAACAACAGCAGCAGCAGCAACAACAACAACAACAACAAACAAACAAAAAACCTGACTGCTTCCATTACATTATTACATTTCTTCCCCTATAGTTTTTATAAGCATTCACATCTTTAAAAAATTATAGGGGAAGAAATCTCAGACTCTAGGACTGTCAGAATCAGTCTCCTTCATGACTCTGAGGCTCTGGCTCAGAGATGGTTCCCTCTTGAATTGCTTTTCCTGGCTTCAGTGACTCATGGCCAACCATGGTTTGCGAACAGTTCATGTTTGCGTGAACTCTTTCCAGACAGAGACTATGACTATATTCAAATAGATTTTACTATACCAAAATGTTGTAACTGAGGTGCTTTACCGTTAGTTATTGTTCTCTAGCTCTTTCTACCTAGTTTATAAATCATACATTTGCACGGGTGACTGTGTGCAGGAATATAGGCACATGTACATGTCGCTGGTAAGATAAGCTGACTACAGTGTGCTCTGGGGCCTTGATATGAATCTCACATGTAGAAAGACTGTATTTTGTTGTAATGCTAAGCTTTGTATCATGGCTGTGCTTTAAAGATACCCCGGTCCAACATTCCCTTTGAGACCCTTGGACCACGCTGAGCTGGATTCCAGAATCAAGTATATTCAGATATAACAGGCTTGGAGTCTGAACGTTTACAGTCTGTGTGTGTGTGTGTGCGTGTTGGAGCTGAGGCCCTTCTGTCTCACTGTTTTTAAGTGCTTGCTGGGGTCCGTGCAGAGCTTAGAGATGTTGGGTTAGGGTCAAGCTAGAGATTTGGGGTAGTTAATGATGTGAGGATTGGTGGGGAAGTGGACAGTTAGAATAGTTCTCAGACCACAAGCTTGTCAAACTTGTGTTTTCTTGAAACATGTCAGGGATTTACTGGACTAAGAGTAAATCAGACCAGACACAGCACTTGTGCCACCGTGGTGAGAGGACTGGGTCAGGACGCTACGTTAGGACAAACAGTGGACTCTGGTGTTTCCTTTCCACATCCATAATTGAATTATGTGCAGTTCTTTATTAGTTCCTTCCTCAACAATCCTGCACATGTATCTAACATATCCCAGTTACACTCATCCAGGATCCCTTTTTCTCTCAGATTATCCATCTATCTCTATATTAGAGACACTTGAATATGTTTTAGAAGTAGAAAACTTTAAGGACATTCACAAAATTAAGTCAAACGACATAGCAGCGTAGGTATGTGTTCTGATTCATCCACAGTGAGTAAAATACCATCATGTATCATTCTCTTGGATTTTTGATAGCCTAAAGCTGTTGGTGCACAGCTTTCATTGGCCTGGCCAGACATGAAGAATGGCGTAACTGGGATGCTATGGCTATGGGTGTAGGCTTATGATAGGAGTCTTAGGTGGACATTCCAAAAATTATATCCATAAGTTTTTAATCACAAAATACAGAAAGATTTATGCCATATGGTGTAAGTTCTTCAGACTGAAGGCTGAATGGTTCACTGGCTTCTGTGATACTGTCACATAGCTGAAGACACAGAACCAGTATTCAAAGAACCTTACCTGGGATGCTGCTTAAAGCGGTCTGGAGATGGTGGTCTTGACATGACTTAAGCCATTCCTTAGAGTACCTCTGTGGGTACCACTTAGACTAGCTCTCTACAATCCAAGACACATCGTTATTACTTCCCTCAGTACTTTTATTTGAAATCTTCATAATGCATATTATGAATTCTAGTCATTTTCAGAGTGAGAAAGTCCCAAATTACCTACAATAGTTACTTAAAGCACCTTCAGCCTCACTCATGCCCACCCCACCCTGCCACTCTCAGTTTGAATCAAGGTTTACTTTTCTTCTCTTCTCCCCTAACCCTTCTTGCATCTGCCCAGGTTTTCCCAGGATTCAGTGTTGGAAAGGACCCCATATCTTCCTCAGTTGGCCCCATCAGGTTCCCATTTCGGATCTCTCCCAGGCATTTGCAGGCAATCTAACAGACACAGGAAATAGAGCATAGATGCAGAGTCCTCCAGTGGCTCCTTCAAACTCTCTATCAAGTTCTCAGGGAGCCTTTGGAGGATGCCCAAGATGCTCATCCACCTCCCCTGCCCTGTTTAGCGGGATGTGCTCTGCATTCCTCATTGCAGTGCCTTCCCTTCAGGGCCCTCTCTCAGATCTGCTGTCCTTCCTTCCAGCAATGCATTTCCCACTTTTTCTTCTGGAAAAATCCCCTGCCTTACTTCTGTGTTCCTCCTCATTGATGTGTCTACCTGTGATCTGTGACTTCCCTTCGGGGGTTTATTAATCGTTTATAAGCTTATTTCTGAAGAGTAATAATGCTGGTTACGGCTGGATTTGGATTTGTTGACTGACTTCCTGTTGCTATGATAAAACACCAAGAACAGATCAACTTATAGAAGGAAGAGTTTATTTGGGCTTCTGGTTTCAAAGGGATGAGAGTCCATGAAGGCACCACAACAATTAGCAGGCCTGACAAGATAATGGGGGCAAAAAGTGGAGCAATCACGCTTTGAACGAAAATAATAGTTCTGATGCAGAGAGAACGAATCAAATGTAGGGAAGACATTTTACTCTCCAAGTAATACCCCTAGTAATCCCATGGCCGCTGTCTCCTAAGCCTTCATAAACAGTGCCACGACCTGGAGACCAAGAGTTCAAATATCTTAGCATATAGAGAATATGTTCATTTGAGCCAAACCACTATGATAGCTAATACAGCTTACTTAATTTAGTCTGCCCAATGGGAAGCAGTGGGCCCTGGCTCACTGCCGGAGCGCTTCAGAACAGTTTCGTGCCAACACTGCCAGCATATGGATGGACCCCTTTACACTCACACCTAGTGATGGGTTGATAATGTGTGATCCTGGCAGATGGGACAGCTTTGCTTTCCAATTCAGGCATATACACAAATGTCACAGGTTCTGCTGGCCTATGCATGAGATGCCTATACACACTGCACATCTGCATGCTGTATACATACCTGTACTCCGGAGCACAGTGACTCTTGAAGCACACACCTACTCAAAAAGTGAGGACTCGTGAGAGTTATGGCAAAGCTCTGCCATGAAGTTGATCATAAATTCCATTCTCTGTCATCCTTTCCAGAACCATTCTGACCCTTCAAGCTTTGATACACACACACACACACACACACACACACACACACACACAAACACATTTATATTGAAATACCAGTAAGTATTGGGATTTTCTCTGAAGAAAATGGTTAGCATGTTTGAGGTGTTTCGATCTGCCCTAGGTGATCCCCACAAGCTACATGAAAGGGTCACTCCCTAAGCCTGTTGGAAAAGCTGGAGAAATCTCATAGACTGGCTGGTTCAACCCATACACACATGCCTTCACAGTATAGACTGAGAATAGCAGGGTCACTCTACTGAGGTTCCAAGGCTTGCTTAGGGCTGCTGTCCTGGCTGACTTAGGGCACCTTCCCTGGGTGTCTTTACACAATGATCACTTGATCTTATAATGAAGGTGGGGTACTATCTGACCTCACTGCCACAAACAGGCAGTGTGCATGACACAAGAAGCAGACATGTGGCATGCATTCCTTTTTAAGATGTAATTAATCAACTTTAAATTTTAATACATTGCTGTACTGCATTATAAGTTACATTGGGGTCTAGTTCAGTGGCAAAGTGCTTTTATGGTAAACATTAAGCCCAGGGTTTGATCCCAATCAAAGTAAGTATATAAATGAAAATAAATCAATAAATGAATAAATGAAAAAATGAATAAATAAATAAATAGTATAACTATATTTGATGCTAGCTTTTCCTCTTCTTTAAGTAAAATGCAATACTAAGCCTTTAGGACTTGATTGAGAGCTACAAAGCTATCAATGCAGTTTAGATTTAATAATGATCATACATACACTGGATGAAATCTTCAATAGGAAAACAAAGCTTCTGATGTACTTGAAATGGCTACACCTTCAGGAAACTTGACACAGAATATCTGAGCAAGTTTAAGACTAGCAAACTAGTTCTTAAACTCTACTAAGTCCAAATCAAAATCCAAATTAGATGTATGTCCTAAGGGACACAAGAGACTGCTGCTTTTGGATCCTGAGTTGTCCCAACTCTATGCCAGGAGAGCGTGGGGCAAAGAGATCTCCTGTGAAGGTAGAGGCAAGTTGCAGTGGTAAATATTGTGCACAGAAATATTTTCTACATTTTGGACAACAGGAGGGCCCTGAACATGGAGCTATGGTTTGCTACTTAAGGGTGTGTAGATTAAACATTAGCCATTAACATGTCCCTCTAATTGACCCACACTGTTTTTGAATTAAAAGCGCAATGACTGTTTTATAAGCTGACCTAGGCGCACTGTCATGATCAGTAGCCAACCTTTTAGTGTTTCTGATCAACTGTAAACAATGGAAAATTCTGAGGTGTGACACCAAGCTCCACCCCCAGGGAGCAAAGTCAGAAAGGCTGGTAGGTTAAGACAGCATGCTCTCTATGCATAATGTAACTTGTAAAGAAGTTAAGGTGAATTAAGTTAACCCATGCATTCATCTTGAGGGCATCCTAGGGAAGAAGCTATGTATGTGCTGTAGGAAGAGCAAGCCGGATGCTTGTGCATCTCCCTTCAGTGGCCGGTCAGTCTCCTTGAGACCCGTGTCTGTTTTGTTCTCCCCACCAAATGCCTACGATGGTCTTGGGTCCCTCTGGCCAGGTTCTAGAAGTCTAAATATTACAGTTCCCTGTAAGAATGACTGTATTCAGAGATTTGTGGCAGAATCTGCCAAATTCCTCTCTGCCTGGATCCTTTAAGAAGTGAGGAATATGGGCTTTTTCTTTGCACCGCAGGCAATTATGGAGCCTTTAGTCAGATGTTATACCTAAGCTAACAGAAGCACAGAGACTGTCCACAAGTCAGAATCTCTCAATTTTCCCCTAGCTGAAGGACATGTACCTTGGGTGCAGTTAAAAGAAATAACAAGGGAAGTAACATTAGCCCCAGTTCCAACCTTTTCCTGATTCTTTGCTGTTTGAGGGTGAAATGGTTGAATGGTAAACTTTCCCCTAGTCCACCTAAGTAGATCCAGTACGTTGATTAAGGAGAATCTGCCAAGTACAGTGTCTCTTATCTATCTGGCCAGCACTTGGGGGGTTGCGGCAGAATGCTTGTGGCAAGTTCGAAGATATAGTGTGTCCCAGGCCAGCCTGAGCTACAGTGTAAACCTTCTTTATCTCAACAAAAAAATGACATATTTTCAAGGTTACCCATGTGGGAGTTGGGGGGGAAGCAGGGAGACACAGAAGGGCCAGACAGATTTAGCTGCTACATAGTGAAAACCCTCTGCTCTAAGAACCGGCTCGTAGGTTAAATAAACACATTCTTTAAGGTTTTGACCTTAATTGGACTCTGACATTTCCGAAGTCCCAGGAGTTTTCTGAGCTTGGACCTTCTTCGGGTGTTATCATGCAACAAAAATAGAAGAGAAAACAAGTTCTACAGAAAAGAACCCCAAATTATCCAAGCCACTGGCAAAGGCTGTGTGAGATGCCTTAGATGCCAACTGTGTCACTCATCCTCAGTGGCAAACATCACAGGGGAACATTCATTTGTGCGAGAAGGATTCACAAAAGGTCCTTCCAACTACCATAACACCATATGTGAAACCTACCATGTTCTGCTAAATCCATGTGAGACCTTCGCCTTGTTTGGATCTTATAATTGAAGCTTCAATTATCCTGGTCTGATCATGATAAATTAACTACAATTCAGTGGCTAGTTGCCTGCCACTAGGAAAAAATATTATTAAAGATAAAAGATAAGGATGGGAATGTTTGAGACATTTACAGCGGCAATTACATGGTGAACTGCTTACACCCATTTTCTGAAAACCTTGACCCAGAACACAATTACCTAGAAGCCCTCAAGACCTCAATGAACCCCAACACAGCCTTATGGAAGACCATGGTATTCATCCTTTGAAACGCAGTCCTGTTGTGTCATTAAATCATACTGAGGTTTGAGATGCAGGTGTGGAAAGGGCAAGTGTCCTTCCCTGCATATGTGGTGTTGGCTTCACTTAGTATTGTCTAGACTCTGTGAGTCTATTTTTATTGTTAACACTGGGTAGGTGAAGCCAATCTCACTGATCTCTTTAAATATACAGTTAAATTGGTAGCAAAAGTTAAAAACCAGTGAGTTTATTTCTCAGCTGAATCCTAGTATTCCATTTCTTCCACAAGTATTTATTTTCTGAATGGAAATATCATCTGACCTTACTCTCTCTGGTTGCATAACAAAAGCAGCTGTTTTTCCATGTTTCAGGCAAGCTGAGGACCAAGAGTTGGGGTAGCTTCTCGGGAACTGACTCTCTAGGTTCTGTCCAAAAACAGCAGAATGGGCATTTAAGCATTAACACTTCTTGCTCTTCTGAGCTTTCTGGGCAGCGATTTTCAGACAATCCACATGTTTACCTTGGATCTTTATTACATTCTGTTTTATACTTCTGTATTTGAAGGGGACTTTGCTGATAAGCAGACTAATACTTGGTAAGTATATAAAAGTATTCACAGAAAAGGGTTAGCAATGATCAGGTACAAGTGCTCAGGACACTGACCTGAAACTAAGAGAGTTTCTAGGTTTTGGGTCATAAGACACGTACATGCTTTCCTGTTTATCCCTCCCTAAAGCAACTTTTGAAAATGAATATTTACAAGAGGTGTATAGACCTATAAACAAGGATGCTCAGTATCTTTTAGGTCCTCTTAAGCATTTATGTATATGGTCTCTAGTATGACCAACTGGAGACCAAGTGTGCAAACATGTGAGACTGGGGGAGATATTTTAAATTACAAACACAGCAGATAGATTGTGGCATCTACAGGAGGGTTCCTGAAAATAATTCTACATGGGCATAAGGTAAAGTCTGTCCTCCTTACCTTTATCCCCAGCGGAGTATGTGTGTGTGTGTGTGTGTGTGTGTGTGTGTGTGTGTGTGTGTGTGTGTGTAAAGAGACAGAATGCCCAGTCCATCCAACATCTGTCCCTCTCACTCCCTTAAGTATTTCAGTGAGAGCTTTCTACATTGAATATCAATTCGCCATGGTAGGGTTTATCATACAGAGATGATAAATAAATCAGGAGAAATCATGGGGACTGAGCGAACAGTCAGGAATCCACCCTCCTAAGCTCCTCCAACTAAGGGTGAGCTACATAATTCCACCACTATCCCTTGAGATTTCCAAGAATCCAGGGACATGACCTCAGAGCCCACGTACCAACTGGGAGAACTGGGTGGATGTCACGGCCAGCCTTAGAACAAGTGCTTCTCACTGCGTGTCCTCCCGAAGCTGACAGTGTAGAGCAGTGTGCTGTTTGTGAACTTGTGGGTTTAATGCACTGCACAAATGAAGGCAAAAGCATTTAGTGAGTGAGGGTGGGACTGTCACTTCAAAGAGTGCAAAGCATAAGTAGGTCTTCAGCAGGGGGCACATTTTGCAGGGAGTTCACAAACAAATGCAGCCTGGAGCTGGGTGGAAAAGAAATTTGTGACATGGTTTCTAAGGTTGTGAGAAGCTATGTAGGATCTAAGGTGACATAAGGCCTGGTCTGCAGAGGCCATTTCCTTCTGTCAGTCTGTCTGTCCATCTTTAGTAATGCTCAGGCTGATATGGGCTATGCTTGTAAGGGGTGAAAGATGTCATGCCATGATGGGGCATTTCAATGAAGGTGACATCAGTGCATGTGTAGAATATCAAATCCCTCCAAAGTACAAACCATAAAGGGCATGGAGGTGAGCAAGGGACCATGATTAAATGACATGTGTCTGAGTGGCAGCCAAGTTGTGTCTAGTATTGGAGGCCCAAATATGAAAGCTTCAAACTTCAATGTATGCATTAAGAGTGATATGGTCATTGGGAAATGAAGCCCCATGCTGGTGGGAGCCCTGGAAAGATAGAAATAGGAGGAGTCTTACTCTCTCTTCTCAGGGCTCATAGATGCCCTTCCTTGGATACCACAGAGATTCATTGAGAATCCTGCAATCTCAGTGCTTTGCCCATCACTAATTCTTCTGCTGCATGTCAAGCAAAGGGTGACACCTGGTCACAGTACTGCATAGAGCTAAGCCTGGGCTGTTGATCTGACCACCACCCCCCAGGTCAGTTCTGGGACCTTAGGGCACATATGGCTCTCTGGCTTACACAGATAATGTGCCACTTGCCTGGGATTCTCCTCTACAGACGCCATTGTTTAGATTCTTTAATCCAATCTCATCTCTTGTTTGGTTCTGGCAGGGAACATGTTTAGTAAATGAAAGTCTGTATTGTTTATTTTTCAAATTAATAAATGGAGGATGTCAGTTTTACATACAAAAATAAATGATGAAAAAATGATTAAAGCCGAATTTTATAATGAATGTCCTTATCTTTCTAATATCTGACATTTTGCAGATAACATTAAAATCTGACTTTCTACCACTCTTGGCTAGATAATTTAATTTCACACAGTAACAATAACAGGGAGGATTTTAAGCAAATTTCTAATCAAGAGGGTTCTACTTCATCAAATTGCAACAGAAAGTTGCCTTTCTGTCAGCTTTGTTGATGAGCATCCAGATCTTTTTACCCAACTGTGCATAATGAGAATGCACAGGCCACTGAGTCAATAGAGGCCTTTAAAGGAAACAAACACAGAAAGTCAACCTGTACTGTGCCCACACTGTTACCTCATGTGCCCAGGTCAGCTGCAGTGGCTGCTGAGGACACATGGCCTCCAAGCTCCAGCATTTATTTAAAGCCACTGCTGACTGTCATCTAGGAAGCCCATCCGAGTCCAGAACCCAGTGGCCCAATTCCTCAGATGAGCTCTGGAGATTCCAGAACGATCAGGCTCGCTGAGGTTTATCAGAGCGTGGTGATCACCTGACCCTGACTTACAGACTCCCTGTGGCTTGCACAACCCTGAGATATGGAAAGCTTTGGGGACAGGAGATGCTTTGTGTTGTCCCAGATCCCCTTAAGTACCTTTGCTCTGAAATGATAGCAAAAGCTGTTCCCACCAGCATTTGTTTCCATTACAGTGAGTGTTGGGAGGGTGTGGAAAAAGCTTTCTCGTCTCAAAGAAGCCGGGAGGCTTTGCAGGGGAAAAAAAGATCCCCCATTTTTGGTGACAGTAAAAACCTGTACCAACATGACAATCAGGAGCAAGTATATGACATTGCTAAATAGCTCCTTGCATTGACTTTTGGGCAGAAAGAACGGAAGCTATGTCTATGCTAGCTTCCTCATCGCGCATTCTGATCCCATTAATCTATCTTCCAACGTATACTCAGAACCAAATGCCTTGACAATCCACTTCCTCAGGTCAATGCTGAAGAATTCTTTCTGTGTGGGAAGATATGTTAGTGAGCAATGGTTCCCACTGCACAAGCATGAGGATGTAGGTTCAAATCCCCATCATGCACATGAAAAGCAGGGAATAGCTGCACAAACTTGTAACCCTAGAGCTTGGAAAAGCACAGTCGGGAAGATTATCGGCACTTTCTGGTCAGGCAGACTAACCATACCTGACAGTGACCATGTGTGTGGCAGTTGAGAGAAACACAGGGATCTCAAGGGTGATGTGGGATCATAGTTGCGCTGAGTTCCCGAACCTTCTTATTCTGTCTCCAACTACCTTGGGAACAACACACTCATTTTCATGGTCTTAGAGTATTATTCCTCACCTTTCTACCAAATGCCAGAGGCATAGAATTACAAGATGATTTTAAAATCATTAATAAAGGCTCTCATGTAGCCCAATTTTTCTTGAGCTCCCTATTTTGCTGAGGTGACATCTCAAGTGTGGCAGTGACAAGTGTGTATCACATCTGGTTTTATGTGATATTGGGCATGTAACCCAACAAGACTGTTTATATGCTCTATATACATGTGTATTTAGACAAATACTCTACCCACTGGGCCCTAGCCCCAATCCCCACAAAACATCTTTAATATGCCTTTATTAATGAATTATACTAAAGTGGCATAATCATGGATTTTATTTAGTTCATTATCACATGGATCTAACATATTTAAAAAAGCTAAACATATATTATTGCTATTATTATAGAAGAAACATTTTTATAATTTTATCTGAAAACAAGTTTTAAACTTCAATGTTATGATTTCAGTTAAAAATAAGATTTTGAGAAACACCAAGATCTTCCTTTTGTTTTTCTTTTTCTTTTTCTTTTTCTTTTTCTTTTTCTCTTTCTTTCTTTCTTTCTTTCTTTCTTTCTTTCTTTCTTTCTTTCTTTCTTTCTTTCTTTCTTTCTTGTTTGTTTGTTTGTTTTTCCCAGACAGGGTTTCTCTGTGTAGCCCTGGCTGTCCTGGAACTCACTCTGTAGACCAGGCTCGAACTCAGAAATCTGCCTGCCTCTGCCTCCCAAGTGCTGGGATTAAAGGCGTGCCCCACCACTGCCTGAGATCTTCCTTTTCTATAGCATAAATTGAGATAGTCTTTTTTTTTTTTTTTCTGAGTTCTACTTTCATTACAATTCTCTGACTTTTACAACTCAGTGGATTTGGGGAACTACCTAATAGTTAACCTGATAGCTTAGGTGGCAGGCTCTAGAATCAGCCTGTGTTTGTGTGCCAAGCTTCTGGGCGTGCTCTGGAGGAATTGTCTAGAATAGGTTAGCCAGAATGAGAAAACTGACTGCAAATGTGGGTGGGACCATTCCCTGGTCTGGAGTTTTAGACTACACACGTGCACGCATGCGCGCGCGTGCACACACACACACACACACACACACACACACACAAGAAAAGCAACCCAAGTGCAAGAACCGATGGCTCCCTCCTTTTTCAATGCGGATGTGATATGACCATATGCATCCAGAGCCTGCAGCTATCACTTTACTGCCATGATGGACCATGATGTAAACCAAAACAATCCTTTCTTCTTTAAGTAGTTTCCATTTGGTACTTTGCCATGGTGGCAAGACAAACAACACAGCCCATACCAACATGTATACAGGGCTGAACAGCAGGAAGAACCAAGACCCTCTGTGCAAAATGATAGCTGGCTTTAGAACTGCGAGGTTGTAGCAGCCAGATCAAAACTTAAAGCTCAGGGCTCTAGAGATAGCTGAGCAGTTAAGAACACTTCCTTCTCTTTTACAGGACACAGGTTTGATTCCCAGCACCCACAACAGCAAGTTACAACTGTAACTCCAGTTCCAGTTGACGCAAAGATTTCCTTTAGCTCTTTCAACAGCCAGGTAACAACATAGTATACACATGCTTACATGTAAGCCATCATACACACAAAATAAAATAAGTAAACCTCTGAAATCAAACCTATGAAACTCAGAATCAGAGTTCAAAATGAGGAAGATATTTATACAAGACATCAAGTGATGACCAGATGTCTTTATGAGACCTAAAGCATGAATTAAAAATAAGAATATTTTCACTATTTAATGTCAAGAAAACAGAACTTGAGGTCTAAAATTCACAAGTTTCTCATGAATATGAGGCAACTGTCTTTCATAAGGTATGAAAATTTTAGTTTACTTTTACCTGGGGGGCATACAGAAAACCTTGTTTCATCGGCTCACACACAAATCCCTCTACTGTCTCTTCACAGGCTCTGTGATTAGTTGCATCTATTTTTCTATAATGTGATGCTGCATTTAATCTCATTTTAGATCTGATTGTAGTATTGTCTACCTTGTGGCAGGAAGTATGATACAAAATTGAAGCCTAAAGGGAAGGTTTAGAAGAATGAAAAATGGTAGATCCTCTACAGAGGGTGGTTTAACATCCCTGAGTGCTGTGCCCTGCCCTCGCAAATGTATGGATAACATGGCTTAAACAATTCTTTTCAGACATCAAGACAATTAGAACACTCTAAATCCCTTAGATCTTATTCGTTGCTCCTACTCCTGATTTCTTCACATTTCTGTCAGATCACTGGGCTCTTTGAAATCTGAATCATTCTGTGCATGTCGAAGATGTAACAAACAGAAACAATAATTTTCTACTGGCGTTCTTATCGGGACACATCCATTGTATTTGTTGATGAGTTTCATAGACACTCTGTAATTCAAGTACATTATACATTTGACCATATTAACCACTTGCCCTTTTATCTCCCTGTCCTTTCAAAGATAACCTTGTGATAAAACATGATGAGGAGTGTGCACAGGGGTGAAGCACTCCCAGTGAGATAATTTCTACATCTAAATCTACTCTCAAGCCCACAGGGCAGGCATCTTTGTGCTAACATTTAGAGATGGGCCTAAAGTACATTATCTAACTTGCCAAACACACAGACTATTCTGCAACATTAAGAGATGTAACTGGGGTTCAAATCCAGGCTTCTCAGACTGCACAAACGTCAGCCTTCAGCCACAGAATTACAAAGAATCTTGGAGTTAACCTTGTCATTCCACCTTAATTTTTCAGAAGAGAAAATTGAATCTGAAAGACAAAAATTAAATGGCTAGCCCAAGGTCATAGAGTTCCTGAGCTGGAAGACAAAGGAGAGGTTTGAACACAAGTAGCTTGATGGAGTGGGGTGTTCTGACTACTGCTCTACACTGCCCACCCTTAGCAGTGAGAGGCTCTGATGTGACATGTTCATCAGAAACTTTTAGGCACCTGAACTTAAACGGCTGAAAGTTTGATGTGTTTCTCCTAATGTAAAATCACAGCATGAATATTATAACTGAGAATCTGTCCCTCTTACAGTCCCACAGCTGCCATTAACTCTGAGTGGCTTTAGACAGGACACACATATCAGATAGGGCAAGAAGCTGCGTGCTGTGCAGTCTTACTCATTTCTACAGATCTCCTATGAAATCATCATCACTGTGCCCTTTTCCTTTGCTATGGAATTCAACCATCTTCACTTTAGAGGAAAGGATGTTAGGATAATGCACTAAATCCAAACTCAGTCAGTTCCTGGCCCCTGCCTCCAAATGCTCAAGAGTGTATTTCATATAGTTTATCGATTAAAGTGATTCCTCTATGGTGGCATTGTGTGTTGAGACTTGCCATTCTGTATTTGCATACAGTTTTGCTCAGCTAAGCAGTTCTGCTCAGTGCCAACTTCCATGCACAAGCAAACGTTAAGGCACTTAAGTAATACGTGGCTAAATGAGTTTAAACACTGAGCACTGAAACTGTCATTAGTTTCAGTGCCAGCTTTGAGTAAATATTCTTCCAAAATTCCATGTGTCTTTTAATGGTTACTTTAGCAGTATTCATTTAAGAAACATTCAGCAATTTAACATGGCAGATTTCCCAATAATAACAGTTGCTAAATAAAACTCAGCAAAGTTTAATGGATTCACATCACTGAAGAAATTATTGTCTTACTTTTGATTGATACATTTTGAACTCCCATGTTTTCAGTGTTGGCTTGAGGATAACTTTGTAAATATACTTTATAGTATATCAGATATTAATAAACAAAGCCCAGCTTAATTAAGGGTTACAAAATACTTGACCCTCCACACAAAAAAGGGACATGAAATTAGGAGGAACGTGTGTTAAAGGGGGAGGGTCCAAGAGGAGCTTGAAAGGGCTGTGGAGGATGGCTATGATAAAACTATATTGTATTTATATATGGAATTCTAAAAAGTAAATAAATTAGTACAATAAAATCTTCACTCCAATTTTATAGGAAGATATGATTTATTTTTCTTTTTTGTTGCTTTTTTGTTTTTTGTCTTTAAATAGTTTTCTATGTTTAATCTTGGTACTATATAGAATACATAAACCTCCAACACACACAGATCTTCCTGACTCTGCCCCCGCCCCCCAATTACTGAGATTAAAGTATAAGCCACACCACTAAGCATGTTCTTTAAAAATATCACAAAAATAAAAGAATGATATTTGGACATTTTAATTTTACTTGAGTTGTGTTGCTTTGATTTACATCATAGCTTTAATTGTTGTTTTAGGCTCTCACAGACTAATGCTGGGGAAGATATACCCATCGTGTTTTTGTGGGCTGTGTAAACGAGGCTATCCTTGTGTTACGCAAATGCTGATTTTTCTGCCCTCATATCTTGTTTCAATCTGAACATGGCTCTCCAATGCTCATACCAAGAATCTCATGCCTCAAGTTTGTGTAAGCAATACTTTCCATTTATTCTCTCCCTTGTCAATAAATGTTGATCACACAATGGCTGGGTAGTAGAGAAAAAAGCATGGAAGCTTCCAGAAGTCATGGGGAGCAGAGCAGTGCTGTGGGTGGGGGGTGGAGTTTCAGATCTGCCATGAGGATTCAGAAGGGCCACGAGGAGAGGGTCTGAGAAGACATCATGGGAAGGAACTTTTAAAACAGAGACAGAAAAATATTAAACTGCAAATCTGAACTGGGGTCAGGGCTGGGAGATAGCCAGACTAGCATAGGGGTTAATATAAATCTATATTGCCTAGTTATTAAGGTGCAGTTTGAAATAAATCTTGCTTTCTCTGTATGGCTATTGGGGACTAGCAAAGGTAAGGAAATACAGCTGCCAAATTAATTTACTGCTTACATTTATATTACATGAGTCACTTTAATGGAAGGTGTGTAAAATCCCTATATCTACCCCATAGTCACTCCTACATACACACATACTCCACCACAGTCACTCCTACACACACACATACTCCACCATAGTCACTCCTACATACACACATACTCC
>NC_034608.1:34993286-35007471 GCF_900095145.1 Mus pahari
CACCACAGTCACTCCTACATACACACATACTCCACCACAGTCACTCCTACACACACACATACTCCACCATGCTCAGCTGCTTGCAGAAACCTGTCATACTTGTCAGATGCTGTACAGGCAGGACCCGCTGCCATCACCCAGAGGCTCAGCACCCTTGTTAGGATTCACTGTTGACTGTATGTTCATTGTCCATGACTGCAGTTACAGTACAAACATGGTGACATCATCCTACACACAGGACTGCAGTACACTACACACATGATGGCAGTATACAACACACATGATGGCAGTACACTACACAAATGTCTGTAGTACAGTACAAACATGATGGCATCATCCCACACACAGGACTGCAGTACACTCCACACATGACTGCAGTACACTACATATATGACTGCAGTACACTACACACATGATGGCAGTACATGACACACATGACTGCAGTACACTATACACATGATGGCAGTATACTACACACATGATGGCAGTACACTACACAAATAACTGTAGTACAGTACAAACATGATGGCATGATCCTACACACATGACTGCAGTACACTACACATATGATGGCAGTACATGACACACATGACAGCAGTACACTACATACATGATGGCAGTCCACTACACATATGATGGCGTTATCCTACACACATGACTGCAGTGTACTACACACATGATCACAGTACACTACACCCATTATCTCAGGAAACTACACACATGATGGCAGTATACTACAGAGTCACTTCTCTATTATAAGAATCTACCTGTTTTCTCATCTTGCACACTAGCTCCTTGTAACAACTGGCCTTTAAACTATCACTATGGTTTTGCATTTTCTGGATTGTGCAATACTTCTGTCACGCAGAACTTTTTTATGAGCCAGCTTCTGTCCCTGAGTAACATATACTTGATCCATCTCTGTTTCTGTATAACCTGGTAGCCCATTCAGTTTCAGTACTGGGTGATACCTCACTGTGTGATAATATATCTTGACATACCCTTCGCCCATGAACGTTATTAATTTGACTAACTTCCAGATCTGGTCCCCAGAACTGTAAATTGAGCTGTTACGAATTTTTCATGCCTGCTCTAGTGTAGATGGACATTTACAATGTTCTTAAGTAGACACCAAGGAACACAATTACAGCTCATTAAGAGTATGTTTAATCTCCTGAAGAAACTCCTTGTGCATCCTGCACAAAGTGCTGACTTGTTTGATTCTTTCTAGAGGAAAAGTGAGAGTCTCTGCTGTATCCCACAGTGCTGATATTTGGTGCAGACAATTCTAAATTTTGGCCATTCCAGGGATATCATCGTCATTTCTTTTTTAATTCTTTTAAAGTAGAGGACACTTAACTCTGTTATCAGGTCCAGAGATAAAGGGACCTTGCCAGTGTTAAACCATGCAAATAACATTACCTGAGGGACTAAAACCAGAGGAAACTGGAGAAAAGCCATAGACAACATACACTGGTAAGAATTAAGATGGGTATATGGCCAGGAGTGATATAGCTGGGTTCTCGGGTAGTGCTATGTCCAATTTTCTGAGGAACCGCCAAATTGATTTCCAGAGTGGTTGTACCAGCTTGCAATCGCACCAGCAATGGAGGGGTGTTCCTCTTTCTCCACATCCTCACCAGCATCTGTTGTCACCTGGGTTTTTGATCTTAGCCATTCTGACTGGTGTGAGATGGAATCTCAGGGTTGTTTTGATTTGCATTTCCCTGATGACTAAGGATGTTGAATATTTCTTGAGGTGCTTCTCAGCCTCTTGGTATTCCTCAGTTGAGAATTCTTTGTTTAGCTCTGCACACCATTTTTAAGTAGGGTTATTTGGTTCTCTGGAGTCTAACTTCTTGAGTTCTTTGTANATATTGGATATTAGCCATCTATCGGATGTAGGATTGGTAAAGATATTTCCTCAATCTGTTGGTTGCTGTTTTGTCCTATTGAGAGTGTCCTTTGCCTTACAGAAACTTAGAAATTTCATGAGGTCCCATTCGTCAATTCTTGATCTTAGAGCATATTGATAGGTGTTCTGTTCAGGAAAATTTCCCCTGTGGAGGACTCAGCTATACCACTCCTGGGCATATACCCAAAAGATGCTCCAACATGTAATAAGGACACATGCTTCATTATGTTTATAGCAGCCTTGTTTATAATAGCCAGAAGCGGGAAAGAACCCAGATGTCCCTCAACAGAGGAATGGATACAGAAAATGTGGTACATTTACACAATGAAATACTACTCAGCTATTAAAAATGATGAATTAATGAAATTCTTAGGCAAATGGATGGAACTAGAAAATATCATCCTGAATGAGGTAGCCCAATCACAAAAGAACACACGTGGTATATACTCACTGATATGTGGATATTAGCCCAGAAGCTTGGAATATCCAAGATACAACTCACAGACCACATGAAGCTCAATAAAAAGGAAGACCAATGTATGGATACTTCAGTCTTTTGAAGGGGAACAAAATTCCCATGGGAGGAGATGCAAAATGTGGAGCAGAGACTGAAGGAAAGGCCATCCAGAGACTGCTCCATCTGGGGATCCAGTCCATATACAGTAACCAAACCCAGATACTATTTTGGATGCCAGCAAGTGCTTGCTGACAGGAACCTTATATAGCTGTTTCTTGAGAGGCTCTGCCAGTGTCTGACAAATACAGAGGTGGATGCTCTCAACCAACCACTGGACTGAGCACAAGGTCCCCAATGGAGGAGCTAGAGAAAGGAACCAAGGAGTTGAAGGGGTTTGTAGCCCCATAGGAGGAACAAAAATATGAACCAACCAGTATCCCCGGAGCTCCCAGGGACTAAATCACCAAAGTGTACATATGGAAGTACCTGTGGCTCCAGCTGCATATGTAGCAGAGGATGGACTTGTTGGACATCAATTGGAGGAGAAGCCCTTGGTCCTGTGAAGTCTCCATGCCCCAGTGTAGGGGAATGCCAGGACAGGGAAGCAGGAGTGGGTGGGTTAGTGAGAAGGGGGAGGGGAGATGTGATAGGGTATTTTTGGAGGGGAAACGAGGAAAGGAGATAACATTTGAAATGTATATAAAGAAAGTATCTAATTTTTTAAAAAAAGACCTGAAAATTTTTCCCTTGCCTGTCTTATCATTTTGTGGTGATGTTTACCTCAGGTTTTTTGTTTGTTTGTTTTTGTTTTTGTTTTAAGAATTAAGATGTAGGGGCTTTCATGTGGGAGGGATACTGGCTCTAGGTAGACAGCTAGGAAACCCAGCGCTCTTTGGAACACAGGGCAGGCATAGCTGAGGGCTTAAAGTTGGTGAGCACTGCAGCTCACTCTTGGCCTCAGCGGATGAAAACCGGCTTACAAAAAGACAGTCTTGAGAACTGTGACTAACAAAAAGCCAAGGTAGAAAACTGACATATATAGTGTGTGAGATTGTTTTTACTTTGGTCCTTGTGTGAACGTTTTTTAATAAATCAGGAGCCAAAGTGGTTAGTGGTGCTGATTCCCTTGCGACATGCTTTGGATGGTTTCAGTTCCTAAGTCGCCCGGAATGGGATGCGGTGACGTAATGGATTCTGTCGTGTGCTTGTCATATGATTTCTGGTTGGCTCGGTCGATTGCCTGGGCTTTCAAGAGACATTTAAGATGGGAAGGCGAGTTGGAGCACAGCCTGAGAGGGACATAAGCAAAGTGAGTACCATCTGGTACGTGTGACCCCGCCATCTCCGTCATCACCGTCATATGCACACTGAAGAGTAAAAGGATAGTTCTTAATTACGCTATACATTAAGTTTAAAAAGGGAAGATAAAAATTTTCCATTCCTATACCAATGGACGATAGATAGCCTTCTGAGACAAAACAAAATGATTGATGAGAAATAACTGACATATTTGATACATGTGAAAGATTTTGAACAAAATTATTTTGAACAGTGAATTAATGTTTGGCAGTGGGTACAAACTGGAAAGGTAGAAAGACAGCCAAATATGCATTCAGGAAGCCAGAACCACAGCCCACATGTGTTCAGGAAGTGATTAGACATTTTGGACGTCAAATCCATCTGTGGTGGCAGTAGCTGGCATGCGTCCTCCCAAACTGCTCCCCACCTCGAAGCACTTCTGCTGGGAACTTCTGACCTCAGGCCACAGACAAAGCGGGGTGCCAGAGAAGGTTGTATGAGGCCACCCACATTCAAGTGAGACAACTGAAGGCTTTCTGAGCATCCGCCCTTCCAGGCTTCTTTCGAGTTATATAACCTGCCGGCATGGATGGTTTCTTTTACAAAGATTACATTGGATTTTTGATAATACATTTAAAAATTGAGTTGGTGGGCAGAGAGGTTCAAGCACAGGAAGTATTAAGCGACTCAAAGTACACAAAGGTCATTGTTGAATAAGGGTTTGTGATGCATGCTGGCTGTGAGTCCATCCATAAAGTTTACCTGAAGGCAAACGTTGAAACAGACTGACACTCCCTCCCTCAGAATCCCTCACCCGTCCGTGGTTCCTCAGTTGGAGGATGGGGCTCACGAGCACTCCACTCCCACTCTGTACTGGCATGGTCATGTGGAGTGACTGCATCTGGTACCACTGCCTGTTAGCTGCTGTGATTTCAAGTGTGCATTGCTCATGCCACATCTAGAAGGTACTATTTTACTCTGGTCCTTCGTGGCTTCTAGGTTTTATTATCTTTGTATCGTCATATTCACGACGGTCTGAAACTTTGCGGGTAGCCATGGGATAAAGATGCCCTATTGTGACGGAGCTCCCTACTCTTCTCCTGTCCCCTTCCTTCCTCTTCTGGCCAGTTGTGAGTGTCTGTGTTAACCATCATTCCCTATACAGAGGAAATCCCCTGACAAGGTCCGAGAGCTGCAAGAACCACACATTTCTTTATTACCGTGGTGCTTTAATACCATGTTTGTTCAGCAAAATAATCATAGCAGGTTTACCCCCTGGGACCTCAGAGATCCCCTTGGATTATTGTCCAGATTTTCAGTATCAAGAATATTTTTCCTCTTGTGGAGCAGGACTAAATCTGACCAGGCACCAGTTCTCTAAGCCCATAAAATCCACATCATGTTTGTACCCATAGCCATATCTCATTGATTTACATTTGTGTGATTGATTTGGAACACACAGAGAATCTAACAAAATAGAAAGGAACTAAGGTGAGGATGAAGGACACAAACCCTAGCTAAGGGACAGCAGTGCGACAAAGGTGGTATGGAGAAGAAGTGAGGGGAGACTTTTAAGTGAGGGGAAGAATAGGAGGTTAGGATAGAGGAGTGTTGGCTCAGCCAGCACTGTGCTCTGAGGGTATCTGTACTAATTTCAATATAACATCGTGTAGTATCACTATAAAGCTGTGACATCCTTTATGCTGAGTAACTTGATTCATTTGGAAAGGAAGTGTCTACTCTTCTGAAGCAGAGTTGGAAAGAACTAATCATCGAACAAGTATTTAACAGATCCTGAATACAGAGTAGTTTATGGTAACAAATATACAATTCTTTAGAGTAAGACTCCCACTAGAATTTACTAAACTAAGAACAAATTAGCCCATTTTCCCCCCTAGGCAAATAAACTGGTAGAATATTTAGAGCTAAGTTTGTTTGTCCTGATATTCACGTGCCTATGCCAAGCTTCTAATTTCCTGTCTCTCGATTTTACCCTTCTTATTTTCTTGGCTCACAATCCAATTTGCTTGAGTAACTTCATTCACAAGACAAATCAACTAAATCTCAGTCTAATAAAAAATGCCCATTATGCACGATTCTCTCATTACTTACATCAAATACTTGAATGCAATTGTCTGCATGTTTTTACATAAATTACATCTCATGCAATACTACCAGATTTTCTGTTCTTCTCCGCATAATGTAATAATCATCGCCCCTCATTACAATATCATAGTTTAATGCCACCAAAGTAGTAGATAATGTGCTCAAAGGAGAGGAACAATAATGCATGTTGTTTAGGATAATGCTTCCTCGAGAAGCCACAGCAAGGACTGTTTCTCCTGTAGTCATCCTAAAGGGCAAGCAAGTATGCATGTGCAGTCTTTAAATAACAACAACAAAAAAATATTTTCTCAATTGGAAATAGAATACTATGTCAAGGTAAGAGAATTTAGACACAAGCCAAAGAATGGATAAAAATGTTCACTCATCATTTATGCAAGAAGTAACTGTGGGGTAATTATGGAGGTCTAGTGTGTTCTCTAATTATGCCCAGTATAATAAAAAATATTCTAAATAAACACAGTGACTTATGGAATCTGTACTGGAGACAGGAACGTCTAGATAAACAAGACACCTAGTGATAATATACCATATCTCTCTCAAATCTCACCAAACCTCTAAGGGTCAATAATACCTCCCAGCAATTTAATAGAGTATGTGGTAAAAATCAGTAAGGCTAGAATCCTTGATGAACCGTGACCTGTGTAAGATGACCTCATTACTACTGGAGTTCTGGTGTTTGTGACCTTTTAAGACCACCTTCCTGTATGGGATGCAGCTCCTTGCTTATACTGATTAGAATATAACCAATTTTAGAAAAGGTCTTAAAAGACCTAGGTTTCCATTTCTCTATTTCTAAATTTTCTGGAAAAGTATACATCTATTATTTGTGTGGTCTCTAAACAATGTTAGAATTCAGAGAAGGAAACCCTTAGTTGTCAACCACAGGGGGACAGCACTGGTCAGGGCTTTCATGGCTATCTTGAAATATGTGAGAAGGATAGCATTAATCACAGACATGTCTCAAGACACAATAGAGGCTAATAATTTTATTGTATTTACTGCATCTAACATATTACCAAGCCATAACTGGTTCTGTTTGCTAATTAAAATGGCGTCTGAGGGCCAGTGTGTCACTTATCCAGGGTTGCACACTTTTAAATCAAGAGCAGGTAAAAGCTTGGACCCATGGTGCTTCTAATTCCCTGATTCTGGTCTTTGTATTGCAATAGAAGGTTTAGAAGGTTCTTATCTCTCTAATGAATTATATATAATAAATTAATCCCCAAACATACCTCTCTCAGTAAATATATTATAACAAATACAAGTTGGTCACCAAATGTGTACAACTCTGCATCCATGAATTTAAAATACCTATTGGTCTATCTATACACATATTTAGGTCAAAACACAATGTAGGAACCTCTCAAAGAAATAATAAGAAAATTTGGTAAGCTCCAAAAGGAAAACCTTGAGTTTGATTATGATAAATACTTGTAAACAAGGAACCCTGGAGACAGGACACACACCACTTTCAAAGAGCACCAGCTCTTGTTTAGTACTTCTTGTTAAAGCACCATTCACTCCCCTCCATGCACTTTCCGTGGGCTTGGGATGACTGCACTGAATACATACCATTTAATTTTGTCTTTATTCCCAGCTTGTGACTATCCCAGAAAGAACAATCAAATAGCTCCTTTCCTCACATTTGCATGGAGCTATGCATTTTGTCAATTAGAGATGCCTAGAAACATATAGGCTATAATCTTGTACTTTATATAAATCTCATGCCCTGTTCCATACAGGGCTTGAGCAACCACAGAGGTTCATGTTCACAAGAAGGGCATTGAAAGCAATCCTGTTAGGTACTTAAGAACAAATAAAGAGAGTGAAGTCTAGATGTGGGGCTGGATTTTGAAATCTACTTTCATATAAGTAAGTCTACCAGGTAGGAATATAAGATGGTAGGAAATGGGTGAGAACTGCGTGAACCAATCGGCAAGCAGAAACACAGATTTGAAAAAGCAAGGAGAAGAGGAAAGAGGAAGGCAGGATGCTTAAATTGGGATCCCAGACACATCACACATCCCAAAATACAGATAATTCTCATGCTAATCAATATTACATTTCCCACTCACCTCTTGACACTCTAACATATCTGATGTCACACATTTAATTTAAAATTGAAGTTCTTGAAATAATTGCTGATAGCTTTTGGATATGCCCTCTGCTGAAGCCCCGTTCCTTGCCCTTCATCATTGTAAGTATATTATATCCCTTTTGAAGTGAGCCCTGGGCATATGTCACCGACATCTCCTTCTGCAATTTCAGAGGCAAATTCTGCCAAGAGTAATATTATCTGAGGAATTGTGTAGGACCTTGACCATCAAGAAAGATCACTGCTGAAAAGTGGTTTTTAATTACTTCTTAGTGGGGAAAATTGAGCTCAAGTCACCAAGGTGATCTTACAATGCCAGCCAATTAAATAAAATCATTTATATTTAATTACCTCCACCACGGGGTTACATCCTCAGAACAGGGATGTGTCCACTGTTTAAGGCAAAGTTGTCTTTGCCATGTTTCCCTGGTTACTTTCTAAGAGCGATGTGCTTGAATCTGACCTTATTTTACTAGAAATGAATTTTTATTGTCTGTTCTATTGAGCAGACTATGTTCAATAGATGCCTAAGTCAAGAAAAAGCAAAGGTATTCAATTACAAAAGGGACTTTTGATTTGATAACACTGTGATGAAGCAAATGATAAAAATCCAATATACAAATATCTATTTTGTGAAGATAAGCATCAAGATAGTGTGGGAAGCATGCATGGTGGGGGTATAACAAAAATAATGATACCTTCTCCCATTCTTAGTTGTGTTGTCAAAATATAAAGTGGGACAAGTCTAATAAAGAATACTCACAAACAGTCAATGTTTTTATCTACCAGTTTTAAGATCTAAGATGATGGTAATTAGAGAAATAATTGTGAAAAGAATCTTTGTAAAGGCAAGAGTAGAAATTCACATCCTGATGGTGATGACCAGGAAGGAGAAAGCAGTAGTGAACGCGGGGATAAGAGAGTCATTTGGGAAAAATCTAGAAGGTCATGGGAACCTGGAGCTGCTAGGTGTAGATGCCCACATTTTTCTGTGGGGTCATTATGTCATCGTAGCATCTGTCTCAGAGGGATGGGTGCCCAGTGCTGCGGTCCACACAGATCATCTGAGGACAAGGTTATCCTCACAGTCCAAGAGTATTTGAGAAACATCATTTCATGGCCTCAGTGTGAAAACAGTGGCCTATTGGTTACCATACCAGGTCAGCTCCAGGTAAGCTGGAGCTTGTTCACTTGGAGACCTTGTGTTCAGTGGGAGAACAAGACACAGCATCTGGCTTATGTAGTTCTACTGAATCTTAGTTTTACAACCTCTTGTCAACTATAAAAAAAAAGAGTTATATATCACATTGATATTAATCATGCACATACTTGGCTTCAGTAAAAATTTCTCAGAAAGTTCTAAACACCAAAATCAAGTATTATTGAAATGGTGAGTACTATTTCATTAGCTATTTAGACAATACCCACCTTGATTTGTGGTGCCCCTCAGATGATAATTCTCCCAGCCAGTGATAACATTATTTGTCAGATATAATCATAAAGGTCATAACAGTATTCTATTAAGTGATTCTATTAAGTGAGAGAGACACTTAGGAATTCAACTCACAAAAATCTATGATTTGGATACAATTTAATCTTAAGTACGTTTTTCTCTTTAGATTTATTTTCTTATGTATGGATCTCTCTCTCTCTCTCTCTCTCTCTCTCTCTCTCTCTCTCTCTCTCTCTCTCTGTGTGTGTGTGTGTGTGTGTGTGTGTGTGTGTATGTGGTGTGTTTGTGTGTGTGTGTGTGTGTGTGTGTGTGTGTGTGCCTGTATGCGTGTATACCATGTATGATGGTGCTCACAGAGGCCAGAAGAGGCTGCTGAGTCCCCTGGAGTTATAGGTGGTTGTGAGCCATCTTGATATGGGTGCTAGGAACTAAACATGGCTTCTTTGGAAGAGCAGCAGGTGTTCTTAATCACTGAGCCATTTCTATTCTCAATGTCAAAAATAGTGCACTAAAGTAGAAGAAATACAATATACACCTCAGCTGAATGAGGTAGCTTTGCAGACTCTAAGTTCAAATTTAAATGTTGGAGTCAATCATCTTTTTTCTATCTGAATATGAACTAGTTTCGAAAGTGTTCTCTCCATATCTTTCCAAGCTCTGGGGTTACTGAAGAATTAAAATATTCAGGATCAGCTTACTTTAAAGCTAATGGTAGTTAGAAAAAGGAGAATGTAGTTTTACACAGAAGCTGAAACGATCCCAGAGTGAGAAATGCACAACGTTGAATGTATTGTGATGCCTGACATGAAGAAATTCTAAAGAGCTGAAACAGCAAACACAACAGGCAGTGCACACAAACAGAGATGTGAAACTGTGGAAGAGAATCATGGACCCAGAAAATAGCAATCATGGATGCCACGCAACCTCAGCCACCCAGTGTTTGAGACAAGCGTCCACAGACAGCGAAAAGAGGCAGCTGTTTGACAAATAGTTCTGGGGAAACTTGATTTACAAACATAGAAGTACAAGAGTAGATACCTCTCTTCATCTGGAACAAAAATTCATCCCAAATGGATAAAAGACCTTAACAAAAGATACAAAACTCTAAACCTACTAGGAGGAAATTCAGCACAGGAAGCTTCGAGGTTTAGGCATGGGGATGGGCTTTCTGGAACAATGATAGAAAATAATCCCAGACAAACAATCTGAAAGACATCTCAGCTGAGACAGAACCAGAGGAGAGAAGAGAACGCACTTACTGTTGGAGAAAAGATTACATATCTGACAGGTAGTTAATATTTGCTCTAAATAAGTAACAAAAATCAAAATAAAACAAGAAAACGTTAAAAATGAATCTAACCCATGAATGAGCACACAGGGTGAACAGACACCACACAAAAAGCAAAGCGTGAAGACCAATACATATTTGAAAAGTGCTGCATGACCCAGCCATCAGAGAAGCACCAGTTGGGACTACACTGGCAGTTCCTCTCACCATCATCAGGATGGTTGAGAAGGCAAAAGAGCCCAACTGCTGTTGAAGATGTCTGTGACATGACCATTTCTCTGTGGTGGAATGCAGTGGCTAGCCACCATGGGATACATTCTGGAGTATTCTCAAAATCTAAAACTAGAACTGCCATAGGAACGACCCAGACACAGAAAGGCAGATAGTGTGTGACTTCTCTCATGGATAGAAGCTAGATTTTATACAAATATGTTTATATTTGAGATATTAAAACAAGAGAGGGACCACTTCAGAAAATGAAAAGGACTATTGACAGATGGAACTGGAAAGGTAATGGAATATTAGTAAAATAAAGTATGTAATATGAATAGAAAAAAAAGGGCACAATTATATCTATCTCATTGTACCACAAATAACTTCNCTACCACTAACAATTTGTTTGGAAGTAAAAACATCAAATGAGACATATTGTGCACTATCTTCATTGCCTAGTAAAGATAAAAGGTATAGAATTCTATGCTTGCAGTGGTAAATTTATTTTTGTAATTCCACAATGTGTCTCACACATGTCTACAGCATTAGCCACAATCTTTACATGTTTGTTGATGGAATCCACAAATGTTGAGTGTCATTATATCCATTCATACACAAACTAGTACCATCAATTTGAGAGTTGTTAGCCCATAGAATGAGTTCATAAAATAAACACCTCCAAAAGATTGCTTCCATAATTAACTTATATAGTATGTAACATTAGTACAATATCTTCCTGGCAATATGAGATCAATAAATGCCTTTTCCTTTTAAACTCAATGATAATGAACACAGAAAAGACAGAAGTCGACATTCTAAGTGAATTTTGTGTTATATGATTCTCAAAAGACAAACCTATTAGTTATTGTCTATCTATCTATCTATCTATCTATATCTATCTATCTATCTATCTATCATCTCTCTGTGTATCAACTACCAATATATCTATATATCTATATGCCTTCCTGTTCTAGGAAAGAAAGACTTGGCATACAAGAAGTGATTGCCAGTACTATGCTGACATGGCTAATCAGAAAGATATGAGAGCCCCTACATAAAAGATCAACAATATCTCAAATAATATAATTTTATATTTAGCTTATCTGGTGGTAAAAATCACCACGTTTGAAGATTCAAATGTGCATGTCATTGTAGCCATTCATATAGAAATTAGTATCATCAAAATCAGAGTTCAGAAATGTAGTTTTGAGAACAGAAATATGATTGAATATAGTTAATAGAGCTCCAATTAGCAAATGAAGATGCTGGCTAATAAAGAAATGGGCAATGCATTAAAAATCAAAGGCTTCCACATGATCAGTTTCATGGGCCAAGGACAGGTGGACATGGTGATATTGCATATTAAACTTGCCTTGAACTGCTTAATGGTATTCTCAGATCACAAATACATACTATATTTAAGGGGAATTTATTTAAGAATACAGAAATGATTTCATGTTAGTTTAAAAAAAAAGGATATTCCCTTTTGTAAAATGAAAAATAGGCTATAAAATTATTTTCAATGAGTCAAAGCTTTAATTCTATTAAGGAAAGATTGCAACAGCAAAGCATGATGTAAATATATCTAAGAAAAATTACTATGAAATCATGTAAAATGATTCCTGTTGAAGTACCAGAAACAGCAACTTTGTTCCTGAAATAAGAAGCCTAATGGAAAAGCAACAAAATAAAGTATGTTGTGGGTGGATTCTTGTCAGTATTTGATTAATGCTGTAAATGATGGAGAATTCCATAATTATCTACCCTGCAATTCTCATCAACCTGCCCCTCAAAAGGACATTTTAGACATATTAAGCACAATTCCTCAAGATTGAGGAAAAAAAATCTATGAACATATAACAAAGCAGGAAATTGTATACTCACCCATGAAAGGCCACAGTCTATTAAACCTAAACCAGGGGGAACCTAGCCACAGAATTTCAGGTAATGAAAATGTTATTTCTGTATTGCATGTGTCAATTCATTCAGCCACAGTTACTCCAGGTAACATTCAAAATTCATGTGTAGCTTCCAAATGTGAGTATTAGTTCAGTCTGAGTCGTGGACACATGAGGGTTAGCTCAGTGAAAGGCAGACCTTTTCCTTTTTAATAATTGCCAGCATAGAAGAAAATCACAGGGCAAGTCCACAGGTAGACTAACAATTTTAATAAAGATCCTGCCTGGGGATTCTGCCTGAGGGCACAAACCACCCCCAGATTCATGCTGCTGAATTCAGCCTCCTCATGCAAAGATATGTGATCTTGGGATAACTGTTCAGCCTCCCTGAGTCTCAAGCTCCCCAATCTCACAGGAAAACAACAATAGCTTTTCCCTGTCTATTATGAAGACAAAAATGTACAGTGTTTCAGAGGAACAGAAAATGGTGCCCGTAGGCTCTCAACATTATAATATTAAATGTTTAAGGAATATGATTTAAATTATAGCCCTTCCGTGCCAAGAGAAAAGGAGTAGGACTGGGAGGAATAAAGAAAGAGTAGCAGGAAACAGCAGTGTGCACCTGTAATTCCAGATGTTGGGTGGTGTGCTTCAAGGATTTGAGGTGATCCTTGAAGATATGCAGTTGATGCCAACCTGTGCGTGTCTTCTCCCCACACAAACACATGCAAAAGCCTTCAATAGGAAATCAAAATGCATTCTGATTTCATTGCAAAACTGCACAGGAAAAAATCATGGGTCCCAATTCTTATACTTAAGCCAATGAGCTGAATTCTATGCACTGCACAGCATCATAGAGTGGGCAGAACTCATGGTGCAGGTGAATCACCAATTAGCAATTTACACACAAGTTTACATGGCAAGGTACAGGACTGATTGGCAAGCAGGCCCTGAGCACTTAAGAGGCTCTCGTGTTTTGAATAGCTATTGTTGAGATAAGTCAGAAGCTAACAGAGGAAGCCCAGGATTCAAAGGGAACTCCAGTGCAGAGATTTAGGATGGTCCCTTGATGAACAGAAAGGCTGGCCCAGCAAGGCTACTGTTTCCAAATGACAAGAGTACAGAGTCATTCTTTGCAAAATCTAAATAGTCAGGTTGGATCAGGAGCCCACTTGCATTCTGGGCTTCAGATAATGAAGTAGAACCAACACACCCGCTTATCAAACATACCTATAGATTAATATAACTTTGTAGATAAAAATTCCATTATCACACACTGTCTATGGGAATGCTGTTACTTCAGGGGGTAGGATGCTTAACAAGCCTTTCTGAAGAGTGAGACAAGCAGAAACACTTAAGAGGTGGTTAAGAACATTCTGGAACCATACCCTTCTCTCTCTCTCTCTCTCTCTCTCTCTCTCTCTCTCTCTCTCTCTCTCT
>NC_034608.1:35007681-35016027 GCF_900095145.1 Mus pahari
CTCTCTCTCTCTCTCTCTCTCTCTCTCTCTGTAAACGTATAATTGTAACAACTCTCTCAGAAGGCTTGCTGACTGACAAGCTACACCGAGAGCTTTACATTGTGCTTACCCAGAGAAGACTAACTTGACAACAATGTTACTTCATGATTGTTAATTAGATGGAAATGGTGCCATTACAATCCGTACAGGTAGTCGTCAGTCCCCAGTAGTTTAGTTCCTTTAAACCAAAAAACTAGCATATATTTGCTAATACAAGTTTCCTCTTATTAATGTAAATGACATCACCAAATTGTGATGTGATCTCTGGCAGAAAGCACAGAACTTAATTAAAGGTAAGTTTTAGGGCACTGCGACATAAGTCTTAAAATATTTAAATTGCATGTAATTACTTTAAAGATGAATTTGGCAGCATGGGTTACGTTTTCAATGATGTAAAATTTGACTCAGATGACCCAGAAAAAAAGTCAGTCAAACTATTTAGAGGCTACTCTTGCCCAGGGCGTCTGCCAGTCCCCTGCAAGTCTCTCTACTCATATGACCTGGTGGTTTACGTCAGAGGGACAGGTGCAGGTTCTGGTATGCTTAACCAACTAACCATTCAGCAATCAACAGTGTGGAAAACATTATGTGTTTCTTTAAACTATTTCTTTGATCCTAGGATTGGATTAAAAGCCCTGAAGGATCTATTTGCAAATAAGGCCGAGCTAGACATTAATTATCATTAAATAGTTTCACAATGGTTCTCCTGTGTGTGACTCACCAGCATATCGTTCATTTGCATGTGGTTCATCTGAATCCAGTCAATTTGCATATGATTTATATACATCTTTAGTAATGCAGGTAGATTTGAAAACTTTGTTTTTACATGGCTCTAAAGGGTTTCTTCTTCTCTCTCTTAAACTTTTATATAAAAAAAAAGATTAATCACATTTTTGGTGTGTGATAAAATATATGCATTGGTGTGACAGTATGCTGTTTATGCGTGTGAGGGAGAGAGATGCACAGTAAAGCTGAAGAGGGCATGTGACCCATTAAAGATGAAGCTACAGGCTGCATGCTTCAACACAGGTACTAGGATCTGAAATCAGGCCCTATGGAACATCAGGATGCACTGGTCATAGCTCCGCTATCTCCTAGATCCCCAGGTCTTTCTATGTACAGTGTCTTTGCATCCACACACCTGATCAAGAAACAACAACCACAAAAATTACTAGTCCTCTTTAAAATAATTTTAATAGTTCTTGATCATTTTACAAAATATAAATGTAATTAATTGGTTTAAAATAACTTTTAGAAAGGTAAATGCTACACTTTTTTTTTCAGGAGGGACAGATGAGAGGACCTTTGAGAGTATTTCTAGAGAAGTTGGTAAATGAAGGGTGACAAGGAAGCAGGAAGAGTATGGAAGTAGATTGTCAGTCCATGCAGACATCACAGGGTGCATCCAAGGACATGTCTGATGGATCACTTAGTGTGAAGTGTCCTCAGATATGGCCTCCAGCTGCCACACAACAGAGGTGGGTGGCCAGTGATGCCATTTTGTTGGGAAAAGCTCCGGTCATTTCATGCTTCCCTTCTTATTGCAACCACAGTTAATGACTGAGTAAGGAGAATGTATACCAGGTTCACACTCCTTAGTAAAACTGTCGCTGGGGCAAATCCCTCTGTTGTTACTGAGAATGAACCAGACCCACCTAAGCCACTTTTGCAGGGTGTATTTGCTCAGGACACAGTGCCTGGGCAGGTATATATCCACCATTGCCCATTTGCAGAGAGTGTGCCTCAAAATGCTTCCTTCCTGAATTAACTTTGGTGAGTCAAGTGAAGTCCTTTGAATAATGCACTCCTCAGATACAACCAATAACAAGAACATGAACAAATAGCACAGATGGGGCCAGTCAGTAACCCATTTCCTACAGAACAATGAAGACTTGAGTTTGATTTCAGCCCAGCACACATGTAAAAAGTCAGGCATAGTGCTCAGGCTTATTGTAAATACCAGTTATGAGAAGGTGGGGCTCACTGGTCTGCCACCCTATCTTAGACACTGAGCTCTAGTTTCAGTGAGAAGCTCCATCTCAAGAAAAAAACAAGGCAGAAAGCAACTGAGCAAGATACCTGATGTTGACCTCTGACCTCCCTGGATCATACCTGTGAGCCTTCACTCACACACTCAAACAACCAAGAGGAGCAAACACCCACACATCCATTCAAACATACAAAAAATAAGTAGCCTGTGTTGTACATGTGACCAAAGTAAAAGGAAGTGTTTGGTTCTAACAGACATTCTTTCTGTAAAGAGCAAAATGACAGCACCGTCATGTTATTAAGAAGAGCATTGGTGGTGTAGGGTGATGCTAATGGTACATCTACATGCGGAAGTCCATCAGCCTGCCTCCAGGATGCACCTCCAGGCCAAGTGTCCTGATACTCCTGAGAAAATCACTCCATCCTCCTGTGCATAAATAAGGAAAGGCATGAGTCCAGTGGCTAATCTCACTTTCTCTCTCTCTCTAGGCTGCCACTAATGACATGCTTAGCTTTTATTTATAAATGTGCAGGAGACTATTTCTTTCATGCCTTAATTATTTTGACATTAAAGAGAAACATGCAGGCAGCAGACAACAGTTAACCCACAGTTTAAGACAATTGCATCCCACCACCACACTGTGTGTGGCATGAGGTTATGGAGAAAGCACATCTCTCAGGACACTAAAGACTCCTGACAACTGTCAGCTGCACAAGTCCCACAGTTTCAAGGTGCATTTCCCAGTGTTTTTCTAAAATCAGAGAGAATAATGCAAGGACTGCAAGACTCAGAGACTGGCTCACCTTCACTCCAAACCTTACCGTTGTCCATGCAAAGACTGGATTCTAACTTCAAAGCAGGATAAGAGAATTTATTCTGAAGCCAAATATGACGGAACATGACCAAAGAAAACAGATTCAGGTTGTGCCAGATTATATGATCCAATGTTGTAACAGTTTAGTGAACTTTTTATAGTAGCAGAACAAAGAAAGTCACAGAGGTAGCACTAAACACACACACACACACACACACACACACACACACACACACACACATTGGTAGAAACATTAGGTTGCAGCAAAGTTGGGGGTAACTCTGCTCTAGCCACAGATGTGGCCTGACCTGACTGTTTTGGCTGCAAAGCTAGAGGTCTTTAATATATTCCAAAAGTGTTCACCTATTTAATCACAGGGTTGTTATGATTGACTCAGAGTTGGGCCTGGAATGGCTATTGAGGAAGTTAGATAGGCTAAAGTGATTGGTTGAGGCTCTGGACCTGCAACATTCCAACATCTCCATAATTATGAAAGTTTTGATTACTTAATGGCCTTTGTGGAGTTTCAGTGGGACATTTACCTCTCTCCTTGAATTTAGCCTCCTCGCCTATAAAGTCACAGCTCCTTTACAGACTGGGTACAGCATTAATCTATTTAAAGGGTATGAACTATGCAGCACAGCTAGCGATATAGGTAACATGAGTGTAATTTACATAAGTAAAATAGCATATTCAGAAAGAAATTAAAACCTCGCTTAGACGTATAAGCCTTGTTTAATTTTTCAAGAGACCCAAGATGATCTATCCTCTTGTGTATAATAGGAGAGGACAGAAATCCAATAGTTTAGTTAATGACAGCAGTTACCTGTCTAGGCAAATTGAATACCTGATCTAAAAAGAGGAGAGATGTTTCTATTACAATTTAAGTAAAAAAAAAAAAAAAAAGCAACCTGGAATGTGTCTCATTGACAGAGTGCTTGCCTAGCAGGCATGGAGCCCTGGGCTCAGTCCTTAGTACCTTATAAAGCTGTGAGAAATGTTGTATTTTTGTCACCACGGGTGGAGGTGGGGTAGAGAAGAGAGAAGAAGGAAAAGATGGAGAACTTCACTGTTCTTACTAAATACATAGTGAATTCAAAGCTAGCCTTAGATACTGAGACCTTGTCTCAAGAAACAATAAAACTCATATGGAAAAGTAGCTGACATCGAACAGAGAGAATGAACCAGTTAAACACACAGAAATAAAAGATCTATGTCCATTTGCTTCTAAGGCATTGGACAGTAGCTGCCAGCTGCCAAAGCAGGTGTCTTGCCTCCAATACAACTAGAAAGTGTTTGTACTTCGTCGGTGAGTCACTGGAGCACAGCTGCTTAAGCTTTCTCTATTGAAACAAAGCTACAAGGTAAATTGGAAGAAAATGAAAAGCCACATGAAAAATTCATCAGGTTGACTTGGGCTGCGTGCCTTTGTGAAGTATACACTCTCCTGAAAATGGAAAAGCCATTTCAAAAACAGTGTCTCAGTTCACTTTGTGGGTAAGGTTGAATGGAACGACATGTTCTATAAGTGATTTTGGATATGAATCTGCAAAATCAACAGTCAGCCTCCAGACCTTGGCAACGAGATTGGAGCAAGGATCCAAATATGAGGGAAGAAAAGGGGGTTGGCACAGACTGACCTGTTCCACTCTCCTGAGTAGCCTGCAAGCACACAGGGACACAGGAACATGTCACTGAGGGCGCAGGTAGGAAAACACCTGCTTTCCAGAGTTTCCAGGAAAGCTCTTGTGTATTGATCTCAATAGCTATTATACACAAAACCAAAACCAGAGGCTGAGAGATAGCTCAGTGGCTAAGAACACTGGCTACTCTTCTAGAGGACCAAAGTTCAATTCCCAGTACTACTATGGTAGCTCACAACCACTCATAACTCTACTTAAAGCTCTCCTCTGGCTTCCATGTCCATTGCACATGTAGTATGTAAGCATACATGCAGGCTAAACACTTATACCCATAAGATAAAATGGAACAAAATTAAAATAATGTGGTAGTGTATTTTATAGTGAGATATGTCCAGAGTTTGATAATAACAGTTGGTAAAGCAATGCTGGTTGAATACTATAAGGCACAAGCTAATGTTGGAAATTTTAATGATGTATATACTGACAATAATCTTAAAGAAACAAGTGTATAAAATATTCCTTTTGGCCTGATCAGATTGCCCAGTGGGTAAAGTCAGTCACTGTGTAAGCCTGGTGATCTAAGTGTGAGCCTTAGAACCCATGTAAAACAGCGAGATGTAGAAACAGATAGGAGTGATCAGGGCACTCCTACACTAAGACCAGAGGGGGAGAGCGAAGAACCACCTGGAATAGGTAGAATGGTATACACACCAGGAAAGAGGCTGCCTCAGAAAGAAGGGAGAAGAGATAGTGTTCCTGACATCTGTGCCCTGATCTCTATGTGCACGTATGTAAGTATTTCACATGGATACACATACTTATAGTTATTTGGGAGGGTATGGGAAGGGTTGTAATGAGGAAAGGAAGGTGGAAAGTGATGAAATGATACTTTGAAAAGAGAAATAGGATTCTCATATATGATGGGGAGCTATAGAGGAGACCAGCTCATGCTGGCCTCATTCAAGAAATAATGGACACTTCAGGTTATCTTGGAAAATATCTGAGGATAAAGGAAGAAAAGCCAGATTGCAAAAAAAAAAAAAATGGCTAATGAGTCGTCATTACACAAGGAGTGCAAGACATAGAAAATAAAAACATTTATTATGATTTCCATGGCAGCAAAGAGAAAGAATGCTACTTTCTTTTCTTTCCCCTTTGGCACTAATTTACTAACAAAGTAGGTTGTAAATCTCCTGGATTCTTGAGGGAAACAGAAAGATGTAAGAAAATCCTCATCCCTCATGCTGTATCCTGTGTGGAAATACTTCGAATAGTGCTAAGGGGCTCACTAGCTAAATATTGGTGGTTTTCTTGACACATATTTAATCTTTCTAAAATATTATTAAGATCCTGGTCAATCAAATCATGTAAACACACAGAGAGATGCAAAGAAAGACAGGCACACACAGAGACGAGAGAGAGAGAGAGAGAGAGAGAGAGAGAGAGAGAGAGAGAGAGAGAGAGAGAGAGAGAGAGAGAGAGAGAGAGAGAGAGAGAGAGAGAGAGAGAGAGAGACTAGCTAAAGATCAAGTTCTTGGTTTGCATTATGTCTGATATTTGTGGGATCCAGTCAAAAGAGTGTTCCAATTGGATGCCATGTTTCCACAGCTCATTACCCTTAGAATATACAGTGATGTTTTTGTGATCTTTACTATGTCTTTTGAAGTCTATAAGGTTTTGTTTATATTGAAACATGGTTCTTTTCTTAAGTTTTACTCCTTTGGAGCTTAGTTGTCTCTGAAATATTTATTGTGGGCTTTAAAATTTTCATTGGATAAAACAGTTTTATTCAATTTTCATTTGAAAAATATTTTTTACTCAATATAACAGTTGTTCACTGAGAACATCTGCTGTACTGCATCATAAAGAAGGGAAGCTGGAAGAAGCAGTAAGTGTGACTTGGCAACAATCACTGGGACAACACATGTATTGTGGTTGATGAAGGAGCAGAGAGACATCGCATGTCTGTCTGTGACCATCACTGGCTGACTGAAAATGATTCCAAATAATTTCACAGAGCCAGTTTTGTTAGGAAGTAACTGATCTTGGAGTACATTAATGGTTGATGTCATCAACAAACTCATCAACAAATCTAGGCATGTGGGTGCCTAGATACTTGCCCAGAGATTATCCAATTTTGTTCTGTAATAATAAAGTTTTTAGATGAGATTTAATAATGCTTACATAGCATTTAACCTGGCAGATTGCCCTCCTCAAGTAGGGTAGACATCATCAAAGTCATTAAGAACTTGCGTAGCACCAAAGCATGACACTCCACAGTGTAAGAAAGGGAGGAACTTCCTTCTGCTTCCTGCTTAGTGGCTTTCCTAATCATGCTTTGTCAACTACAATTTCCTGGGATGAGGAAATCAAATTGAGGAAGTGCCTCCATTATAGTGGCCAGTGGCCCTGTCTGAGGCCGTGTCTTGATTGATGAATGATGTGGGAGCATCTAGCTCATGGTGAGCTGAGCCATCCCTGGGTTGTTGGTCCAGGGTACTATAAAAAGTCAGTGTGACCAAGCCAGTATGCGGTATACCCCACGGCTTCTGTTTCAGATCCTACCTCCCGACCCTTGCCTTGAGGGTTCCTCTCCTGATTCCCCTCACTGATAGACAA
Source organism: Mus pahari (assembly GCF_900095145.1). NCBI lineage: Eukaryota > Metazoa > Chordata > Mammalia > Rodentia > Muridae > Mus > Mus pahari. Next base: position 35,014,787 of record NC_034608.1, read on the forward strand.
CTGTAAGTAGAATTAAACCTTTTCTTGCCAGGATTGTTGTTGGTCTAGTTGTTTATCACAGCAATAGAAGCTTAAACAATACAATGGCTTGCAAAGCGGAACATGAGGGTATATTTATTTATTTATTTATTTATTTCTGTTGGTTCTATTTCTCTGAGTTGTGTTGAAGTTCCATGCATGTATGGAACCATCCACCTGGTAATTAAAAACAAAAAAACAAAACAAACAAACAATAAAACAACTATTTATGTCTTACTTCTTAGTTTTACTATAAGTCAAAGTAATGAATAAAATTTGCCACTGCTGCCCTAAGTATATTTAAGGAGACTAGGGAAGGCCAGTTATAGCAACTATGAAACCTTTCTACTCAAGGAGTTGCACTCTGAAAGGCTATGGCCAGCAATCAACTCAGAACATTGTCTGAGTTGGGTGTTAAATTATAACCTGCACTTATGATGCCTGGCTGGGTTGAAATCACATCCCATCAGAGGGCACTAAGTTAGCAAATATAAAGAGGACACTGGGTTTCTGAAGGAATCTCTAGTTCATAGCTTCAGGATCATGCCTCTATGATGAGCTGGCACCTCCCCATGTCCCATAAGGTATTAAGGTTTGTCCAGCTTATACAACAGGTAAACCACACTTAGGGTTAAGATAAATACTGTGAGTGGAGTAGGAGAAAAAGTACCTTTGTTTCTCCATTACAAAATAAGGAAACTTTGAGGGTGACACATAAGAAATGCCCCCACTGCTTTGATTCTAATACAAGGTATCTCTCAGCTGGTGGGTGAAACTAACATCTTCTACTCAGAGAGCTGAGCTTTCCAGATGTGGGTCTTCAGCTGGAAGGAAACATCAGGTTCTGGTGGATTCCAGGGTCATGGAATTTTCATTATTCTGCGACAGGAAGTTCATGGAAAAACATGCAAAGCAGTGTCTTAGAATGAGGTCCATGTTTCTGTGACTTGTGTTTCCTCTGGAGCTATTTCACCTTGCCCTGAACAGGATATGAGATCCCTCTTCTATGAATAGGGATCATACCATCCTGTTGCTGCAAATATGTCTCTATTGAACAGCTGACTTCCATGTCCAGGTTTACAGTGAGTTCTCTACAACCACGGGGGCTATAGAAGAAAGGGGCAAGGAAGACTGAATGTGACTGACTGCAGAAGTGAACGGAAGAGATTTCACCAATTGTGTGTGTGTATGTGTGTGTGTGTGTGTGTGTGTGTGTGTGTGTG